>NC_139829.1:10818247-11340747 GCF_963691815.1 Echiichthys vipera | reverse complement strand
CTTCACATAAAGTGCAAAATCATCCGGTTGACAACTATTGTAGTTGGTTATCGTAGCCATCAAGACATTCTGTATGTCACAACTATTCTATATATAGGTAGAAAGTGTTGCTACAGTGCCGTTACAGTAATTCCCCGGCTGCAATGATGGTCCAGAGACAACGAGAGTGCAAATACGGAAGACTTTGAAACAGTGACCAATCAGAGAAGACTAGGAGGAGGACTTAAAAAGACAGGTGCTAAAACAGAGCGTTTCAGACACAGGGTGAATACAGGTATATTCAGACAGACAGTATGACAAAAAAAAAAGTATTAGTTTGAGCATTAGTCAACATGAGAAGAAGAAGAAGAAACTCAAAATTCAAGTAGGAACCTGAAAATAAACATACGGGACCTTTTTTAAATATGAGGTCTAAGGGACAGTTAGCTTAGCTTAGCATAAAGAAAGGAAACAGGGTGAAACAGCTAGGCTCACTAAGTTTATGGGGGTTTAGTGAGCTGGGAGTGCTGGTAGGTATGTTGTTTTTTTGGGAAAGACGTTCGGACAAAGCCAGGCTAGCTGTTTCCCACTGTTTTCAGTCTTTATGCTAAGCTAATATATAGTAAAGTATTCTCTCCTTTCCTTTAGGTACCATGTGTAACATCAACATCGATGAGTGTGCCATCAACCCCTGCCACAATGGCGGCACCTGTATCGATGGCATCAACGGCTTCACCTGCGTGTGTCCAGAAGGTTACCATGATGCCACCTGCTTCTCCCAGGTCAACGAGTGCCTCAGCAACCCCTGCATCCATGGTCACTGCGAGGATAAGATCAATGGGTGAGGCAAACTGGTCCAAGAGACTGCAGAAAATACACTTTAAAACGTCTATCAATCCAATTGTAGGGCCACCTGCACTTCGCATTTGAACTGAATGTGTCTACAGAGTTTTATCGTTGAGATTTTCCCATGTTTTTCCACCCCCTCAGCTATAAATGCCTTTGTGATTCTGGCTGGAGCGGTAAAAACTGCGACATCAACAATAATGAATGTGAATCCAACCCGTGTATGAATGGAGGCACCTGCAAGGACATGACCAGCGGATACGTTTGCACCTGTCGCATGGGCTTCACCGGTCAGTATTTGTGTGTGGGTGTGTGTGTGTGTGTGTGTGTGTGTGTGTGTGTAGGGAAGTTTTGGCTCGTATAGTGTGTTTGTCATCCAAACCACACTTACTTCCCAGCCACTTGACTGTTGACCTTCAACCTTAACTGATTGTCCACTCTATAACCGCAGGACCAAACTGCCAGACCAACATCAATGAATGTGCCTCCAACCCCTGCCTCAACCAGGGGACGTGCATCGACGACGTCGCAGGCTACAAGTGCAACTGTATTCTGCCTTACACGGGTAAGAAAACATTGTTGAAAATATTTGATACGCCCATGTGTTGGCCTGGTGTTGAGGCATTTCCGTGCTGTGGGGGGGGGGGGGGGGGGGGGGGGGTAAGTGTGCTTTAAGTTATTCCGCAAAGAGGAAGAACGTACGGCGGATGAAATAGCTGTCGCATAAAGTTCAACTACAAGACTTCCTCAGGGCCCAAAGACACCAAACCTTGACTCACTCTGCTCCTTTGTGATACAAAATATCACTGATAAGAGAGCTGGAAAATATTTTCATGTGATCTCTTATTATTTGACAAAACAGAAAATGATGGAAAGGCTAAGGGCAAATTTTCTTCTATTTGTCAAGTCGTCCTTTTGGAAAAATCGACAGGACTTTGAATAATAAAAGGCCTTTGCTTGTGCCGGGGTGGGAACGGGGTGCTTGACACATTTCCTGTTTGCCTGCTTCCTGTCTCACAGAACAGCAAATGGCTTCACAATGGCCGGAAACTGGAACCGGCTTCCTGAGCGAGCTTTGTGTTATGGAAAGAGATAGGGAAATGTCTCCGCAGGCCTCTGCTACTGACAGAACCTGGCTAGAATCTTCTGATAGCACTGATTGAAAGATGATTCTGTGTCCATTTGGGTGGGGTTATCTCAAAGTTCATGACTCCTACATTTTATCACACAGTGAAAGTTAAACACATTACAAATAAAGCTTAATTAAAGGTGTGTGTATTTGTTTGTATGTGACAGGAGAGAACTGTGAAACCTTGATGGCACCTTGCAGCTCCAAACCCTGCAAGCACGCAGGAGTTTGTCAGGAGTCGGAGGACTATCAGAGCTTTTCCTGCGTCTGTCCTGAAGGATGGCAAGGTAAACATTAATGTCTGCACACCTGCGTGTCCTACAGAAACGACTTATTTGTAGTTGTCAGCGGAAAGGTTGCACAGTACTTCTGTGTGTTTCTAAGTGAGAAAAGACAATTTTAGAGCAGAACTCCAGGTTCTGAATGTGATATTTAAATTTAATTTCTGTCTCAGATATATCTTCATTTATTTCAGTATCTTTTCAAATACTCACCTGCAAAAAAACACTTTGTGAATGGGTTTAGAGTTCTGATTTGTGACCTTAGACTGTATAAAAGAAGTGGATGAAGCCACGGTGTGGGTGAACTACAGTTTTGAAGCCTCAAGTTTGAAATTTTGGCCGTCGTCATCTTGTTTTAGGAGCTTTAAGTCAGTGTCATTTCAGTCTGTGGTGTCATTGACCCTGTGCTAAGCTAAAGATCACTGACCCTTAGTAAGGAGGGAAACTTTGCAACCGGACAGCGTCCATCATCCAGCAGACTTTTGGCGGGTGAGCGGGGAGCTTGCGGCTGGAACCGTTCTTCTGTGCGTACTGCCCAGACTTGAATTTAGCGTTTGAGACCATAAAATTGTTACGAAAGTGTGTACTGAAGTAATAAATCAAGTGAGAAATAGGGTCATTTTCTAACACGTACAATAGAACAGATTCATTTTGCAACCAGTAGAGTCGCCCCCTGCTGGCCATTAGAAATAATGCCTCATTGGCTTTACTTTTCAGACTTGAGAAGCTACGTCCAGTTCTTTTATACAGTCTGTGTGAATTATAGTGTTGTGTAGAGAATTTGCACTTTTCTTAAATTGTATATTTATAATGTAGCTTGACAAAACCATGTACTTACTTAGTTTCTTACTTATTTACCTGCTTATTCTCGCTCCCAAGAATCAACTCAGTGCTGTCTCATCTTATCCTGTTACCCATATGTACTTGTTTTTTGCCAAAGAGGAGAGGAAATTTACATTCTCTTCCTCTTGCTACTTCTCTAAGGCCAAACATGTGAGGTGGACATCAAAGAGTGTGTGAAGAATCCCTGTCGCAATGGAGCAACCTGCCAGAACACTTTGGGCAGTTACCGCTGTGCCTGCAAACCGGGTTTCACTGGGCGCAACTGTGAGAGCAACATCGATGACTGCAAGCCCAGTACGTTCTCCAGTCTCTCTACCTTTACTTTTTTTGCTTAATAACATACAGCAGGCTCTTTGCATATCAAAAGCTGCATCTAGCAGAAACCTCAAAACACATTTACTGAGTTAAGTCCAATGCTTTTTCCATCATCCCTCCTCCCACAGACCCCTGCAGCAACGGAGGTCTCTGTAAGGACGAGGTAAATGGCTTCCTGTGCACCTGCCTGCCCGGCTTTCGGGGCACAAAGTGCGAGGAGGACATCAACGAGTGCGAGAGCAACCCGTGCAAGAATGGAGCCAACTGCACTGACTGCGTCAACAGCTACACCTGCACCTGCCCGCCTGGCTTCAGTGGGATCCACTGTGAAAATAACACTCCTGACTGCACTGAGAGGTAGATCACAAATTATCACAAAGTATCATATTCAAACCTGACATCTTTTATTTTAAGGGACAAGACGTTTGTGTGTGTGTACACAGTGAGTAAGAGCATGTGTTCAGATCAACAGGTTCATTTTCATCCACTTGTAATATAGACCTCATTTTCTTGTCCACCAATGCCCCCTCTGGTGGAGAATTGATGTACACCAGCTGATTTCAACATTTCTGTTATTGAAGCTGTCCCATAAACAGGAGGTTAGATAGTATGTACACTACATGGGCTTGTAACTTTAGAGTTGTTCGTTTCCCTCAACACCATCAATGCATTGAATAGGTAGGGTTTATCTGGAAAAAAAGATTTATTCTTCGTTGACTTTATTTGGAAAATCCGATGTGAATAGGCCTGCAGCTTCAGGTAATGAGAGTTTTGTTAATTTGCTCTCTTCTTCCTTAAAAGATGCAGAATACTTTACAGTAATTTTTTTCTTCTGCAGCTCCTGCTTCAATGGCGGCAGCTGTGTGGACGGCATCAACACCTTCACATGTTTATGTCCGCCGGGCTTCACTGGGAGTTACTGCCAGCATGACATCAACGAGTGCGACTCCAAACCCTGTCTGAACGGCGGCACCTGCCAGGACAGCTACGGCACCTACAAGTGCACCTGCCCGCACGGATACACCGGACTCAACTGTCAGGTAGAGGAGAGGGGCTTTAAGTCAGCCTGTTCAGTCAGTTCTCTTATCAAGTGTTATGAAAGAAAACTTGGGATTTGCAGGTCAAATGATGCTAAGATATCTCAATATGAACTGTGATAAAAGTGGAGGAAAGGAGAAAGTTTTTCATTGTGCAGCTGTTGTTTCTACAGAATTTCGTTCTTGTACCCCATTGTGTAGTTGGACCTGCTTAACACGGAAATATTCATTTTAATTAAACACTTTTGACCTGAGAATCACAAAATCAAAGCTTTGTGGGGGAAAGTAAATTACTGAGTAGATAACGTGTGTTTTCGCCTTTCAGAACTTGGTTCGTTGGTGCGACTCGTCCCCCTGTAAGAACGGGGGAACTTGCTGGCAGAGGGGAACCACCTACAGCTGCGAGTGTGAGACCGGCTGGACGGGACTTTACTGTGACGTCCCAAGTGTCTCATGTGAGGTGGCGGCCAAACAGAGAGGTAAGATGGGAGGTTTTGCCGAGGGTGTTCTTTTGAGTATTAAAATCACAACATACACACATCGAGTGCGAATTAGTGCGTTGGTGAAAATTAACAGCCCACTGTTTCATCATCTCTGTGTAGGAGTGGATGTCACCCACCTGTGTCGTAACTCGGGTCAGTGTCTGGACGCAGGAAACGTTCACTACTGCCACTGCCAGGTTGGATACACTGGAAGTTACTGTGAAGAGCAGGTGGACGAATGCACCCCAAACCCCTGCCAAAACGGAGCCACCTGTACTGACTTCTTAGGTGGATACACCTGCAAGGTAACAGCACCAATGCAAACTGAGCTGCTTGGATGTTATTGTTAAAAAAAAACTACTGAAATATGATTTTTTTCTTTTTTTTATGTTATAACATAACATTGCTCTTTCTTTAAGACAATTATGGTTCTTCGTCTAATAGTTAACTATGGGTATGATAACTGCTCTATAACTGTATGTAAGGAGTAGTTGAAAATAACAATTTCATTATTGAATTAAGGGGTAGGATTAAATAAGTTTATACTTCACCCACCTCTTTTTTGCGCATTAAATTAAGCAGTTCGCTAATGAAAAATTAATTATGTAATTTCAACAACTGCTGTTGTCTTTTTTTATGTGGAATTTTACATGCTCAAAATAAATAAATGCTAAATAAATGCTGAATACTAACTTTTAGTATGCATCAGTTCTAAACAGAATTGTAACATGTCTAAGGAAATGTCATTTTATCTTTTATACCAATATGTAGAGATTTAATTGAACAATCAAATTTTGTGTAGAGACATTTTCCGTTTCTTTTCATTTAATTGGAACTGAAAACTGAGTCTTAAATGCCGCTATACTTCTTATTTCAAAGGTCTTATTAGATGATCTATCTTTGGCAAAGTTGCACCCCTCATTTCTTCTTTTTTAAAAATCTAATACCTCAGTTCTGTATCATGAATGTGTCAAAACACCTGGATGTACAGCATGCATCCTTTCAGTAAAATAACCCCTCCTAATGAAGAGGCTTGGTTATAAATAGAAGACAAGCAGCTCAGTTATGTTAATCTCCTCTGGAATAAAAGATCTGCTGGCCTTGGCAGGATGGAGGCCAGAAAACAGCCAGGTAAACAAAAAAAACATCTTTGTTTCATGTCAGACATTGATTAAACTTTCCCCTCTTTTCTTCCTCTGCCTTCCTCTTCTCCTTCCTGCCCTCTCTTCTTCTTCTCTCTCTTGTTCCTTCCCTCTCTCAGTGCTTGCCCGGATACGTGGGGACCAACTGCTCTGACGAGATCAATGAATGCTTCTCTCAGCCGTGCCAGAACGGGGGCACCTGCATTGACCTGATCAATACCTACAAATGCTCCTGTCCCCGGGGAACCCAAGGTCAGAGGACCCCACGCACACTCCTCCACACCACTCTGCCTCTCCATCCTCTCCATCCTCTCCTCCTTGTCTCCACGCTTCATTAATTAGGGCTTAACAGCATCCAGGGCATGTCTGCGAAACTCCTCCTCCCGTTCTCGCCTCCATCCTTTCCTCTACTTGTCAAATACGCCATCGATTTTTCTCTCGCACATGAAGGGAGTGTGTGGTGTAGGTCAGCCCAAAGTGCCCCCGCAGTTGGGTGTATCCCAAAAAAACTGACATGTTGTTGGAGACGTAAGAAGAAACTAAAAAATGTCAGCTGTGACATTAAGTATCAAAGGGAAACTTTTTTATAATACTTAACAGTCAGTGTCTTGTCCTGCTTCTGTTTTAGACTTAAGCGTGATATTGCGTTTATCTTTTTAAGTCTCCATTTGTATTTCTGTGTTTCATTCTGGACACCTAATCTCAATCTTCAGGCTATAAAGTGATGTAACAAGCAGCCTTTAAGATGTCAAGACACTGTACATAATGACCTACACGTCCAGTTTCCACACCCCTGACCTTTTCTGTTGTTTTTACTGATTTTTACTGAAAGATCTTGTGATTAGGAGCAGATCAGTTGAAACCAAATCTTACCTGGATTTTACATCCCTTGATCCAAAAGTTGCAAGAGGACATTGATCACAGCAGTTTTCACCTGCATGAATGTACTATAATAAAATATCTAATAATTTTTTTACATGTAAAATACTGACACTGACACTGACACTGACACTTACTGAGCACTAATTGTTTTTTTCTGTGGCTATAGATCAGTCATTTATGTACAGAGCCCTCCAGTCAATCTTAAAGTTCTCTTTAGAGGGTTGTTGAATGTCATTCTGGGAAATGTAGGAGTTACTTACTGAGGTAGAAGCAGATGAACAGGTTGAGAGAAGATGGTTATGACAATAAAGTAGATTACATAACATTATCACAAAGGACAACACATAAACACATTGATTGCTGACATCATGTGTCCCTCTCCCCCTGCCGTACCTCCCTCAGGTGTGCACTGTGAAATCAACATCGACGACTGCAACCCGTTCACCGACCCCGTCACCAACGAGCCCAAGTGCTTCAACAAAGGGAAGTGTGTGGATCGAGTCGGAGGCTACCACTGTATCTGCTCTGCAGGATACGTAGGGGAGCGCTGCGAGGGAGACGTCAACGAGTGTCTCTCTAACCCCTGTGACCCGCGGGGCACGCACAGCTGCATCCAGCTCACCAACAACTACCGCTGCGAGTGTCGCACTGGATACACAGGTAAACAGCTAGTCAGGGGGGGAACCATCAGCCATGATCATGTGTCCTGTTGATGCGTTTGTTTAGATTCCCTGTCCGTGTCTGAGTAAAATGTGATACTCATAGAGTTGGGCTTATTTTTTTATATTGTGGAATTACAACACATTTTTGATAAATTATGTTTGAAATACAACAGTTGAGGTTTTGTCCACTTTATTTGTTTTTTTTATTCCTTTCATTTGCCTCTTTTGGCCCTATAAAGATGGGTGATTCAAAGTTTTTAGATAAGCCCGTAGTGGGTTTTATTATTATTGTTTTTTCACTTAATAAATGTACTTTTCTTACTTTTGTTTTAAAATATGTGCAAATAAAATATAAACAAACAAATAAAATATAGAAATATTTTTTGAAATAATAAAAATAGTAAAATGATAAATATGTATAAAATAAATCTGAAGCTTTTACTAATTCCTTACAGTAGGTAATATTCAAGCCAAAATACCAAACATTCTCTGGTTCCAGCTTCTCAAACGTGAGGATTTTCCTGATGCTGCTTGTTACTCACTCATATTGGCCCAAACTATTTCTCAAGAAAATAGTGAACAGATTAATCACTAATGGAAGTAAGAAGTGGCCACCTTGGACTGAAATCATGGTGAAAAAAATGCCAGGATATTTCTGCAATGCTTACAAAGTCTGGTTAACGTCTTTTGTGCCTCCTCTGTAGGTCGACGCTGTGACACGGTGTTTGATGGATGCAAGGGGAAACCGTGTCGCAATGGAGGGACCTGTGCTGTAGCCAGTAACACCCCACATGGCTTCATCTGCAAATGTCCTCCTGTGAGTACCTGCACACACACACACACATACACACACACACGCACACACACACACACGCAAACAAACAGACAAACACGTCACTTGTAAGGATTACTTGAATTTAACTGTAACGTCTACATATCCTATAAGAAAAGGTTAACTTTGCGGGGACTAGATCCTTAAGTAAACACAGACACTCACCCAACAAAAGAGCTCTAAAATATATTTATAAATAATATTCTAATCTTTTTTTTTGTTTTTTTCCAGGGCTTTACTGGCTCCACATGTGAATATGACGCCCAGGCCTGCGGCAGCCTCCACTGCCGCAATGGAGGCACCTGCATCTCCGGCCACAAGAGTCCCAAGTGTCTGTGCACACCGTTGTTCACCGGGCCTGAGTGCCAGTATCCCACCGACAGCCCCTGTAATTCCAACCCCTGCTACAACGGTGGCACGTGTGAATACACTACTGAGGCGCCGTACTACAACTGTGTCTGCCCCACAAACTTCAACGGCCTTCGATGCCACATCCTGGATTACAGCTTCCACGGAGGGTTCGGCCACGACATCCCGCCGCCGCCGTCGGAGGTGGAGGTCAGCTGCGACATCCCACTATGCGAGGAAGCTAAGCACAACAAGTACTGCGATGTCCTCTGTAACAACCACGCGTGCGGCTGGGACAACGGGGACTGCTCGCTCAACTTTGACGATCCGTGGAAGAACTGCTCAGCCTCGCTGCAGTGCTGGCGATACTTCAACGACGGAAAGTGTGATTCGCAGTGTGACAATGCTGGATGTCTCTATGATGGGTTCGACTGCCAGAATCTGGAGGGACAGTGCAAGTAAGTAGTGGTTGTATCTAAATAAGACAAGAATTCAGATTTTAAAACAAGTTGGGTGATATTTCTGGAAGTGTAGTGTAGAGATGCACTGATCCAGGTTTTTCGATCCAATCTGAATACCTGGACTTAGTGTACCGATACCCGATCTTATCCTACTGTTGAATAAATGAAGCGTATATCTTGCCATGTGAGTGAAGGCATCAGGCTTGACATAAACATTCAGCTTTGTTAAAAAAGGTAACAAATTAACACAGATATAAATGTACTTTTTATATTTATTAACAAATAACAACGTGTATATTTGCAGCAAAAATAAATAAATAACACTTCCATGTAAAGTGCACTGCATACAGATATTTTAAAATGTAATATAAAACCCTACTCGATGTTGCAAACATATAATTGAAGTGCCTAGATCGCTGTAACTGTATTGCTGTTTATGACATTAATAAAAAAGAATGTCACAAAATAAAATGTCTCTGCTTTACAAAGGGGTTATTCCTGACTATATTTGTGTTCCTGTGTCATATTTGCACAGCCTTACCTTTCATCACTCGCTAACTTCACCTTTTTTTCCTCAGTCCTCTGTATGACCAGTACTGCAAGGACCACTACGCTGATGGCCACTGTGACCGGGGCTGCAACAATGCTGAGTGCGAGTGGGACGGCTTGGACTGTGCCAACAACATGCCCGAGAAGCTCGCCGTGGGCCAGTTGGTCCTTGTCGTCCACATCACCCCAGAACAGCTCCTTAATAACTCCTTTGGCTTCCTGCGCGAGTTGAGCCGCGTCCTCCGTACTAATGTGGTATTCAGGAAGGACTCCAAGGGCGAGCTGATGGTGTACCCGTACTACGGGAATGAACACGAGCTGAAGAAGTACAATGTTAAGCGTTCAGTAGATTCCTGGTCGGAGGTTCCTGGCAAAGTGCTGGACGTGGTGAAGAGGAGCCTTCATGATGCAACAGACGGGAGCAGGAGAGTGAGGAGGGAGCTGGATCACCTGCAGATCAAAGGGTGAGCCAGAATACTCAGAAACGTTTCAGTCATTAACTCTAGTGACAGTTTAAATGATTTAGTTTACAAAATAGGTTTTACAATGGACCGTCTCTCGATTCAACATGACCTCTGTATGTGTTTTCTCTTCTTTCTACAGTTCAGTCGTCCACATGGAGGTGGACAACCGGCAGTGTTTCCAGCAGTCCACTGAGTGTTTCCAGAGCACCAATGATGCTGCAGCGTTCCTCGGGGCTTTGGCCTCCAGTGGCAAACTGGATGTTCCCTACACCATCGAAGCAGTTTTTAGTGAGTACACCTCATACAGGTCTTCAGTGTTAAAAGGAAACATACATATCATACCAGAGTTAAAGGAGCATACCAGCGTGTTTGCAGGTTTTAACTCCACAACAACTGGTCCTTTTTCCCAGTTCTAGATTTTTTAATACATTTTCACAGTGATTCCTTAACATCGATTGTATTTTTTGTCATTTCTGTATGGTATTTCAAACCATTAGCATATTTCTGAAACTGGCTTGAGTTTCACAAGTTGTGTCATTGTGTGGTAATCTGCACTTTTCTGTTCTGGGGGATGGATGGATGGATGGATTACTGAACGGGCCTACCAGACACTGGCCCAGTAAATAGAGTGGGGGCCCAGGGGCCCATTGTCTCATAATCCGTCCATGACCGGGTGACATGTTCCTTCATCATGATGAGCCTGGACGCTGCAGTTTATTTTGAGTCAATTCCACAGGAACCACCTTTCTGCTGGAAATACTCACTAGAGCACCAAATGTGTGTTAATGGCACTAATACAAGTCCTGAATAAATGTCTTTTTATTTCTATTTGAGTTCCATTTGCTGAAAACATCAGTGCCTAGCTGAATAAAGGAATTTATTTTATTATTTATTTTTATTGTAAATAAAACTATGTATAGATGTGTTTTTTTAAAGAGTAACTAAACACTAGAGTTTTGGATGAAGTGCCTTTACTCCAGCCTCTCAGCTCATTTTCAAGTTTCAAGAGGTGTTATCAATGGTCCAGAGCAAAATGATTCTGGATGCAAATGGATAAACCTACAACCAATCAGAGCAGTGAAACGGTGGTGCTTTCTCAGTGGAAAACAATGGCAACCAGGTCACAAACCTTCTCAAATTACAGCTTAACAGTACACTAAAATGCTTTTCTGCAAATATTTGTGCAGGAAATAGGAAATACAGTAACAGAACCATCAACAACACTATTAAATACCCATATATATTGTTTTTCAGCCGAAAGAACAATGGTTTGGGGATTAAATTGAGAGACTATTGAGAGAATGAATTCACTTATTACCACGCAACAATAATGTAACTTTGAAACCGACTTGATGTCCTCTCCGACAGCAGCACCACCCAAATGACTTCCAAGAGTCTGGTAATTGATTTTCGATTGGAAACCAAAAGGGTATATTTGTAAAAAATACAGCCCAAAATCTCAAAACACAGCTGAAAGGTTGGCATAATGGTTGGATGTAATGTAACACACATGCATATTCATACACGAGTGGATAAGACACGTGCTCCTCCACGCACACTCAAAGTATCCGCCGCGCCCTCTGGTCGGGTCCTAACCCTACCACTCTTTGATTGTGTATTTGTTATGCAGCCGTGAACAAATGCAATTGTGAATCTCATGGCCTAAACAATCAATCTTTCTCTCTGTGTGTAAATCCAATGGCTTCAGGCTCCAAAATGGTTAATTGCTGCAAATCAACTCATCCAACCCCCCTAATCACAAAATATAACACTCTCTCTCTATCTCTGTGTCTGTCTCTCTTCCTTCCACAGACATGTACACATATACGTCCACAGATAACACACTCTCACATGCACGCACACACACTTCATCCCACCAGTGTGAGGGGCTGCTGCAACCTTCACCTCACTGAATGTAATACCAGGACTTAATGCATCTCTAAGGGTTTAGGTTGGGGGAGTTTATCATTTCAAAATCGTTAGTGGAAAAAAAAGAGAAGGGGAAAAATTGATCGGGAGTGTGCTAGAAGTTGGGAGTCTTTGTTATCTCGAAAATCCTAATAAATCCTTCGTCTTTACAGCTTAAAGCGCGTGCAGTAATTTGAAGTTCATTAATCCCCCTCCTTTTTTTCTCTTAAAGAAGAAATGGTAAAGTTGTCTCTTGGTACCCTGGGTTGAAAAGGGAGAGAGGAGGTGCTGGTGTTCTTTTTTCCCCTCTTTTCTTTTTTTTTTTATCACGCCCCATCCCTTTTTTTTCTTTTTTGATGAAAAGTGGTTAGCAATTGTGATTATTACTGAATAGATAGTGGAGCTAGCTTTACAAACGGTGAGGATCGTCAGTCAGTTTCTGGCACTTGCTGCTGGTTGTTGGTTTGTTTTTGGAGCGGGAACCGTTGCACGAAGAAGAGCCGGACTAGCTCTGCTCGAACACTCAGGCTGATCCTGGGTTTCCCGGTCTTTCCTCCGTCGGTCCACGTCCGGTCCTCGGCCCCATCTTGACCATGTTGTCCCTTTTCCTACCAGGCGGTGTGGACCCCCAGCCTTCACAGGAACTTTACCCAATCTACTTGGTCCTGGGCGGCATAGGGATACTGGCCTTCCTCGGAGTGGGGATGGTGGCTGCCCGTAAGCGCCGCCATGAGCACGGGCGCCTCTGGCTCCCCGAGGGCTTCAAGACCACAGAGACCAGCAAGAAGAAGAGACGTGAGCCTGTCGGAGAGGATTCGGTAGGATTAAAGTAAGTTTCCGTTTATTCAACAGCGTGCTTGGATACCTTTCTTTGCGGATCAGGTGAAGGGCTAGTTCTGATGGTCAAAATGGGTGTAACTGGTGATCAGTCAAATTTGGGGAAGGGGGGTTTTGCCTGGATCAGTAATGATAATGATATAGCGGGTTTAGGTGCGCATTAATTGACTTGTTAGGGCAGAGGGGTGGGGTATGGATTCAATCAATGCTTTTGTTTTTCTGAGTTGCTGCACCATAAATGATGAGTGGCTCGGATGAGATGGAAGCAGCAGAGAACATGGATTTTTACTGGATTTTTTGCTTCATCACAGGCCACTGAAAAACACTTCAGACATTTCACTCATGGATGACACCCAGAATGAATGGGGAGAGGACGAGCCTTCGGATGCAAAACGCTTCAGGGTAAGGAAACAGAAATATTACACACCAACGGAGCTTTAGAGGATTTTCCTAAAAACTAGCATCAGAGCAACAATTTCTTAAAAACACTTATTATGGAATTTCAAAATTCCCTTTTATAGGATTTGAAAATGACTTTCTTGTTCATTTTCAATATTTCTGAAGACAGTTTTTGAGTATCTACGTATGTTAAAATTAAGATTCATTATTATTGTTTACATTGTGGTTTGATGTGATTTAAATTCTCATATTACATTTTTATGACATCTTACTGTCCGTGTTTTAGCAGTTTGACGAGCAGGCTATACTGGAGGTGGACGACCAGACGGACCACCGCAAGTGGACGCAGCAGCACCTAGACGCTGCTGACCTGCGCATCCCTTCCATTGCTCCCACACCCCCTCAGGGCGAGATTGAGAATGACTGCATGGATGTCAATGTCCGGGGACCAGGTGGGTGACTGAACCCTTACTTACTAGTTTTATAGCAGTGCTTCTGTTAAGGACTGTACACTTTCTATGAACGTAGGGAGTTCTGTGTGGACTGAATCAGCGAATGTGGACCTATTTATTAGGTATTTTTCATTCTTGATAACTCGGTTGTCTTTATTAAGAACAATACAAATTCAAGTATTTTATTACAGATAACATGTAGTTGTTTGTCATTCAAAATAATTAAAGGTATAGAATGAAAAGTATTGATTTCACAAAATGATCTCCGTTATTTCTAACTTTACTCTTATTGTTCCCTTTTTTCCTGTGTGGTACCAGATAGTTTCCTCTCTTCAGACCTCTAAAAATTCTTCAAATTAAACAATTTGAAAAAGAAACTACACTTTGGTAGAACTGCTCAAAACTTATATGCACAGTAAGGCCATAGGTTGTGGGAAGGGGTCACAAGAAGACAGTGATTTGTTTTAATGGGTCACAAGCTCAAAAAGGATTTTGCAAATTGACTCATAACTTTTTGAAGAACACTGTGTGTGTGTGTTTGTGTGTGTGTGTGTGTGTGTGTGTGTGTGTTTGTGTGTGTGTGTGTGTGTGTGTGTGTGTGTGTGTGTGTGTGTGTGTGTGCGCGTGCGTGCGCGTGCGTGTGTGTGGATTGATTCATGCCTTTTCTGAGCGAACGTTTCACATTTCTAGTGTGTGTGTGTGTGTGCGTGTGTGTGTGTGTGTGTGTAATCACGCATGTAGGAGTTGCTAAAGCCCCACGTCCTCAGGGTAAAGGATCTTCTTCAAAGCAGCCGGCTGGAAGCCATGGCGCCTTGGGGAAAACACTGATTCCTGATCAGATTAATCATTTGACCAGTAATGGGCTTCTGTCTTTTTTTTTTTTTTTAATTCCACATTACAAAAACCAAGGAAGGCATCAGATGCAAAAACCCAATTTTGTAGTAAGTTCCAAAATACCTGAAGAAAAGCAATGAAAATCAAAGTAACAGGGTTAACAACTTGAGAGCACACTTTTTTTCCCCCGTCGTGGATCGATGCACTTGAATCGACCAAATCTGCGAGATCTGGGGCTTGGTATCCTTTTGAAGAGGAGAAAACCTATTCAAGTCGACTGACTGAGCTGCCTCTCACAGTTTGATATTAATGCTTCGTTTTTGCTGCAGTCTAGCTTTAGCGAGCCCCGGCCTCTATCCCCCTAGCTTCGCTTTCCTTCTGAAGCTTCTCCTTTGCCGGGGCCTTGATCAGAATCCATTATCGAAAAGGAGAGAGCTGTGATGATTCAACTCAAGCAAAAGTGTCAAATCCACATTCGATTTGTTTGTTACTTTGTTTTGATCTCTGCACGCTGCTTTGAAGTGCAGGCTCCTGTCATTCTGTAGCAGTAACTGCCGACGGTGTGTGGTGCTGACCACGTAGTCTGTAACTGTCTTTCATATACATCTCTCCTTCTCCCTCTCTCGGTTCAGATGGATTCACACCACTGATGATTGCATCTTGCAGTGGGGGCGGGTTAGAAACAGGCAACAGCGAGGAAGAGGAGGACGCCTCTGCAAATGTGATAAACGACTTCATCTACCAGGGCGCTAACCTTCACAACCAGACTGACCGCACAGGTGAAACAGCTCTCCACCTGGCCGCCCGCTACGCTCGCTCTGACGCCGCCAAACGCCTGCTGGAGGCCAGCGCTGATGCCAACGTCCAGGACAACATGGGCAGGACGCCTCTTCATGCTGCTGTGGCGGCTGATGCCCAGGGGGTGTTCCAGGTGGGTTCTCATACGCTTCATTTATTTCCTCATTATTTCCTTGGTGCTATAGTTGAAGTCGCATTGCTGAAATTAAAAAAGGATTTGTCCATTTGTCAGTCAATCCCAATTTTCATTCATCAAACAGCTTCTTAAATAGATTTGCTGCTTTTCTTTGTCATTTAATTGACTATATATTTTTTAAGATGGTTCGTCAAACAAAACAAGACATTTTCACTTTTGGCATCAGGAAACTTCTTTCATTTTTTACTACTTTCTGATATTTTATGGACTAAAGAATAAATGGGTCAGCTGCCAAACAATCTGTATACTACTGCAAGGCAGAATTACCAGAGGTACCAGATGGACTTAAAGTTACTCATATTGTACACTCATTGAAATATTTGAGTCAACCATTGTAGAAAAGTGGAATATTTTTTAGCTCAAAAGTAGTAAACTATTGTATATCTCTATAGATTCTGATAAGAAATCGCGCCACAGACTTGGATGCCCGCATGCATGATGGCACTACACCCCTGATCTTGGCTGCCAGGCTGGCAGCAGTGGAGGGCATGGTGGAGGAGCTCATAAACTGTCACGCTGATGTCAACGCAATTGATGATTTCGGTAAAGTTTCTCTCTTTTAATCCACTTATGTGAGGACATATAAGGAGAACATGTATAAGGAGCGTCAGATGCATGAAAAGAACACTAGATCTTATGACCTTGTGTTTGTCCCTTCAGGTAAATCAGCTCTACATTGGGCCGCAGCAGTAAATAACGTGGAGGCTGCAATTGTGCTTCTCAAGAACGGTGCCAATAAGGACATGCAAAACAACAAGGTAAAATTTAGTCTGTCTCTTCCTGCTCTTACTTCTGTAAAACAATAGTGAAACTTATTTTCCGAAACAACATTCCTCGCCCATCTGAAGAGGATTGAACGTGTTGTCTCCTTTGTGTCTGCTTCAGGAGGAAACCCCTCTATTCTTGGCTGCCAGGGAAGGAAGCTACGCCACCGCCAAGGTCTTACTGGACCACTTTGCAAACAGAGAAATAACTGACCACATGGACCGGCTACCCAGAGACATTGCACAGGAGCGAATGCATCACGACATTGTGCGACTGATGGACGATTACAACCTGGTACGGAGTCCTCACATGCATGGATCACTCAGCACCGCATTGTCACCCCCTCTCTGCTCGCCCAACGGCTACCTAGGCAGCATGAAGCAGCCTCAGCCTCAAGGCCAGGGCAAAAAGGCACGCAAGCCCAGCGCCAAGGGCATCGGCTGCAAGGATGGCAAAGACATGAAGGTGAAGAAGAAGAATTCGCATGATGGGAAGTCTGGGAACCTCCTAGACACCTCAGGTGTTCTGTCACCAGTTGACTCGTTGGAGTCTCCCCACGGATATGTCTCTGATGTGGCCTCACCGCCCATGATGACCTCACCTTTCCAGCAGTCGCCATCTGTATCCCTGAACCACCTGCAGGGTATGTCTGATCCACACCTGTCTGTAAACCACATGGTGATGGCAAACAAGCAGGAGCTGGCTCGGATGCAGTTTGACCCGCTGCCTCCCCGTCTTACCCATCTGCCCGTGTCTGGCTCTGGAGGTCAGGGCGCCATAAACGGCCAGTGCGATTGGCTTTCCAGGATGCACGGCCAGTTCAACCCCATGAGAGGAGCACCTGGCAGTCAGGGAGGTCTGCACCCGGGAGGGCAGCATGGGATGATGACCTCCCTCCACAACGGCCTGTCTCAGATGATGACCTACCAGGGGATCCAAAGCACCAGACTTGGTCCACAGACGCACATCATGCAGCAGCAGGCTCAGCAGATTCAGCAGATGCAGAACCTGCAGCAGCTGCAGCAGCAGCAGCAACAACAACAACAGAGCATCCAGCTGCAGCACCAGAACTCTAACACGACCAACAGCCAGAACTTCATCAGTGGGGAGCTCAGTTCCCCGGAGCTCCAGCAAGGCACAGGCAACTCCGGCATGCCCATCCACACCATCCTGCCGCAGGAGACCCAGATTATGCCCTCCTCAATCAACCAGTCAATGCCCAGCACCCAGTTCCTCACCCCACCCTCCCAGCACAGCTATTCAGGCCCCATGGACAACACTCCAAACCATCAGGTCCAGGTGCCTGACCACCCCTTTCTGACCCCCTCCCCCAGCTCCCCCGATCAATGGTCAAGTTCATCTCCTCATTCCAACATGTCCGACTGGTCAGAGAGCATTTCAAGTCCACCGACAAGCATGCAGTCCCAAATTGGACATATACCTGAGAAGTTCAAATAAAAAAAGGCTTGTATCTTTGCGCCCAGATGAGCTGCTGTTTATTTTTTTATTAAAGAAAAGGCGCTCTTTGTGGAAAAAAAAAAGTAAACGGGCAAAGCTGTAAACAGGATTTAATAGAACTTTTTATACGCTTTTATACTAACAGCAACATCTGTGTTTCATCCAATTCTCTTTTATTTATTAATGCCTTATTTATACGCATTGCCTGCTTACAGAAATTTTGGGGATCCGTGGCGCTGGGTCAAACGCAGGACCGAGTCCTTTAGAGACTCTTTTCTTTTAGCATTTTCATTTCTGCAGTGAAGCCGCAACATACACACTGGGTATTTATTTCCTTAAAGACTTCTAGCCTTTGCTTTTTTTCATATGATTTCTCAACCTTTGTTTATATTTTGTTTTTTTTGTATAATCTTGTTTATAAATAAACTTGTGATTATGGGGCATTTTATATAGCACATTTTAAGTTTCAGTGTTATTTCACTTTGTTGTAAGTGTGGGAAATATTCTAGTCAGTCGATGAAAAACAAGTTGTGAATTTTAACGGAACACGTGTCCTGTATTTTATACACAGGTCCTGTTTGTTTTCACAATTTCCCCTTTTTAATATCATGTGATTCTTAGTTGCACTCTCTACAGTTGTGTACATTCTTGAATCAATGGAACAGCTTCATGTTGTGCCTCTAGATTTGATTGCATTCATGTGTAGAGATGTGGTGGAGATGTGATATGTTGTACAGTATACCGCCATCTTGGAGATTGGCAGTTAAGACAGGCTTGAGTATCTGTTGGTGTTTGAGAACTGGCCGTCGGCCACAGTGTATGTTGTTGTGCAGAGGGAAAAGGAAACCTCATTTCCCCTCTCCCTCCTATTAGTTTGAGCCTGTGGCTGTGTTCTTCCTTTTGTAAATATCGTATGCATTTCCCTTGTAAGCAAGATTTTGTTTAAGAAATCTGATGTCTTAAGCATGCAATTTTGATAGGTCTCGCACCGGTCAACAGCCTCTAAAATGTCAAACAGAACAGAATATATATTTTGTATTTTACTGTCCCTTATGCATAAATAAATTTGAACTATATACAAATAGATACAATATATTGTTAGGAGACATTTTGTCATAAAAAGGAAAAATACATATATATTGAAGTTTTATAAATTCATATTTATTTACTGTTCTGTAACACATACAAATCCACTGAGGCAACCATTTGTGCATATTATTAAATGTTTTATTATACTTTGGATAAATGGAAAAAAAAACAGTTGGCTAAGTTCTCAGTTGTCTCTGCTTCAATACGTTGTGAGGCGTTTCCTGCTATAGTTTGCAAAATGTTATGATTAATAAAAAATGTTTTAGGTCATAGTGAAATTGTAATATCTGCAATATGTTTCCTTCCTCTTATAAAGTTATACTTTGCAAGAAATGTATTTCCCCTTTTCATTTTCAATCTGTAAAAAGGTTTCTTTGTTATAATAAAGGGCACTTGTGTCTTGAACCTATGACTTTATTTTGTGTCTTTGATTCACTTCACAAAATCTCATAGATCATTGTATTTGTGTAAAACAATAGGTTAGCTTAATAATGATAGATTTACCGTATTTTTCGGATTAAAAGTCGCTCTGGAGTAGAAGTCTCACCAGCCGAAAATGCATAATTAAGAAGGAAAAAAACATATAAGTCGCACTAGAGTATAAGTCGCATTTTTTAGAAATAAAAATGACCTTTATTCAGTAAAGCAATTCATTTGATCTTTTTACATTTGCTGTAGGGGCCAAGTACAAATATTTTAGCTAGTGTGTCTCCCTCTAATGGTGGTAATTATAAGCATTAAATATCACAAGTGACTCACCTAAATGAAAGGTCATGCTGCACTGTTTTAGCAACTTGTGTATATTGTGGAAAACGGGTCCCAAGTCATCCCAAGTTTTTAACAGTTTCTGAGCTAGAATAACATATGACACCAGATCTGCTATTAAACACAAACAAAACAGAAATCATGAAGTCTTAATAATATTTTTACACGGTGTGTAACATGTGACCGGGTAAAAAAGCAAGACCCAAAATAAAAGGGTCAAATGTGGCAAAATGTCCATTGCAAGGATTTCCTGTTTATCTCTCTTTTGTATAATTGTGCTGAAAATCTTTTATGTCATTTTGTATTAATTGATTAATAGACAAATTAATTAATTAATGTTAAAAAAAAGTGTCAGTTTTTGTGCTTTTGGTGCATATTCCCAAACATTTTTTAAAATTATAATAGCACAAACCAGCTGGTACACAGTAAGTCTGGAGCTTGTGGGGCCCCTGGAGGTACAGGCGCTAATGGTAATGCCTTAGATGCTGACATTGCACCGTTTTGTTGTTAGCCATACTGTGTTTTTAAATCGGGGGTACGTTTTTGTATATTTGTATCCATGGGATTTTTTAAAATGTATTAATTAATTGCATTTGTATTGAACATTGAACAATACAATATCTCGAAGAGGATGTACGATTATAACAAATACACAATACGAAGAAGACAAGGGGAAAAAATACAATACAAATGACCAGGGGGGATTTCAGTAAAATTAAGTGAGAGCCCTTTAAAAATAAACTTCTAAATAAAACACCAAGCACAACAAAATGTACAAGAAGGAGCTATTTTTATTTTTGTTTTCCATGGGATAGTATGTGACTCAAAAGAACTACGGCTCCCTTGATGCACCGGTGGTAGCACCGTTTGAAGTTCAAAGTTCAAACATTACAGTAAAAATAGGGTACTTGCTGGCTGGGCTGCCTGTATGTTCCCTGGGAATAATAAACAACTTGGTGGTCACTGAACACTGTAGTCGGCTGCCACCGCACCGAAAACCGGCAGAGGAAACCGAAGATGGCCCTCAGCTAATTGGAAACTTCTCTCGCTCTGTTGTCGGCGGATTTACTAGAACGACGGGCTAGCTAGATGCTAACGTTAGCACGCTAGCCTGCCAGGAGCAACATAGCAACTGCTGCTGCTAGCTAACGTCACTGGACTGGTACTCTTTTAGTCCCCAAGACTGCAGCTATGTTCGTCCAGGAGGAGAAGATATTCGCTGGGAAAGTGTTGAAAATACACATCTGCACCATGGACGGCACGGAGTGGCTGGAGGAAGTCACGGAAGACACCACTGTGGAGAAACTGAAGGAGAAGTGCTTAAAACATGTAGGTTTTTGGGGTTGTTTGTGTCTCCCTTGGTAGTTTTTTTCCCCTGTCACTCTTCTGCCCTGGGGTGTTTACAGTCAATATGCGCCTGTGTGCAAACTGTCAGTGTCAGTGTCACTGGCTTTGTATTTATAGTAACTGGGTAGACCTTGCTATTTATAATTTAGCAGGTTGGCTGCCCCTCTGAAGCTAAGCGAGCTAACAGTCCGACTACTCTGTCCCTTTTCTGCTCCCAGTGGCTTAGCTTGAGAGGCATGCTGCTGTACTGGCTGTCTATTATTACACAGCTCACCTCACTTCTCCTTCTATGGCCTATAGCATAACCTCAAGTTGTAGACTTCATTTTTGTTTGTCATGACAACATAGAGAAAGTCTATAACTGTTGAACTCGATGTCATATTTTGTGTAACACCAACACACGAGCCCAAACATTATGATGAAAGATGAAATGTATGATGATCATACAACACATATATTTTAACACTTGTATTTAATCTACATTTTATAGGTTTGGTGCTGAAATAAGTTGGTGATTAGTTGCCTATTTCAATCAATAGTTCAATCTATAAAACATCAGAAAATAAAGAAGATAATCTCAGGTTAGGTTTTTTTTTCAAATGTCTTGTTTTATTCGACCAACGTGTATTACATTTACAATATGACTGAGAAATTCAGCAAATACTCACAGTGGAGAATATTTTTCTGCTTGATATTTTACTTCAAACATTGTTAAATTATCAAAATTGTTGCAGATAAATTTCCAGTCAACTCATTGACTTGTTGTTTCAGCTCCAATTGATTGACAGAAAAGCAGTTAACTATTTGGATGGTTGAATTATTTATTGCACAAAAGGCCAGGCATACTTCTAGCTTCATTAATGTGCCGCTTGTCAGTTTTATATAATTGCTAATCAAATATTTTAGGTTTATGCACTTAGTTGGAGAAAAAAAATTCTAACATTTACTAGACTTAGGTCTGATGAGTTATTAAAAATGTTTGCAGGTTATGCAATAATGAACGAGTCAGTAGTTGCATCCTTACTGTTCCCGTTTATTTGTTCTGTATTGTGCTTGGTTTATAGTATGTGCACGGAAGTCTGGAGGACCCCAAAACACTTACCCACCATAAACTCATACATGCTGCTACAGAAAGAGTCCTCACAGACACTAAAACTGTCGCTGAGGAAAATCTCAAAGATAAAGGTATGTATCGCCTTATTTGTCAAGTTTCGTGATTCCAACATACACACACTGTTTTTTTTTTTTCCAAGGTCTGATGTAATTCAATATATGTTGCAGAGGTTTTGCTGCTCATAAAGAAAAGATCACCACCAACCCCTCCCAAGATGGCAGAAGTTAGTACAGATGAAAAGGTAAGCTAAATCAACCTTTGGTCATTAAAACGGAACTAAAAGTATTCCTTTGTTATTATTTCTAAATTCTGCACAATCATGGATGTGGTTTCTTTATTTAGTTTGCTTTTAATGACCTCTGTTTGTTGTTTATCCTGGTTGTCACAGAAAAAACAAGATAACAAGGCTCCAGATAAAGATGCAATTCTGAAAGCCACCGGCAACCTGTCCACACGCCACACCGATCGTACTGTCACGCAACATAACATCAGAGATGTAAGGTTCTTGGTGGAATAGATTTAGTTTACTGGGTTTATAAATATAATTATACTTCTATGAACATGAATTTTTCTACCAGTTTAGACCGTTCAGAATGTGGGAGGGTAGCAAAGATGTTAGTGATTTCAGTTGCGTTTTTATGAACGTGTTTGTGTGGTTTCAGTTTCAGACGGAGCTAAGAAAAATCCTGGTTTCTCTCATCGAAGTCGCCCAGAAGCTTCTTGCCTTGAACCCTGATGCTGTTGATCTTTTCAAAAAGGCCAATGGTAAAACTTTCAATTCCTTTAAACTATTCCCAGGTCTATATCAATCACCCTAAAGTGAAGAAACTAGGGATCCTCCATAGGAATATAGAAACTGGGCAACGGGACAAGATTTGGTTTCTGTTTGTAGTCCAAGCAGCAAACAGCGTAGAATGCGTTGGCTGTCATACAATCATGGAACCCATCGGCTATTGTACTAGCGATTTAGCACTTCATTAGCTTTTTTTAATAATTTCTCTGCATTCATATGCAGATATCTGTTTGTATTAACAACGACTCCATTCTTGATCCCAAGTTGCTAATCAGATTGTAAACAATCACTGCTGTTTGTAAGAGGAAGTCTGGCCACACTGGAAATCCTGAAATATTAGCCGTTGCCCCTAGAGGCTTAATTGTCGTCAGACAGATAGCCGATGGGTTCCAAGATTAGGATGATAGTAGATGTTGAAGAATTGTTTAGCCAACCTCAGCTCACATTGGGCAAGAGGCGGAGTACAGCCTGGTCAAGTTGGCAGTGTACTACAACACAAACTCATTCACATCCAAGGGCAGAACATTGCCTGTTCTGGACATTGGTTGAGAGTTGATGATAACATGCAAATGCAGAAAAGCCACTGCTGGCTGCCTTGAAGCAGCAGGGCAAACCACTCAGCCACTTCTCTGAATTGATAAAGTACTAAATTTTAATACTAACAAAATGATGTGTGAAATATTGTATGTTCTGTCTTTATACACTGTTTTAGTTCATGCCATAAATCTTGACGAGCTGAACTTCATTTAGAATATGTCTTTTATATATCTGAGCCTTATTTGGGTATCGATTGTTGCCGGGAAAATAGATCCTGATGTTTATTGTTGTAGATGTTTCACACTTATTGCCAATCTTCTTAGTTTTAGTTCTCTAATCTCTTTGTTTCTGCATCTTGTAGCGATGTTGGATGAAGATGAAGAGGATCGGGTAGATGAAACAGCCCTTCAGCAGCTCACAGAGATGGGTTTCCCTGAAAGCAGAGCCATCAAAGCTCTAAGATTGAACCAGTAAGTCTCAGTTTAATAACAACGCACTCACAACTGATGTTGAGCCAATCTATTTTGAATGTTTACAGCATTTATCTAGAAAATAAACCTTTTTTCTCATCTTGTCCTTTTTTTCTGCAGCATGTCAGTCACCCAGGCAATGGAGTGGCTTATCGAGCATGTAGATGACCCCTCTGTAGACACACCTATACCCGGCCAGGACTCTTCTGCGGCAGCAGGAGCTGCGGCTGCCACACCAGGCCCCTCCTCTTCGGCCTCCGTTCCTAATCTTCTCCGCAGCCTCTCCAGCCAGTCGAGCACAGAAGAGATCGTCAGGCAGGACGAGCTCACAGAGATCTTCAAGAGGATCCGCAGGAAACGGGAGTTCAGACCAGACTCAAGAGTGGGTGGCTTTATCCTGTCTGAGCTTTGATACTTTGACTATTACTTTGTTTTCTGTAACTCATCTCAGAGATTTCCATTGGTCTTTATTTGGTAGGAAGATGCTATTCAACAGCCCATATACAGACAGCTCAGATACAACTGTGATGACTGAAGGAATTCAGTCTGTAATTTCTTCATCTAGCATACAGCATGCAGGAATGGGAATGATAAGTAGATACCGAGAATACTGAAATGTTTAGTAATAGTTTTTTTTTTTATATATTACATTGGTTGTGTTCACACAACCTTCTCACTTCCCTGATTGTAGAGCTCAATGTATCTTATTTTTTCTAAGGAACACTGCTCCACAGTATCTTCAAAAATAGAAAATTGATTAAAAACCTCCACTCACCACCATTTGAGAGGTTGCAACACGTTTTAGCTACTTCTTCCACTGTGCACAAATTGTGATTTTCCCCAAGACTCCTGTGACTGTGTATGTTCTTATTAAGATAAACACATCGTCTGTTTATTTGTTTCTGCAGGCTGTCATTGCATTGATGGAGATGGGGTTTGATGAGAAGGAGGTGGTGGATGCTCTGAGGGTGAATAACAACCAACAGGATGCTGCGGTAAGTTTACAAATCGCCAACAGCAGGGTCTGCAAGCGGAGCTAGTCCTGAAAAACTACAGCAGTACCACAGCAATCGGGCTTACTAAATCAATTTTAAGGAATATTCATTAGTTTAAGAACAATAACCCAAGTTGGCCATTGTATAAAAACTATTTAGTGTATGTTGCAGAGGTGTTGTTGCAGAGGATATAAGTGTATTTTCAGAAGCAGAATGGAAAGTCTTTGTTCTAACTGTATTTTTTTTTCATCCTGCAGTGTGAGTGGCTGCTGGGAGACAGGAAACCTTCTCCAGAAGATCTGGACAAAGGCATCGACACCAACAGCCCGCTGTTCCAAGCCATTCTGGAGAATCCAGTGGTCCAGTTGGGTCTAACTAATCCCAAGACCCTGCTAGGTATAGTCTTATAGAATTTAGTGAAAAAGCTGGTACAGTAGGTGATTTTGTACACGGATACATTTTGTGAAATGATACTTTAAAGGAAATAATATCAAAAACTATTGTTCACATTTTTTTTGTTGTTTGGTAGTGTTTTCTTTTAGTAAATGTTTTGAACTTTACAGACAGTGAGACAGCTGAGCGCACCGCCACACCTGCATTATAGTTCATTTGCTGTGGACCAATGAAAAAAATGATATATCGTTGCACTTTTCACAAACAAACTTTTAGAATTATTAGTCAAGACTGTAACTAGACCTCGTCTATCAGAAATCATGAAAAGCAGATAAACACAGGACAAAAAAAAGCGTATTTTGGACTGTAACTGTGGGATAGTTCCTGTGTGGTCGTCATGCAACTCACTTTTTATTGGGGAACTGCTCAAATAGACAGTAGGACACAAGCTGAACATACCTGTTTTAACACTTACTTTCTGATATATTGAAGGAAAGCCCTGCACTCACGTAGTGACACACATATGCGTTACCATGGTTGATAAATCATTCTTGCATAAGTATAGACTACACGGATCAGAGGTTTGCTTCAAGTTCGTAACCAGCAGATTTTTGTTCCTGAACCTTCCCTTCAGAAAAGGCCATTAAAATGATTACAGACCCCATCAATGTCCACCCTAACCCTGCTTCCATTAGATAGATGTTATGGTTTTGTTATGGTTATTATATATAGGAGAGGATGCCTGAATAGATATAAGAACTCAATGAATCTCTTCATCTCAGGTCATAAAAAGGGTGTGAAATGAGGGGCTGTGTTGCACGTATTTGAAGGGTCTCGATGTCGGCACCTGTCTGTGCTATGTACTTTACATCTGTGTATGCACTGTTACGATGCTAAAATCTCTTTTCTGTACCAAAATCCTTATTGTGCATTCCAAGGCCAGTTGCATTTTCATTGGCACTTTCAGTCTAAGACGCCGTGGTGGGGCCATGTCAGGGCCAGTTTACAGGTGAATATAGTCCACCGATAACCCATGGACCATGTAGGGCTAACAGTGGTCTGAGGCGGAGTCAAAAATCTTTGGGTGGGGAGATGGCTGCAGCAGCATCATTTCATCACTGAAGAACCTGGAAAAAAAATGGACAGTACTGGTCAAACTAGGGCTCTTCTCATTATCTAGGCAGAAAAGGAATAATCAGTTAAGGCGGATGAGCATTATCTGGGAAACATCATGTTTGTTAATATGGCCTCAGATCCCCCTTTTCCTGTGGTCAGTTGTGAGGTCTGCACCAGAGTTTGATTGACATCTGTCACACGGTGCACACCCGCCTAAGGAACTGGACCAAACGGGCACCGGTGTAAGTTTGAACCAAACCGGTATCCTGTTTTTCCTGTGAGGTGAAGCGTTGGGTGTGAGTACTGCAAATGTGCTACCCCAAACCAAATGAAAGTATCTTGACAGAATAGGAGAGACTGTGCTTTTACATTTTTATTCTTAAGACATTTTTAAGGTTGCTGTTTTTGGATTATATTTCTCACCAGCTTGCTTTGTGTTTGTACGCAGCGTTTGAAGACATGCTGGAGAACCCTCTGAACAGCACCCAGTGGATGAACGACCCCGAGACCGGCCCTGTCATGCTCCAGATATCCAGAATCTTCCAGACACTCAATCGCACATAGAGCCTCCTGGTGACCCCCTGTGTGACTGTGGCAGCTTGTGTGTGTGTGTGCGTGTGTGTGTTTGAAAAAATATTGGGGTGTGTGTGTATTTGAGTGTGGCAGAGACACAAGTATTGTTTTTGCCTTGTAAAGACAAAGCTGGAGGAGTTAAAGTATGAATTGAGATGTTACACATATAACTATTTATAACAGTAAAAACACTTATAGAAAACAAATGTTAACATAAACATTATTACAGTAATAATAAAAAAGAGATTTAGTATGTTGTTTTTACATTTTAATGAGAACAATTTATAGTCATGACAGACATGATTTATTTTATATAATTTCTCCGTGTGCAGAAATGACATCAGACATCAGTTTAATGTTTACACTTCAAAGAAAACTGTTTTTGTATGTTTTGCAATATTTAAATATCAATTACAGTTTTGTCCGACTCTTTAAATTGTGACATTTTACCCGTGGTGAATGTGTGGGATACTTCTGTTAGTGTCATGGTTTGTCTTTCTTCCCCCTTCATCTTGTTTTTATCAAAGTAACTGCTTGTAATTGAGAGGCTGGTGGTCAAAGTTGAGTGTTTGTTAGGCGTGTTGAAAACAGGCTTTTAGACACATTACCTCTCTCTCCAATAACGCCTGTGAGGTCACTGTAAGTCGACCGCCTCTCGGTTTAAAGCGGAGAACATTTGTCGTGGAGCTTCTTCAAGAATATTTATTTGACTTTCTTGCCTTTTTCGACGAAAGCTGTACACTAAATTGTTTGTGTATTAGTCATGTTTTTACAAGAAAATTATAAATCAGGCCTGTGTGTTTATGTCAATGTGCTCTTGAATGTCATATTATCATGTTGCGCTCATTTAGCACTTGTTCACCTCTATGAATATCACTCACTGCAGCACTGAGGAAGTTAAAAGAAGGGTTCGTGTTTCGTCTGAAAAGGCTTTTTAGTGGGATGTTTAATGAAGCTGAGCTGAATCAACTTTTATTTGAATGATGAAATGTGCGCTTCATGCTGCGAAGGTGCAAGTATTTTCATACACACAAAGGAAATAATAGAATTTGAGACTTTTCTTTTCTTTTGAGAGCAATGAACATTTATGCTGTCAAACCAAACCAAAATGACACTATATAACCTGCCTTGTCATTAGTTGTACCCATTGAAAAATACCCTGTATTTCTGTGCAATAGCAAGGACTTCTGTCGACCTGTAAAGAAATATGATGGATTTGAGTGTTAGAGATGTATGGACTGCAATGGGTAGTGTGTTCTATAATATTATCCTTTGCATTTTCTTTGCATCAAGTACTTAAAATCTCGAGCAACAAGAAGGCGAGCTTAGCCTCTCCTTGTTGTACTGAGAGTTTAAAATAATGCGGAGGGAGTTGTGTTTTGCCAAGCTTTTGAGTGTTTTTATTCAATATTTAAAATGTGGTATCGATGTGACTTTCTGCTCAGGGAGGCTGAGATTGTTTTTCTAAAGCTGTCATGATGGCAAACCTCTGCTCACCCCCTTCTAGTTTGGCATTTGAAAATGGCTTTAACTAATCTGTCTAGGACTTTATGAATAGGAGCACTACAAGACATGGTTTCGTAAATGCAATATTTGAAAATATTTAAATGTTTTTAGAGCAAAGTGTCTGTTTGAACTATGTATTATTACATTATTTATATCAAAGCCAAACTAGTAACTTGTGCTTATTTATAACATTTTTAGCAAACCTCAAAGCTTATCTACAAATGTGAAGAAAAAAAAATAGACGATTCAAATGTTGTTTTTACAAACCACTGTAAAATGTGCTTATGGACTGGTAGGTCTCAGTATGACTTAACATAGTCCAATGTTTTGATGAAGAAGGATTTCGGCACACGTCTCTGGAAGCCCCTCTGCACACTTTCTGCACTGCAGTGGACCTTCATCCTGGCCACAGCGACCAGTTGTCTCTCCACCTCCATGCTTTGCGTTAGTATGCACACAGACAAAACTATGCCATAATATCTTGAAACAAACATTGGGAGATTGTTTAAAGGAAAAAAAAGGACCACAGGAAATGCAGACACCTTTCAAAATGGTCAACAGAAACAGAAAAGAAATAAAATGAACTAAGGCGGAATTGTTGGGTCACAGGTTTTTGTTTCCACTCAGCTTTCATGCAGGACGGTCCCCGATTAACAACCTATGCAATATACTCTCACAGTCTGTTCATTCAGACAGCCTCATGGCTACTGGCATTTAAATCACCATTGCATTAAAGTTATTCTTTGTGGCTGTAATCTTTGGATTGTGTGTCTTTCTTTAAGTTGATGCAAACATTAGAAAAAAAACATTAGACAGGTTCCATGTTTGGCAGTGTACGACTAAATAGAAAATCTGGTAGACATTTGAATCATCCCGCTCTGACTGTAAGGTGGATATGAAACATATTGTGTTATGATAAGCAAGGAGGTTGTTTTTGGAGCCCACAAAGCTCTGGTGTGTGAACTCTCACTCAGCTGCAGGTTTGTATTTTTTGTTATTTTATCAGCTGACCTTCAGGAGAGTCGACCACAATATATATAGCCTGCACGCCAGGTGTTGTCAGGATATGAAAGGATTTTGTTTCTATTTGCACTGTTTTGTCATGTTTATAATGTTTACGATTTAAATTTGATTCAAGTGAACTGTTATATATTTGTTTTTACCTTTAACTATTTTTTTATGTATCTCAAGGTTGGCTTACTGAAAGCAACATTTTTATTAAAATGTCAGTTGAGTCTGGAACAAATGGATATTCATCTCAACCCTCAGCCAAAGTATTGTAGCACTTCCTTGCCAATTACAGAAGGAATAAAACGTCATAGTAAGATTTTGGCAATAGAAAATGGAAATGCTAATCTATAGAACTTCATTAGAGAAAAATATCTCACCACTAGGTCCATTTAGTCAATTTAGGTTTCATCATTTTGTTCTGCAAAAAAAAGTCTGACATTTATTCTTGACATTGGAAACATTTTCAACATGAGCAAAAACCTCCATCTGCTAAAAAAGTTCATGGGATATGAATAAAAGCTAAAATGACCTTGAGGTAAAATGCTCACTCAACTTCACCTTTCTTACTTTTTTATCCCCAAAGCAATTTCATTCAAAAGCAACTGGACTTGGTTATTTATCTAGGAAGACATTCCAACTCTCATCTAAGAGGCATCTTCAGTTCATGACCAAGTCCAGTTGCTTTTGACTGAAATTGCTTTAAGGAAAACGATGACCTGGACGAATAAGAACATTCACCTTTCTTACTTTTTTCTGCTTGCATCTTAATTTGGAAATACTTAACAAGCATTTTTGTCTTTTTTTAATTTTTATTTAATGCATTTTATTGACAATGATACTCGATGAGATTGAGGTTTAACAGCCCACAGTCTCTCTCAAGTTGATTTACTACTTCAAGTAGTCAAGACGTTGGGTATTCACGATCCAGTCAACTCCACTTGACTTGCCTGATTTTCAGACAGTAGCTTAGGACTTGCATCCATGTTTTTGTCCTTTCTCAGCAAACACATACGTTGAAACGAAGTTCGTCCTCTGTATTCAACCCCTCCTAATCACTAGGAGCATTGGGCCAGTGCCTTGGTCAGGGACAGCGACAGGAACATGTTTTTTTGGTGGTGAAAGGATCCTGGATCACCCAGAGGAAACCCACACCACCTTGTGTGTTCCTGTCAACATTTTGCGTCGCTTTGTAGATGTTGAATTTTTCTTTGTGGTCTTTTGGTTGTTTCTCAGCATGGACAGACAGGAAGCAGGTGTTGTGTGTACAGAAAAATGACAGTTATACTCTGTACTGAGGTGTGCTAAAGTCTGCTCGGGGGTTGCCTTGTGAATAGCTGAGTCTCTCATATCTGATTTGGAGGGCACTGTGAGTTTTGAGCAGCTCATGATACTCAGAATTCATGTCACAATGCCTCCTGCTGAGCTGTGTGTATTCCTGTTGCAGGTGGTATAGAGCCTTTGTGGACTCATCCAGGGCAGTTGTCTGTTGGTTGAGTCTGAACTCAGTGTCACCGGCGTGCCTGAACTGAAAGTTTGACCCTGGCAGCGGTTGTTCTTGAAGCCTTGCGAAGGTTTCCTGAGCTTTCTGCAGAGGCACGGACAATTTCTGCCTTTCCTCCAGTGTTTCGATCTGCTTGGTCAAGGCTTCTTTGAGCTCTGCATGCTGATTCTCTAAAGTGGTCCTTGCTTTTTCAAGACCAGAGGTGAGCTGAGCGACTCTCTGCTGCAACATGGAGTTTGTTGTCTTTTCCAGTTTTAAAGCATCTCTAAGTTCTGCCTGACTTGTCTTGCTCTCGGACTGTTGTTCTCTGAATCCATCTACCATGCGCTGGAGCTTCTCGATGGTACGCTGATTCTCAGAGATGGTATCATTTCTCTGCAACTTCATCTCTTCATGGCGCTCAGAGAGAGAGTGGTATTTAGACTTTACTCTGTCAAGTTCTGTGTTCATAGCATTGAACTTAGCTGTGATGTCTGCATTGTACATTCTTAATGTCTGCATGTCATACATCAGAGACTCTCTGGACAAAGATGCTTCTCTCTGTTGGTTTTCTTTAACCATCTGCTCAAAGCGCTTCTTCTCACGTTGGAGAGACGACTTTAAGAGTTTTTCAGTGTGCAGGCTCTTTTCCAAAGCCAGAGTCTTCTCAGAGAGTTCTTTCTCTTGGCTCTTGACCTTCTTAAATGCTCTTGTGAAGTTAACCTTCTCCACCTTTATGGCGTCCTCGAGTCTGCTTGCCTCTTGGTCTTTCTGAAGCTGTTTTTGATCAAGCTGCCTCTTCAGAGCAGCCTCAAGTTCAACGTCCAGTCTCTTGTTCTCAGAAGCCAGTTGTTTTTTCTGATGAGTCAGATGTTGCAGCTCTTCTGCTTCCTTCTGCTGCTGGGAGACAGCAGCCTCAAAGTCCCTCTGAAGTGAACAGTTTTTAGTTCGTTCCTCTTTGAGGTCTGAGGCCAACTGGTCCACTTTATCCTGCAGGGAGGAAACAATGCTGTCCTTGGCTTCAATGCTATTTTGAAGTTGCTGGAGATTTAAGTGGAGGGATTCAATTTCTTTGTCTTTTTCTAGACTTTTCACCTGCAGTTCAGTGAGGTGGTCATTTAATGCATTGATTTCAACACATTTCGACTTCTCACAATCTGCCATTTCTTCTCTGTGCTGAAAAGAAGACACCTCCAGATCTTTGTGGAAGTTCTCGATCAACTTTTTGTTCTCTTCGAGCTCAGCTGAAAGTTTGGTGATTTTGTCTTTCAGCTTTTCTTTGCGGCGCTGATGCTCTTTCTGTGACTTCTTATTGAGATCAGCCACTTGTGCCTCAATTTCAAGACGAATGCTGTTTTTTTCAGCTTGTTCCTTACTCAGAGATTTTGCAAGAGCATCTTTTTCAGTCTGCTCCTTACTCAGAGCCTCTGCAAGAGTGTCTTTTTCACTTCGCTCCTGCTTCAAGGCCTCTTCAAGATCACCCGTGGCTATTCTCTTCTCTACAACATCTTGCTGTAGAAAAGCATTGGCTCTTCTCTCCTTCTCTAGGGCTTCCTGAAGAGAAGCTGTGGCTTTTCTCTCCTCCTTTAAGGCTTCCTGAAGAGCACCTGTGGTTTGTCTCTCCTCTTTAAGGGCCTCATTAAGAGCACCTGAGGTTTGTCTCTCTTCCTTTAGGGCTTCCTGAAGAGCAGCTGTGTCCCTTCTCTCCTCCTCTACTGGAAGACCAGCTGATTTCTTGCGACGACCACCTGATTTCTTGCGACGACCAGCCGATTTCTTACGATTTCCAGCTGATTTCTCAGATGTGTCAGATTCATTGAAATGGGTGTAGAAGTTGTTTTCTCTGCTGTATGCAGAGGACTTCTCCTCAATGTCCTCCAGGATCTCCTCCTCAGGCTCCTCTGCAAACTCCTGAATTACCTCCAGAATCTCTTCCTCAGACTCCTCTAGAAACTCCTGAATTTCCTCCAGAATGTCTTCTTCAGGCTCGTCTACAAACTCCTGAATGTCCTCCAGAATCTCTTCTTCAGGCTCGTCTACAAACTCCTGAATGTCCTCCAGAATCTCTTCTTCAGGCTCGTCCACAAACTCCTGAATTTCCTCCAGAATCTCTTCCTCAGACTCCTCTATAAACTCCTGAATTTCCTCCAGAATCTCTTCTTCAGGCTCGTCTACAAAATCCTGAATTTCCTCCAGAATCTCTTCTTCAGGCTCATCGTCAAACGCCTGACTTTCCTCCAGAATCTCTTCCTCAGGCTCATGTTCAAACTCCTGAATTTCCTCCAGAATCTCTTCCTCAGACTCGCCTGCAAACTCCTGAATTTCCTCCAGAATCTCTTCCTCAAACTCATCTTCAAACTCCTGAATTTCCTCAGTGTTTGGTTCAAAATCGTCAGAATAGACCTCATCACCCTCTTTCAGTGACTCCTCAGCTTTCTCTTGTACCTCCTCTATGATTTCCTCCTCAATCTCCTCTTCGATCTCCTCTTCAATCTCCTCTTCAACAGAATCGTCCTCAGAGGGGGTATTCTGTGGGCACCATGAAAAGCCCATGTAGTGCTGGGAGAAAGCTCCTCCTGATCTAGCTTTGTCCATTTTCTTTTTCTCAAGAAATGACTGCACGTTATTGATATTGTGGTTTCAATGTAGCTGAGATAAATCCTAGCCTTTTAGATTCCTGCAACTGCTACAACTGTCCTGTGAATGTATGTCTTCAACATGTAGTTAAGAAGGGAACTGTGACATCATACCAGCAGAGAACTGTGACATCATAAATGCAGAGAATGTTCCTTTGTTCTGATTTGACTGACAGATTCCAACACACACACACACACACATAAACACCCCTGCATCCATTACTTTATTCTTTGTTTATTTTTTCATGTATTTATTTTATACTTCTACAAATAATAATAATAATAATAATACTCATTATTATTATTAATACAATTAAAATATTTAATACTTATTTGATGTCTTCACTATATTGGTGCATCTCAATGTAAAAACAATAACAATATTATTGTTTTTATTATTATTTTTATCATTTTCATCATTATCATTTATTAATTTGATTTCCTATACAATGCAACTTTATATTATGTTACGTACATACTATAGTGCCAGCACTACATCATATTAAATCTGATATTCCGTTATACTGCTGAACTATACTATACTGTGTTATACTATATTGTCTATTATTTATTATATTATTACATATATCATTATACATTATATATTTCTAATTATACAACAATCCACAACAAAAAGACTGCCAAAACACACTTTAATTTACATTCTCAGTTTATACTTGTATTTCAGTTATATACTTTTATATGTGGTCATTAGAAAATAATACAAAATGTTGGCAAAGAATACAAATTATTGTTGGCAATAACAAAACCAGTGAACTGCTTCAATTTCTGATGCTTTTCATTTCATCACTAGATGGCAGCATTGGTCAATGTCACAAGACAATACAGTACTACAACAAAAAAATGGAAAGCTGGATCTATAGGCCTATTGTGATGTTTAAAGTTAAATAAAGAAATAAAGGAGGAAGGAAAGCTGCTAGTCTGTCAGCTTTAGTCAATTTATCCAATTTATATTTTAGCCAGAGGCTAGTAGGGTAAAATCAAAACCAAGCAGATGATTCTGCCCTTGTAATACGTGTACAGCCTTGTACAGCTAGACAGATAGTTAACACACTATCTACGGAAGAAAAGGATGCTGGAGAAGTATCTTCATTTGAGGATGGCTGTTTCATCTTTTGAGTTCTTTTCTCCTCATTTTTATTTCCTCCAGAACATTGATGTTCTTTTTTGTAAGAAGACAAAGATTTAACCGAGTCTCATGGTGGAGTCAACTTTAACTGAAATGTCGCTGTTTTCAGCTGCTTACGTCAGACTAGTCCGTCACTGAAAAGTGTCCCACTTGAGACAAAACCTAAAGCTCCGGAGGGCAGAACACTCCTTGCCTGGTATACTATTATACCACTTTCATTACCTTTTATTTTTTAAGCATTAATGAACCAAAAACAATAATAATTAGAGTATAATATATAATAATAATAATACAATAATAATAAGAATAATCAGTGTTATATACCATCTCTGTTCTACATTCAATTGTCCATCAACTAAGAGTCCTTAGACAGAAGAAAAAACAGTTCTGAACGACTTGTATATTTGGCTTATCCTCTATCCACTTTCGGCTTTTGTGGAGAGTCACCAAATATTCCTGTCTCCATCGTTTCCAAAAGCTGTCTGCTAGACTTTGGACTTGTCTCCACTGATTTTTGTGCAGATTAATTTGACTGAAGTCCCCAGGAGGAGCTGCCACTGAATTGATCTTTTGAGTGAGGATCATCGCAGGTGTCAAAATAGTTTGCATTTCCGGGTCAGTTGTCCCCGGAATCAGAGGTCTGGCACTTAAAATGTCCATGACTTCTGCCATCAATGTGGTCAGCACTTCGTGTGCGAAACAGCTTCTGCAGAGCGCAGTAATATTCCATCTAGACTCCGTTGTGCAACTCCTATCAGTCTTTCCCAGGAGCCTCCTATATGAGAAGGAAGTGGAGGGTTGAAAGTCCATGTACCAACCCTGGTTGTCAAGGTAGCTTTTCAGCTCTGGATCATCGGTGACCCGCAGGTATGCTACAGCTGCGATGGCCTGTGTGGAAGCATCTGCAAAGACACAGAGTGCTCGTCTTTTGGAGAAATAGGAACATACCTTCTCTCGATGCTTAGCTTCTCCAACTCCAGGAGGGATTCTTTCCAAGACTTCCACAAACTTTCTTCATCTGTTGGGAGTGGGTAATCCCAGTCATATTCTTTGGACGACAGCTCTCTGACTAGGGCTTTCCCCTGTACAGTGATCGGAGACACAAAGCCCAGAGGATCGTAAAGGCTTTGAACTGTTGACAGGATGCCTCTTTTTGTGAAAGGTTTCTCTTCCCTGGATACTTGGAAACCGAAGGTGTCACTCTGCAAGTTCCAAATCAGCCCAAGGCTCCGTTGCAGTCGCAGTGGATCGGCTCCAAAGTCAAGATCCTTTAAGTCTTGGGCAAGATCATCTGAAGAAAACGATTCCATTACTGTGCTACTATTGGAGGCGATTTTGTGAAGCCTTAGGTTGGACCTTGCAAACATTTCTTGAGTTCTGTGCCAGTGATCAATAGCTTCTTTTTCTGGTCATCTAACACTGAGTATGTCAGAATAGCTTTTTCTGGATGGTCTGCAGGGTAGATTTTCACTAGACTTATCATGCAGCAGGATTTGGCCTTTGCATTTCTCCCACAGATTTGAGTGCATTTGGACGTTTTTACAGGAGTTGTCTCATGTGCTTCTTCCCCCACGCCTTGTTTCGTTGAAACTTCGGTGTCCCATGGTGCAGGACCTGGATGTAGAGCCGATATGTGAGTGCTGCTACCACATTCTTGGCACATCACTTCTTTTTTACAGTCTCTAGCTCTATGATTGGTCGCTCCACAACACTTGAAGCAGATATTGTTCTCTTTCAGGTAAATTTTATGCTCCTATATAGGCTTACTTCGGAACGTGTGGCACTTCCTCAATGGATGAGTCTTTTTGTGTAAGGGGCACTGACGGTCTGGATTATCCAAGCTCCTTTCATCATAGTCTGTAGGAGTCATCATCGCTTCATAAGACACTGCAGTCTTTTTCACAGACAACGGAGATTTGTGGTTGTATTTTGAAGGACTCTCCACTTTATTGAGATTAAAGTTGTTAGCCTGGGGTATCATGCACATATCTTGAAAAGAAAGCAAAAGGTGGGTAAGAGACTTGGTTATCCTCTTTGTACTTTGCTCCTTTGTTAATCCACTTTTCTTGGAAGCTGAAAGGAAGGTCTTTCCACAATAGGATTCACTCTGCGTGATGTATCGAGATACGCTAAACCTGGTAGGTATCCTTCTGCTTCTGCATATTCCAGTTCAAGTAAGAGGTCTCCAAGTTCTCTTTATTTCATATTGTCTCTATTTGAGATTTGGGGAAATTTTTTAAACCTCTTTAAAAATGCATGTTCGACTGCTTCCGGAGATCCAAATGTCTCTTCTAGTCTTTGCCAAACCATGCTTAGCCCTGCGGATGTGTTGTGGCTGTGTATGGCTCGAATTCTTTTTGCATATTCTGCGGACTCTGGTCCAAGCCATTTCACTAGGAGATCTAGCTCCTCTTTTGGAGTTAAGACTAGTTCGTTGACAGCGCTGTTAAAGGAAGATTTCCATGCCTAGTAATTTTCTGGATGGGCATCAAACTTCGCTAGACTGGATGTGATGATCTCTCATCGTATGAAGTATTTTGTGATGTCTGGCATGACCTGTAGCGTGAAGAGTTTTCAGTGTCCGTCTTTTGGACTGGCTTTGTTTGGTTCAGGTTAGTTGAATTAGCATATGGATCTATATGTTTGATTTTTTGCGCACACTTGTGAGGGATGTAGTCTGGTGAGTATTGTTTGGTACTCACTGTTTTCCGGAAATTCACATCCTTGTGAGTGTTGGGCAGGTCCGTGTCATTACTCTCATCTCTGCGGTTATCCACATTTTGACTGTTTCTCTCTACTGCTGGGTTTGCCGGAGGCTCAGGCATGCTGGACACCGCTCTCTGCTCTGGTACATCAAGACTGTGCTGCTGCCCATACTCACTAGTTTTCTGTGTTGCATCAAGAGGGGTGAACGGTAGGTCGATGTCTTGATGAGACTGGATGTCTAGATTTTCCAAGGCGGCCACATATATCTCTACTCTTGTAGAACGTGCATTTAAGCTTTGAATGCCGCTTCTTCGACCGTCATCGCTGCTTCTTTTTCAGCAAGAGGCTTCAGTGCGTGCGGCAACCCAGTCCGTGTCATTACTCTCATCTCTGCGGTTATCCACATTTTGACTGTTTCTCTCTACTGCTGGGTTTGCCGGAGGCTCAGGCATCTTGCTGGACACCGCTCTCTGCTCTGGTACATCAAGACTGTGCTGCTGCCCATACTCACTAGTTTTCTGTGTTGCATCAAGAGGGGTGAACGGTAGGTCGATGTCTTGATGAGACTGGATGTCTAGATTTTCCAAGGCGGCCACATATATCTCTGCTCTTGTAGAACGTGCATTTAAGCTTTGAATGCCGCTTCTTCGACCGTCATCGCTGCTTCTTTTTCAGCAAGAGGCTTCATTGCGTGCGACTTCAGCTTTTGCCTGGGCCTTGACTGCAGCTGAGTTTCTGATGCCTTACTTGTGCGTCAAGAGGACCTGGGGCTTGTACACTTTGATCTAGTCTTTAAGGACCGTGTTTCTTGTACATTTTTTAGGTCGTCCATTGTTTCAACTGATGGGTTAGTAGCGATTTAGCAGTTGAACAGCTCTTTAATGAATCCGATGTGTTACTGTCTCCTTACTATTCTGCCCTTGCAATACGTGTGCAGCCTTGTACACGTACAGCTAGACAGATAGTTAAAACACTATCTACGGAAGAAAAGGATTCTGGAGAAGTTTCTTCGTTTGAGGATGGCTGTTTCATCTTTTTAGTTCTTTTCTCCTAATTTTTATTTCTTCCAGAACATTGATATTCTTTTTTGTAAGAAGACAAAGATTTAACCGAGGCTCGTAGTGGAGACAACTTCAACATAAGGGGCACCTGTCCCCAGTAAAACAGATAGTCCTGCCCTGCAGTGTGCGGCCCACCAATTGTCCTGTACATGCCGACGTGGCGACACTTCCGATGACCGCAGGACAGCGCCGTACGGCATGCAGCAGCAACAAATATGAACAATATGTAGTAAATACAACGCACAAAGCAGCAGCGGCCCAAGGAGGTGGCTACAGTAACACCCAATTAAGGAAATCCATCATTAGCATTGGCTAAGTAAGTTAAAATGATGGTTATGCATTAACGTATAGGCTACATACCTTTTTTTAGTAGCACAGACACTCAAACACTCACGAGAGAAGGGAGGGAGAAAGGACTCCAGGCAGCCGCCAGCATTTACCTGTGAACACACTAGCATTAGGCACTTTGAGTCTGCCTTGTGTATGAAAAGTGCTATACAAATAAAGCTGCCTTGCCTTGCCTAGTAGCATCAACCACAACAGAGAGAGAGAGAGATTACACTTACCACCGCCAAACAATCACAGCGGCACACAGGGACAGGAAAGCATCACACGATCGCCCTGAAACACAACACAAATGCCTAAAACATAATGATTGAAATAAGACGCGCAGCAAGGTGAAGCAGCGTGCGGCCATACCTGTCGGGCACACAACCGCCGACCCGGAAATGATGCAGATGACGATGGGAGCGCAGAGGACGAACCGGCGGGCGGATAACCCCTTTTGTACCAGCCCAACCCAATGCATAGCGGAAATTAGTGGAAACCATAGTAACCAAATGTAAACTAAAAAAGGCAAGAGCAGAAACAAGACAATACGCTTATCCTGCGACAACAACACAACATAATAACGCAGTATAGCGTCTACCATTAATGAAATAAAATGACAGTGATATTGAGAACAGCCAAAACTGTATCTCTTGTGTTTTTAGGACAGGAGCTGGTGCAGCGGGCGGCAGCTTTCCCTCGTGGTGGTCCCCCTTCTCACCCCCTCCTTAAGCTTGGAATGGCACGGGGGGATTTGGTTTGTAGTGATTATCTTTCTTTTGTGGCTTGAGTCGTTTTTAGCCTCGCTAAAGCCTAGCTCTGTGCCTGTTATGTTTATCTTTACTGTGATTATTGCGGTTTTTGATTTGACACTTCACTTGTTTTTGGGTTCTTAACTTTGATCATTTATTGCAAATAAACTTGATACTTTTCGAAGTCTGTCTCTCGTTCGCTACATAAATTGTGTAATGAATCTACAGGGCCATGGGTGTGTTTCTTCGAGTGCAATTCCCCAGGTGGCGTTGTCGAGCAACTTTCCCCCTCTCTCCCCATTCCTCCACACATAGATAGTAGGTTATATTGCATGTCATTGTGCAAGTGCAGCTATTTAATTAGCATAACAGAGCTAACACGTTGTGTTCCTAAATCCTCTGTTGATACAGATGATCAAGGAGCAAACCATACCACTCATAGTAACACCACTACACAAATGACCGCAGTTGAGGTTGAAATGACAGAGTTAGCATCCTAATCCTGACAACTAGCCTCCGAGGAGAAGTGAGACCAGCGGTTAGCTGTCAGACTAGAGGCCACGCCCTAATTATTCATAAACTTTGCCCTCCAATAAAATAAAAACTAGCCTCATACAAAGGTAATCACCCCCCTCAGTGTTGTCATGGAGATATCACCTAAACATACCGATTAGAATGTTTTTTTGTACCAGGCCTTAATTTGGTTTAATTATGCTGGGAAAATGGCCTGTTTGACAATGAGAAATTGCTCTATTATGAAACCGGCCCCTAGTGAACACTCAGAGAACTGCATTTTTTTGCCCTTCCTTACTGAACCAGGAAGTCTCTGTTGTGGGGGCTTGATGTAAATACGCCGCCATGTTAGTGATGGAGTAAAATTAGTCTGTTTAAAGAGATAAAAGCAATGAAGAAATTATTTAAACTAAAATAGGTGCTAGCGGACCTGTATAGGTTGTGTGTGTATGTGTGTACGTGTGTGTCAGCAATCGAAAAAAGCAATTCGAAGCAATGCTATTCCTGATTAAACTGAACACACGTTACGCAGAATGAATGCAATCGATGAAGCAGTTTTCATCCAGGAAGATATTATTATTATTTGATGGACTTAAATATTTGATAAACTTTTGCACTGTAAGACAGATGCTGAGACAGCAAAAACAAGTGCATCTATTATATTTTCTTGATGTGATGGACATGTATGAGGATACAGAGCTGAAGAATGATTATTTGTTTATCTGATTTTTGAGTGTATGTGTATAAGGTCTAAGCAGCCTAACTGATTAATACTGTAATTATACCGTGCATTAAATGAGAATGTGAAGCAATTGTTACTGCTCCAGCTTAGTGTTGTTGAATGGCCATGTTAACTTTAAGGACTAAAGTCAAGGCCATTAGTTAAAAGATGTAAGTCTACAGGCACATAAGATGTTTGATACCTGAAGTATGATTTTGTAAGGGGAAGAATAAATCCTTCTGCTGTGAAGTTAACACCAGCTCCTGTGTGTCTCTGTTATTTTCACTACAGGAAAAATAACTTGTAGCTTTCCCTGAGCGCCAAGTAAGGGAGGTAACAATTTTGGGGGCTTGTCCGGGATAAGTGACTCCTGGTGGACGGTGCTAATTATTGAAGAACTGAGGGCATTAGAGATGAGTGCTGTGTACCATATTTGGATGATATACTTTGCTACTCCAAAACTTTTGATGAACACGTGGCCCACCTCAGACAAGTTCTCTGCCGGATGAGGCAGCACGGCATCAAGCTCCGTCCTGCAAAATGTGAGCTCTTTAAGAGGAAGATCCGCTACATTGGGCGTATGGTGTCAGGTGAAGGAATCCAGATAGATCAGAAGGATCTGATAGCGGTGATTGCTCTGAAGGAGAAGAAACCCTGCACAGTTGGAGAGGTCCGGACGCTGCTTGGATTTTTAAGCTATTACCGGGCATTCATCCAAGAATTTTCACGAATGGCAAGGCCCTTGTTTGAACTCCTCCAGAGCCAAGCAGCGGTAGGTGATACCACCAAAACCCAGAGCAGCAAGCGTAAGGGTCGAGTGAAGAAGAGCGATAAAGGACAATTTCCCTCCAGCACACCAATTATTTGGACTATGGAACATCAGAGTGTGGTATTAAGGTTTGTGGAGATGTTGACTACCCCCCCCCCCCCCATCCTAGCCTACCCAAACTGGGTGTCGTATTATATCAACGCCAGGAAAACAAACTGCGTGTCATTGGGTATGGGTCTAGAACATTAACACCTGCCGAGAGGAACTACCACCTTCACTCTGGTAAACTTGAGTTTCTGGCCCTCAAATGGGCCATATGTGACAGATTCCGGGATTATCTGTATTACGCCCCAACCTTCACAATCTATACAGATAGTTATCCCCTGACCTATATCCTGAGTATCGCAAGGTTAAATGCTGTGGGGCACAGGTGGGTTGGCAAGTTAGCGGATTTTCATTTTGATATCAAGTATAGGCCAGGGAAAATGCACGTAGATGCTGATATGTTGTCCAGGTGGCCGTTGAACCTTCAACATCAAATGAGTGAGCATACAGAAATAGTGCCGCCAGAGGTGGTGTCTGCAGTGTGGCAAGGATACAAAGCAGTCCAAGACAATGATGTTCCTTGGGTGGCTGCATTGCAGCTGAATTGTGAAGATGAAAATGCTGGGATGCCAGATAGTGTCTCTAATGTCGTACCCAAAGACATCAGGGTTGCTCAACAAGAAGATCCAGCAATCAAAGAAGTTGTGTCCTTGAAACTCAATGTATGGAATCCCAATGAAAGAGCCATGCAGAGAGAGACAAGAAGATTGCTCTATGAGTGGAACAAGCTTAAAGTGGATAATGGGATACTCTACCGGAAAACGGAGCAACACAGACAACTGGTCCTCCCTGAAAAACTAAAACCTGTGGTGCTGAATAATTTACATGATGACATGGGGCATGTAGGGGCTGACAAGGTGACCCATCTTGCCCGTGAAAGGTTTTATTGACCCAACATGCAGCAAGACATCGAGGACTATGTGACAAAGAGATGTGTTTGCATCAAACAAAAACGTCCCAATGTTTCTCAGAAGGCTCCAATGGGATCCATCATTACCAGTGAACCATCTAAGTTAGTCTGTATTGACTACTTACACCTGGAGCCAAATAAGGGAGGGTACGAGTATATCCTTGTCATAGTCGACCACTTCACGCGCTTTGCTCAGGCGTACCCAACGAAGAACAAATCAGGAAAGACAGCAGCTGAAAAGATATTTCAGGACTTTATGAGAAGCTTCATCACGACCAAGGATCTGCATTTGAGAATAACCTGTTCCAAAGACTACAACAACTGTCAGGAATTGCTCATTCACGCACAACGCCTTACCATCCACAGTGCAACCCAATGGAAAGATTAAACACTTCTTCAAATGCTGCGCACCCTACAAGAGGAAAAGAAGAGTGAATGAAAAGATCATCTGCCTCATATTGTGCATGCCTACAACTGCACGAGGCATGAAGCCACCGGATACTCTCCGTTCTTCCTTTTGTATGGTAGAGCACCACGTCTATCTATCGATTTGTTCTTTAGCCAAAGAAGACAGAGTGAGGCCCGCAACTATCAGACCTTTGCACAGCAGTGGGCAGAAAGGATGCGAGCAGCTTATCAAATCGCTGCTGAGCCTTCAGCTAAAGGCAAGAAACAGTACGACAGAGGTGTGAGAGGTGTTACTCTTCAGCCAGGTGCCAGGGTACTGGTGAAAATCTGTCAGAGAGGGGAGGTCCAGGCAAGTTGCGCTCCTATTGGGAGACAATTGTACATCGTGTGGTGGAAAGATTGGGAGATGGACCAGTTTATAAAATACAGCCAGAGAGAGGTAGCAAGTCCCTGCGTGTACTCCACAGAAACCTGCTCCTGCCAGTGAATGACCTACCTCTTGAAGAAGAATTTCCCTTGGACAAAAAGACAAGACAGAAGAGACGGAGACAACCTGAACAAGACAACAACAGACAAGTAAGAGATAGTTCTGATGATGAAGAAGAGTATACCTACCATCATGACGTCTGGGGCAGATTCCCGTGCTATGGACTGGTAAAGCCTCAGCAACAAGGACCTACCATGCCACAACAGGGTCCTCGAAATCCACCTAAGCTCCGTGCAACAGCGAGAGAATTCTGTCCTTCTGTCAGGCAAGAAGCTGAGAGTACTGAGGACATAGAGGAGGCTCATGATATGCCGAAGTTAGGGGAGAGAGGTCCCGATCAAGTGGAAGAGATGGATGATGGCAGCATAGGAGAAAGAGACAATTTGAGAAGATCCCTACGAAGAGGAAGACCAACAGAAAGATTCACTTACGATATTCTAGGTCAGCCATCATTCCGGCATTGGAGTGTAGATTACCCTCTTACCCAGCCAACCACTCACACTGACTCAAGGTTGTGTACCCTTCCCAACCCCACCCAGTCCCAGCCATACTGCTATTATTGCTACACTTGATTACACTAAAAAAAAAATTGGACAAAGGAAGCTAACAAATGTCAGGAGTCATTCCTTTAAGTGAAGTTAAACTTAACATCGACATGGGACGTGCACTCGAAGTCCAAATATCAGTTGTGAAACGGATTGATGTGACATTGTCTTTCAAAAGTCTGTCAATTTGTGTGTAAACGGTCTCGTAAAGCTGAGGGAGACTTACATCCGTTAGGTATTTACGTTCGGGGGAGGGGGGGGGGCATAGCGTGGCTCCAGGATTAACATCAGCTGTCGAACCCTTTGTCTTCCACCACAGAAAGAGGCTGCTCATCAAGTCCAATGAATTCCATAAGCTTTGTTGTTATATCCCTCCACCTTTTACTGTCCCTGCTGTAAGGCTCCAGGCGTCTAAACGTTTCACTCACGGTGAGCTGAGTGACGGCTGTCTTTGGGGTTTGTTTTTCCCGGGCTTGTTTCTCATACTCGCCGTATTCTGTTGTTTGGCGCGTTCTCAAATGTTGGATGAGGTTAGTTGAGTTAAATTGTCGTTGTTGGTTACCACCTCTTGCAAACAGCAAGTTTAAATCTTTTTCGGAAACTGTGAAAAAATTCCAGACCGGAGAACTCATGCTGCAACTGCCAGCCTCATTCATGAGCGCAGAAAAACAGTCGTAGGTAATTTACGTCAGGGGTAAAAAAAAAGCCCGGCGATCAACCTGTTTAGGGTCCATATCGGCCAATAACGATTGGCTGCCGATCAATCGGAGCATCCCTACTTCTCACTACTTAATTTGCCCTACCATGTTCAAACAAACACTGATCACATGCAGCTAGTTTTGCTGTGTAGAGAGAAGGACACACAGAATTTGGCCATGCCATTTTCTCAGAGTTGCTAGCCGACTTTAAAGTACTGGAGGATGACGGGATTACAATGGCAGATGAAACTGTTGTTAAAGGGACTATTTACTGCATTGCTGGAGTCAACTTGGGCTCACATTGCATTGCTTGATTTACTGAAAATTTCAGTTTCTCACAATATTTCTGCAGATACTGTCTCATTTCTCAGAAAAAGTAATTAAGCATCCAAGGAGACACTGGTCCAGGCAAGGAAGAAAAAAGAGATCCATCTAACCCCTGCCCCTTCATATTCATTTTGTCAAAATACTTTTTCAAGGGGCGGCCGGTAGCTGAGTGGTTAGACCAGTCGCCCCATGTAAAGAGGCTGAAGGTCCTTGAGGCTGCGGCCGCGGGTTCGACTTCCATCTGCTTCCCGTGCTGCATGTCCCCCCCTTTCTTTTTCACCCCATTTCCTGTCTGTCATATATAAAAAAGTCTTGAATCCCCCACCCCCTAAAAAAACACCTTTAAAGTCCTTACTAAAGGACTTGCTCTTTTCATTCTGCGGCAGATTGCGCTATATAAGTTGCGCTGTAGCGCATTTCATGATAGAAGTTGTCAGTCTCATTTCTTATAAAGCATAATGTGACCATGTATAGATAGATACTCTAATACAGGGCTATTTAACTGGCAGCCATGGGACAAATCCGGCCCCCAAGGTCTCCGGGAAAAAGTAGTTCATGGACATAGTGGCCGATGTTGACTGCTGTCCTCTCTAGCATCTCAGCACTACTGTCTCAGCCCGTGAAATACCAGTGCGCTGGGAGACTTTCTCCACTCGCTCCCTGTAGGCGCACGGCCACAATGCTCTGAGTTTCTCTGCACGCTTCTTCGTCGGTTTCTGAATCCTCTTGGCAACAGCTCGCCAATCTTGCCACCCTATTGTTGTTCTTGCAGTCGTTTCAGTCTAGTTAAATCTGTGGTATTTTGTAGAACTTTAACTTTGTATTTTGTTTTTTCCATAGGTTTTTTTAAGTAACGAAAAGTCATTGATGATGGATCAAAACTAGCTCTATGATGTTTCCGGTTTGAAGGACCCTGAAAGTCACAGCAAATAGTAATATTTGTCTCGTTTGACAGACACACCACCAAAATATGTTGACGTATGCGACTAGATAGACTGGAAAAGACCAGGGGGCGAAGGTTAGCCCAGCATGGCAGCCCTTGTTAACCTTTGGGAAGAGCACCGCAAAGCCCTCTCCACCTATTTCAAGCCTCCATGTCAACGCTTGAAGCAAAGCTAAACCACGTCCATGCCACAGGGTCCGACCACGCTCAGAAGATAGGCTCCCTCGAGGTAAATGCAAATTTACAAGGCGAGCGCCTGCTAACACTGGAGACCTCCTGTGCCACGTGTATTTCTGATCAGAAATCCATGGTGCTTTATCAGACATATCATCTTTCTCTGGCCTGTCTTTGCCTTATCTCTGTTCCTTGGCCCAGCTACAAACTACTTCTCCACTCTCAGGACCTTTTGGAGGAACCTCAAACTCATTGAAGAGTGAACAAAATGATGTCAATGTCATTAAATGAAGAACCATGTAAGACTTATTTATGTTAGACAAACAGACACTGTCAAAAGGTGAAATTTATCTGTTAACTAATGGAGAAAATACTTTAGTTTAGTTTAAGTTTATTGCCCCCTGACTCTAATTCAAGACCCCCCGCAATTCCTCACAGAAAACTTTGACACTTTTTACGACTCTGAGAAACCTAATGACCTGATCTGATAAGAAGACCCGAGACTCACACTTTAATATGTTCTTAAAGAAAACTATTATAGGAAGTATAAACTGTTATAATGTGTATTTTGTTGATCTGTAAAGAAATTAGTCTTGTTTGAAACGACTCTGGTCGTTCTATGATCAAGATTGCCAAAGTTACAGAAATGTGATGATATTTAACCTAATCATGTAAGTAATGACATTAAGGATCAACCAAGGATTATATTTTAACTTTGTCCCAGTATATATAAATGTATCATTCAGTCATACTGTACATCAGGGCTATTCAATTAATTTGGAATTGGTGCCGGGTGACGAAAATTATCCAAAATGAGGGGCCAGGAAAATATGAGCAAAAACATTAATGGATATTGTAAAACAATGCAGCAACATAGGAGTATATATTGTCTTTATTTTATCAATGTAAATAGTAGCCATATAAGTGCAACAACCTTGTAAAAAAACAATCCTTATGAATCTAACAAACCTGTGAACCAGAGGTTTCACTCAATTATTGAACTAAAGTACAAGTTTGAGGCTCTTTAATACCTTTACTTAAGTATTTTATTTACATGCTACTTTATATTTCTACTCCACTATGAATCAGTAGAAATATTTTACTTTTTACTGCACGGCATTTATCTGATTACTTCAGTTACTAGTTACTTTACCAGGCTTTCAAGCACATATGAAATATTAGTTTATTCATCAAAAAACGTAAAGTAAGTTAAAGTTTGCATGATTTTTTTTGAAAATGCCTCAATGTATACTCTAAAAACACAGATATGGCTGCAGAGTAAACAGGCTTCACAGTAACAGAAACAAAAACTTCTCTGTACATTCGCTGGTGAACGGTGACGGTTTTGTGTGTCACCCTTTCTTTTTTCACAGAAGAAATAGACAGCAGTTGTGATTTAACCACGGATTGAGAACAACAACAGAGCGGAGCTTGGCGAGCTGTTGCCAAGAGGATTCAGAAACCCACAAAGAAGAGCGTAGCAAGAGCGTTGTGGCCACCTTCCTACAAGGAGCGAATGGAGCAAGTCTCCCAGCGCGCTGGTACTTGACGCACTGAGACGGTAGCGCTTAGATGGATACGAGAAAGGACAGCGGTCATGAATTGCTGTTTCACACAGGCCTCTACTCAAACGGCCACTAAATATTCCCTCGGGGGCCAGATCCGGCTGGGGGCCGCCAATTGAATAGCCCTGCTGTATATTATCATTGAGGATTTTATAACACATTATCAAAATATATTTCGACTACTGTCATAGAATGATTATTTTAACATATGAATATATTATAATTTTATGTTATTGTGTCACTGAGAACATTCCCCACAGGATTAACTAAGGGCGCACTCACACTGTCCATCCGTACCGGTTTGTTTGACAAGCGTGAGTGCAACCATACCGCACCTAGTTGCGGCACGCTAGCCGGCCACGGACCGTTTGGGAGAGGTGGGCGTTTGTAAAGCACGTTTCTACATGTACGAGCATGAGCGTGCGCACGTGTACAAGCACGAGGCCTATGGCGGTTCTGATGTCATTTTATGTGCGCCTGTTCAGACATAGAAAAAAAGAAGGACGGACCATGAGCGGACATTAAAAACAATGGCGGCGAAAGGTTCATGTTGTTGTGATGCAGAGGTGGAGTGTTTACTGCAGATTTGGTCAGATAAAAATATTCCAAAACAGTCGGACAAGACGCACAAAAACTCAGAGGTCCATGGAAAGATTTGTAAACAAAGAGACGCATCGCAATGCCGTCAATCAAAGCGTGTGACCTGTTACGGCGTGATGACGTATAGGCAGGGAAGAAGCATTCGCACGAGGCCCAGGCAGTGTGAGTACAAACGGGCCTGGCCCACGGGGGAAGAGGGAGGGGGGGACAAGTACCTTAAATCACGGGGCACGGTACAGACTGACAGTGTGAGTGCGCCCTAAGAGAAAGCTAATGTTATGCGTTACTGTGTTCATTCACTGTTTAAATTCCTATACATTGCCTAATTTGTTTGAAAACTGATCTCTTGTCTTTACAGACAAAGGATAGAGGGTGTTTCCCCCACTTTAGGCAGGAAAATGAATGCATCTCATTATTTAGGCCCCAGCTTTGGACTTAAAGATAGCAAGCCCAAGCTGTCTCTACAGATTTCTAGAAGATTTCATGAGATGATTTCGTCAGACTTCTCACTCCTTCTCTTCCACTTAGTCTTGTCTATTGTACAGTCTTTTATTTTGTAACATCTATCTAGTTTTCCTTGCTTTATTTTTATAATTAACTATTTGCCTCACTTTTATTTATCAGTCAAACGTCGTCTTAAGTTAGCTTAGTTTATCTTGGCCGAAGAAATCAAGCTTTAGTCAACAGCGCAAAGTTACTCTTTTGAAGCTTATATCAAAATCCCGTTTTCACCTAGAGCACGCAAGAAGACACCAACTGACACTCTCATTCATCTAACTAAAATCTGTCGAAGCTGAAGAATCCAGAAAGACTCTTTTTGGCTTAAAGCTAAAGATTTAGGGTTCACAACGAAAGTGACCCTTGACACTGAATATCCATTGCCATGGTGAAGCGTCCCTTATCGAGAGGGTGTCAAATGCCGCTTGATTGGCCTGCACCTCGGGAGAGACCCGGTGTTCTGCACGCCGGGACAACTGCTCTGAAGCTGTGAAATACACCTCTTTCCTCTTGGATCCCCCTTCTACAAACCTGAGTTGGTGAGATGACGCTGTTGGTTATTTAATGAGCAGATCTGGTGACCACTGGCCATTTGATATTAAACTTTACTTTCCATAAAGGTGTGATTAGAAATTGCATTTCATAATTTAGCTTTGCCATGCCCATTCGTTTTCTGTGTTATTCTCATCTGTCATTTCATGTCATAATCTATCATGTATATTACGTTTCTAAATATATCTCTTTTTTTGTAGTAAAACCCCCCAAACCCCAGCTGTTTTCTGTGAGCTTTCATTCTGTTTTGCAAAGATTTGAGTTAACTGTTTTACGAGAATAAACGTTTTCAGATTGAGATTGATAGAAATTGATTAATACAATTAATTGATCAATTTAACTGATAAGAGAAACGGATAGAAAAGTATTCTTTTAATTCTTGCCGGTGACTAAGTTTCCTTTGGGCTTAGTCAACATTACCTGTCTATTCGGTGGTGGTGGCCCTTTTTGACGAGGAATAATTAATTAGCCTAATTAATAGTTAACAGTAGGTGATTTTTTAAAAGGATACATTTTGTGAAATGATACTTTAAAGGAACATTCTAGCCCAAATAATATCAAAAACTATTGTTCACATTTTTTTGTTGTTTGGTAGTGTTTTCTTTTAGTAAATGTTTTGAACTTTGCAGACAGTGAGACAGCTGAGCGCACCGCCACACCTGCATTATAGTTCATTTGCTGTGGACCAATGAAAAAAATGATATATCGTTGCACTTTTCACAAACAAACTTTTAGAAATATTATTCAAGACTGTAACTAGAACTCGTCTATCAGAAATCATGAAAAGCAGATAAACACAGGACAAAAAAAGCGTATTTTGGACTGTAACTGTGGGATAGTTCCTGTGTGGTCGTCAAGCAACTCACTTTTTATTGGGGAACTGCTAAAATTTGACAAATTTCCCTAGGACTATTTGAATTTTGAATTGATGCTAAAATCTCTTGCCTCAGATCACCCTTTTCCTGTGGTCTCAGTCCAGTTGTGTGATCTGCACCAGAGTTTGATTGACATCTGTCACACGGTGCACACTTGCCTAACGAACTGGACCAAACGGGCACCGGTGTAAATTTGAACCAAACCGGTATCCTGTTTTTCCTGTGAGGTGAAGCGTTGGGTGTGAGTACTGCAAATGTGCTACCCCAAACCAAATGAAAGTATCTTGACAGAATAGGAGAGACTGCGCTTATACATTTTATTCTTAAGAGATTTAAAAAGTTGCTGTTTTTGGATTATATTTCTCACCAGCGTGCTTTGTGTTTGTACGCAGCGTTTGAAGACATGCTGGAGAACCCTCTGAACAGCACCCAGTGGATGAACGACCCCGAGACCGGCCCTGTCATGCTCCAGATATCCAGAATCTTCCAGACACTCAATCGCACATAGAGCCTCCTGGTGACCCCCTGTGTGACTGTGGCAGCTTGTGTGTGTGTGTGCGTGTGTGTGTTTGAAAACATATTGCGGTGTGTGTGTATTTGAGTGTGGCAGAGACACAAGTATTGTTTTTGCCTTGTAAAGACAAAGCTGGAGGAGTTAAAGTATGAATTGAGATGTTACACATATAACTATTTATAACAGTAAAAACACTTATAGAAAACAAATGTTAACATAAACATTATTACAGTAATAATAAAAAAGAGATTTAGTATGTTGTTTTTACATTTTAATGAGAACAATTTATAGTCATGACAGACATGATTTATTTTATATAATTTCTCCGTGTGCAGAAATTACATCAGACATCAGTTTAATGTTTACACTTCAAAGAAAACTGTTTTTGTATGTTTTGCAATATTTAAATATCAATTACAGTTTTGTCCGACTCTTTAAATTGTGACATTTTACCCGTGGTGAATGTGTGGGATACTTCTGTTAGTATCATGGTTTGTCTTTCTTCCCCCTTCATCTTGTTTTTATCAAAGTAACTGCTTGTAATTGAGAGGCTGGTGGTCAAAGTTGAGTGTTTGTTAAGCGTGTTGAAAACAGGCTTTTAGACACATTACCTCTCTCTCCATTAACACCTGTGAGGTCACTGTAAGTCGACCGCCTCTCGGTTTAAATCGGAGAACATTTGTCGTGGAGCTTCTTCAAGAATATTTATTTGACTTTCTTGCCTTTTTCGACGAAAGCTGTACACTAAATTGTTTGTGTATTAGTCATGTTTTTACAAGAAAATTATAAATCAGGCCTGTGTGTTAATGTCAATGTGCTCTTGAATGTCATATTATCATGTTGCGCTCATTTAGCACTTGTTCACCTCTATGAATATCACTCACTGCAGCACTGAGGAAGTTAAAAGAAGGGTTCGTGTTTCGTCTGAAAAGGCTTTTTAGTGGGATGTTAAATGAAGCTGAGCTGAATCAACTTTTATTTGAATGATGAAATGTGCTCTTCATGCTGCGAAGGTGCAAGTATTTTCATACACACAAAGGAAATAATAGAATTTGAGACTTTTCTTTTCTTTTGAGAGCAATGAACATTAATGCTGTCAAACCAAACCAAAATGACACTATATAACCTGCCTTGTCATTGGTTGTACCCATTGAAAAATACCCTGTATTTCTGTGCAATAGCAAGGACTTCTGTCGACCTGTAAAGAAATATGATGGATTTGAGTGTTAGAGATGTATGGACTGCAATGGGTAGTGTGTTCTACAATATTATCCTTTGTATTTTCTTTGCATCAAGTACTTAAAATCTCCAGCAACAAGAAGGCGAGCTTAGCCTCTCCTTGTTGTACCGAGAGTTTAAAATAGTGTGGAGGGAGTTGTGTTTTGCCAAGCTTTTGAGTGTTTTTATTCAATATTTAAAATGTGGTATCGATGTGACTTTCTGCTCAGGGAGGCTGAGATTGTTTTTCTAAAGCTGTCATGATGGCAAACCTCTGCTCACCCCCTTCTAGTTTGGCATTTGAAAATGGCTTTAACTAATCTGTCTAGGACTTTATGAATAGGAGCACTACAAGACATGGTTTCGTAAATGCAATATTTGAAAATATTTAAATGTTTTTAGAGCAAAGTGTCTGTTTGAACTATGTGGTATTACATTATTTATATCAAAGCCAAACTAGTAACTTGTGCTTATTTATAACATTTTTGGCAAACCTCAAAGCTAATCTACAAATGTGAAGAAAAAAAAATAGACGATTCAAATGTTGTTTTTACAAACCACTGTAAAATGTGCTTATGGACTGGTAGGTCTCAGTATGACTTAACATAGTCCAATGTTTGGATGAAGAAGGATTTCGGCACACGTCTCTGGAAGCCCCTCTGCACACTTTCTGCACTGCAGTGGACCTTCATCCTGGCCACAGCGACCAGTTGTCTCTCCACCTCCATGCTTTGCATTAGTATGCACACAGAAAAAACTATGCCATAATATCTTGAAACAAACATTGGGAGATTGTTTAAAGAAAAAAAAGGACCACAGGAAATGCAGACACCTTTCAAAATGGTCAACAGAAACAGAAAAGAAATAAAATGAACTAAGGCGGAATTGTTGGGTCACAGGTTTTTGTTTCCACTCAGCTTTCATGCAGGACGGTCCCCGATTAACAACCTATGCAATATACTCTCACAGTCTGTTCATTCAGACAGCCTCATGGCTACTGGCATTTAAATCACCATTGCATTAAAGTTATTCTTTGTGGCTGTAATCTTTGGATTCTGTGTCTTTCTTTAAGTTGATGCAAACATTAGAAAAAAAACATTAGACAGGTTCCATGTTTGGCAGTGTACGACTAAATAGAAAATCTGGTAGACATTTGAATCATCCCGCTCTGACTGTAAGGTGGATATGAAACATATTGTGTTATGATAAGCAAGGAGGTTGTTTTTGGAGCGCACAAAGCTCTGGTGTGTGAACTCTCACTCAGCTGCAGGTTTGTATTTTATGTTATTTTATCAGCTGACCTTCAGGAGAGTCGACCACAATATATATAGCCTGCACGCCAGGTGTTGTCAGGATATGAAAGGATTTTGTTTCTATTTGCACTGTTTTGTCATGTTTATAATGTTTACGATTTAAATTTGATTCAAGTGAACTGTTATATATTTGTTTACTACTTTACTACTACTTTTTTATGTATCTCAAGGTTGGCTTACTGAAAGCGACATTTTTATTGAAATGTCAGTTGAGTCTGGAACAAATGGATATTCATCTCAACCCTCAGCCAAAGTATTGTAGCACTTCCTTGCCAATTACAGAAGGAATAAAAGGTCATAGTAAGATTTTGGCAATAGAAAATGGGAATGCTAATCTATAGAACTCCATTAGAGAAAAATATCTCACCACTAGGTCCATTTAGTCAATTTAGGTTTCATCATTTGTTCTGCAAAAAAAAGTCCGACATTTATTCTTGACATTGGAAACATTTTCAACATGAGCAAAAACCTCCATCTGCTAATAAAGTTCATGGGATATGAATAAAAGCTAAAATGACCTTGAGGTAAAATGCTCACTCAACTTCACCTTTCTTACTTTTTTATCCCCAAAGCAATTTCATTCAAAAGCAACTGGACTTGGTTATTTATCTAGGAAGACATTCCAGCTCTCATCTAAGAGGCATCTTCAGTTCATGACCAAGTCCAGTTGCTTTTGACTGAAATTGCTTCAAGGAAAACGATGACCTGGACGAATAAGAACATTCACCTTTCTTACTTTTTTCTGCTTGCATCTTAATTTGGAAATACTTAACAAGCATTTTTGTCTTTTTTTTATTTTTATTTAATGCATTTTATTGACAATGATACTCGATGAGATTGAGGTTTAACAGCCCACAGTCTCTCTCAAGTTGATTTACTACTTCAAGTAGTCAAGACGTTGGGTCTTCACGATCCAGTCAACTCCACTTGACTTGCCTGATTCTCAGACAGTAGCTTAGGACTTGCATCCATGTTTTTGTCCTTTCTCAGCAAACACATACGTCGAAACGAAGTTCGTCCTCTGTATTTAACCCCTCCTAATCACTAGGAGCATTGGGCCAGTGCCTTGGTCAGGGACAGCGACAGGAACATGTTTTTTTGGTGGTGAAAGGATCCTGGATCACCCAGAGGAAACCCACACCACCTTGTGTGTTCCTGTCAACATTTTGCGTCGCTTTGTAGATGTTGAATTTTTCTTTGTGGTCTTTTGGTTGTTTCTCAGCATGGACAGACAGGGAGCAGGTGTTGTGTGTACAGAAAAATGACAGTTATACTCTGTACTGAGGTGTGCTAAAGTCTGCTCGGGGGTTGCCTTGTGAATAGCTGAGTCTCTCATATCTGATTTGGAGGGCACTGTGAGTTTTGAGCAGCTCATGGTACTCAGAATTCATGTCACAATGCCTCCTGCTGAGCTGTGTGTATTCCTGTTGCAGGTGGTATAGAGCCTTTGTGCTCTCATCCAGGGCAGTTGTCTGTTGGTTGAGTCTGAACTCAGTGTTATCGGCGTGCCTGAACTGAAAGTTTGACCCTGGCAGCGGTTGTTCTTGAAGCCTTGGGAAGGTTTCCTGAGCTTTCTGCAGAGGCACGGACAATTTCTGCCTTTCCTCCAGTGTTTCGATCTGCTTGGTCAAGGCTTCTTTGAGCTCTGCATGCTGATTCTCTAAAGTGGTCCTTGCTTTTTCAAGACCAGAGGTGAGCTGAGCGACTCTCTGCTGCAACATGGAGTTTGTTGTCTTTTCCAGTTTTAAAGCATCTCTAAGTTCTGCCTGACTTGTCTTGCTCTCTGACTGTTGTTCTCTGAATCCATCTACCATGCGCTGGAGCTTCTCGATGGTACGCTGATTCTCAGAGATGGTATCATTTCTCTGCAACTTCATCTCTTCATGGCGCTCAGAGAGAGAGTGGTATTTAGACTTTACTCTGTCAAGTTCTGTGTTCATAGCATTGAACTTAGCTGTGATGTCTGCATTGTACATTCTTAATGTCTGCATGTCATACATCAGAGACTCTCTGGACAAAGATGCTTCTCTCTGTTGGTTTTCTTTAACCATCTGCTCAAAGCGCTTCTTCTCACGTTGGAGAGACGACTTTAAGAGTTTTTCAGTGTGCAGGCTCTTTTCCAAAGCAAGAGTCTTCTCAGAGAGTTCTTTCTCTTGGCTCTTGACCTTCTTAAATGCTCTTGTGAAGTGAACCTTCTCCACCTTTATGGCCTCCTCGAGTCTGCTTGCCTCTTGGTCTTTCTGAAGCTGTTTTTGATCAAGCTGCCTCTTCAGAGCAGCCTCAAGTTCAACGTCCAGTCTCTTGTTCTCAGAAGCCAGTTGTTTTTTCTCATGAGTCAGATGTTGCAGCTCTTCTGCTTCCTTCTGCTGCTGGGAGACAGCAGCCTCAAAGTCCCTCTGAAGTGAACAGTTTTTAGTTCGTTCCTCTTTGAGGTCTGAGGCCAACTGGTCCACTTTATCCTGCAGGGAGGAAACAATGCTGTCCTTGGCTTCAATGCTATTTTGAAGTTGCTGGAGATTCAAGTGGAGGGATTCAATTTCTTTGTCTTTTTCTAGACTTTTCACCTGCAGTTCAGTGAGGTGGTCATTTAATGCATTGATTTCAACACATTTCACCTTCTCACGATCTGCCATTTCTTCCCTGTGCCGATGAGAAGACACCTCCAGATCGTTGTGGAACTTCTCGATCAACTTTTTGTTCTCTTCGAGCTCAGCTGAAAGTTTGGTGATTTTGTCTTTCAGCTTTTCTTTGCGGCGCTGATGCTCTTTCTGTGACTTCTTATTGAGATCAGCCACTTGTGCCTCAATTTCAAGATGAATGCTGTTTTTTTCAGCTTGTTCCTTACTCAGAGATTTTGCAAGAGCATCTTTTTCAGTCTGCTCCTTACTCAGAGCCTCTGCAAGAGTGTCTTTTTCACTTCGCTCCTGCTTCAAGGCCTCTTCAAGATCACCCGTGGCTATTCTCTTCTCTACAACATCTTGCTGTAGAAAAGCGTTGGCTCTTCTCTCCTTCTCTAGGGCTTCCTGAAGAGAAGCTGTGGTTTTTCTCTCCTCCTTTAAGGCTTCCTGAAGAGCACCTGTGGTTTGTCTCTCCTCTTTAAGAGCCTCATTAAGAGCACCTGAGGTTTGTCTCTCTTCCTTTAGGGCTTCCTGAAGAGCAGCTGTGTCCCTTCTCTCCTCCTCTACTGGAAGACCAGCTGATTTCTTGCGACGACCACCTGATTTCTTGCGACGACCAGCCGATTTCTGACGATTTCCAGCTGATTTCTCAGATGTGTCAGATTCATTGAAATGGGTGTAGAAGTTGTTTTCTCTGCTGTATGCAGAGGACTTCTCCTCAATGTCCTCCAGGATCTCCTCCTCAGGCTCCTCTGCAAACTCCTGAATTACCTCCAGAATCTCTTCCTCAGACTCCTCTAGAAACTCCTGAATTTCCTCCAGAATCTCTTCTTCAGGCTCGTCTACAAACTCCTGAATGTCCTCCAGAATCTCTTCTTCAGACTCGTCTACAAACTCCTGAATGTCCTCCAGAATCTCTTCTTCAGGCTCGTCCACAAACTCCTGAATTTCCTCCAGAATCTCTTCCTCAGACTCCTCTATAAACTCCTGAATTTCCTCCAGAATCTCTTCTTCAGGCTCGTCTACAAAATCCTGAATTTCCTCCAGAATCTCTTCTTCAGGCTCATCGTCAAACGCCTGACTTTCCTCCAGAATCTCTTCCTCAGGCTCATGTTCAAACTCCTGAATTTCCTCCAGAATCTCTTCCTCAGACTCGCCTGCAAACTCCTGAATTTCCTCCAGAATCTCTTCCTCAAACTCATCTTCAAACTCCTGAATTTCCTCAGTGTTTGGTTCAAAATCGTCAGAATAGACCTCATCACCCTCTTTCAGTGACTCCTCAGCTTTCTCTTGTACCTCCTCTATGATTTCCTCCTCAATCTCCTCTTCGATCTCCTCTTCAATCTCCTCTTCAACAGAATCGTCCTCAGAGGGGGTATTCTGTGGGCACCATGAAAAGCCCATGTAGTGCTGGGAGAAAGCTCCTCCTGATCTAGCTTTGTCCATTTTCTTTTTCTCAAGAAATGACTGCACGTTATTGATATTGTGGTTTCAATGTAGCTGAGATAAATCCTAGCCTTTTAGATTCCTGCAACTGCTACAACTGTCCTGTGAATGTATGTCTTCAACATGTAGTTAAGAAGGGAACTGTGACATCATACCAGCAGAGAACTGTGACATCATAAATGCAGAGAATGTTCCTTTGTTCTGATTTGACTGACAGATTCCAACACACACACACACATAAACACCCCTGCATCCATTACTTTATTCTTTGTTTATTTTTTCATGTATTTATTTTATACTACTACAAATAATAAGAATAATAATAATACTCATTATTATTATTAATACAATTAAAATATTTAATACTTATTTGATGTCTTCACTATATTGGTGCATCTCAATGTAAAAACAATAACAATATTATTGTTTTTATTATTATCATTTTCATCATTATCATTTATTAATTTGATTTCCTATACAATGCAACTTTATATTATGTTACGTACATACTATAGTGCCAGCACTACATCATATTAAATCTGATATTCCGTTATACTGCTGAACTATACTATACTGTGTTATACTATATTGTCTATTATTTATTATATTATTACATATATCATTATACATTATATATTTCTAATTATACAACAATCCACAACAAAAAGACTGCCAAAACACACTTTAATTTACATTCTCAGTTTATACTTGTATTTCAGTTATATACTTTTATATGTGGTCATTAGAAAATAATACAAAATGTTGGCAAAGAATACAAATTATTGTTGGCAATAACAAAACCAGTGAACTGCTTCAATTTCTGATGCTTTTCATTTCATCACTAGATGGCAGCATTGGTCAATGTCACAAGACAATACAGTACTACAACAAAATGGAAAGCTGGATCTATAGGCCTATTGTGATGTTTAAAGTTAAATAAAGAAATAAAGGAGGAAGGAAAGCTGCTAGTCTGTCAGCTTTAGTCAATTTATCCAATTAATATTTTAGCCAGAGGCTAGTAGGGTAAAATCAAAACCAAGCAGATTATTCTGCCCTTGTAATACGTGTGCAGCCTTGTACAGCTAGACAGATAGTTAACACACTATCTACGTAAGAACAGGATGCTGGAGAAGAATCTTCATTTTAGGATGGCTGTTTCATCTTTTGAATTCTTTTCTCCTCATTTTTATTTCCTCCAGAACATTGATATTCTTTTTTGTAAGAAGACAAAGATTTAACCGAGTCTCATGGTGGAGTCAACTTTAACTGAAATGTCGCTGTTTTCAGCTGCTTACGTCAGACTAGTCCTTCACTGAAAAGTGTCCCACTTGAGACAAAACCTAAAGCTCCGGAGGGCAGAACACTCCTTGCCTGGTATACTATTATACCACTTTCATTACCTTTTATTTTTTAAGCATTAATGAACCAAAAACAATAATCAAAGAAGAATAATCAGTGTTATATACCATCTCTGTTCTACATTCAATTGTCCATCAACTAAGAGTCCTTAGACAGAAGAAAAAACAGTTCTGAACGACTTGTATATTTGGCTTATCCTCTATCCACTCTCGGCGTTTGTGGAGAGTCACCAAATATTCCTGTCTCCATCGTTTCCAAAAGCTGTCTGCTAGACTTTGGACTTGTCTCCACTGATTTTTGTGCAGATTAATTTGACTGAAGTCCCCATGAGGAGCTGCCACTGAATTGATCTTTTGAGTGAGGATCATCGCAGGTGTCAAAATAGTTTGCATTTCCGGGTCAGTTGTCACCGGAATCAGAGGTCTGGCATTTAAAATGTCCATGACTTCTGCCATCAATGTGGTCAGCACTTCGTGTGTGAAACAGCTTCTGCAGAGCGCAGTAATATTCCATCTAGACTCCGTTGTGCAACTCCTATCAGTCTTTCCCAGGAGCCTCCTATATGAGAAGGAAGTGGAGGGTTGAAAGTCCATGTACCAACCCTGGTTGTCAAGGTAGCTTTTCAGCTCTGGATCATCGGTGACCCGCAGGTATGCTACAGCTGCGATGGCCTGTGTGGAAGCATCTGCAAAGACACAGAGTGCTCGTCTTTGGGAGAAATAGGAACATACCTTCTCTCGATGCTTAGCTTCTCCAACTCCAGGAGGGATTCTTTCCAAGACTTCCACAAACTTTCTTTATCTGTTGGGAGTGGGTAATCCCAGTCATATTCTTTGGACGACAGCTCTCTGACTAGGGCTTTCCCCTGTACAGTGATCGGAGACACAAAGCCCAGAGGATCGTAAAGGCTTTGAACTGTTGACAGGATGCCTCTTTTTGTGAAAGGTTTCTCTTCCCTGGATACTTGGAAACCGAAGGTGTCACTCTGCAAGTTCCAAATCAGCCCAAGGCTCCGTTGCAGTCGCAGTGGATCGGCTCCAAAGTCAAGATCCTTTAAGTCTTGGGCAAGATCATCTGAAGAAAACGATTCCATTACTGTGCTACTATTGGAGGCGATTTTGTGAAGCCTTAGGTTGGACCTTGCAAACATTTCTTGAGTTCTGTGCCAGTGATCAATAGCTTCTTTTTCTGGTCATCTAACACTGAGTATGTCAGAATAGCTTTTTCTGGATGGTCTGCAGGGTAGATTTTCACTAGACTTATCATGCAGCAGGATTTGGCCTTTGCATTTCTCCCACAGATTTTTGTGCATTTGGACGTTTTTACAGGAGTTGTCTCATGTGCTTCTTCCCCCACGCCTTGTTTCGTTGAAACTTCGGTGTCCCATGGTGCAGGACCTGGATGTAGAGCCGATATGTGAGTGCTGCTACCACATTCTTGGCACATCACTTCTTTTTTACAGTCTCTAGCTCTATGATTGGTCGCTCCACAACACTTGAAGCAGATATTGTTCTCTTTCAGGTACATTTTATGCTCCTATATAGGCTTACTTCGGAACGTGTGGCACTTCCTCAATGGATGAGTCTTTTTGTGTAAGGGGCACTGACGGTCTGGATTATCCAAGCTCCTTTCATCATAGTCTGTAGGAGTCATCATCGCTTCATAAGACACTGCAGTCTTTTTCACAGACAACGGAGATTTGTGGTTGTATTTTGAAGGACTCTCCACTTTATTGAGATTAAAGTTGTTAGCCGAGGGTATCATGCACATATCTTGAAAAGAAAGCAAAAGGTGGGTAAGAGACTTGGTTATCCTCTTTGTACTTTGCTCCTTTGTTAATCCACTTTTCTTGGAAGCTGAAAGGAAGGTCTTTCCACAATAGGATTCACTCTGCGTGATGTATCGAGATACGCTAAACCTGGTAGGTATCCTTCTGCTTCTGCATATTCCAGTTCAAGTAAGAGGTCTCCAAGTTCTCTTTATTTCATATTGTCTCTATTTGAGATTTGGGGAAATTTTTTAAACCTCTTTAAAAATGCATGTTCGACCGCTTCCGGAGATCCAAATGTCTCTTCTAGTCTTTGCCAAACCATGCTTAGCCCTGCGGATGTGTTGTGGCTGTGTATGGCTCGAATTCTTTTTGCATATTCTGCGGACTCTGGTCCAAGCCATTTCACTAGGAGATCTAGCTCCTCTTTTGGAGTTAAGACTAGTTCGTTGACAGCGCTGTTAAAGGAAGATTTCCATGCCTAGTAATTTTCTGGATGGGCATCAAACTTCGCTAGACTGGATGTGATGATCTCTCATCGTATGAAGTATTTTGTGATGTCTGGCATGACCTGTAGCTGTCGTGAAGAGTTTTCCCACTTTTGGACTGGCTTTGTTTGATTCAGGTTAGTTGAATTAGCATATGGATCTATATGTTTGATTTTTTGCGCACACTTGTGAGGGATGTAGTCTGGTGAGTATTGTTTGGTACTCACTGTTTTCCGGAAATTCACATCCTTGTGAGTGTTGGGCAGGTCCGTGTCATTACTCTCATCTCTGCGGTTATCCACATTTTGACTGTTTCTCTCTACTGCTGGGTTTGCCGGAGGCTCAGGCATCTTGCTGGACACCGCTCTCTGCTCTGGTACATCAAGACTGTGCTGCTGCCCATACTCACTAGTTTGCTGTGTTGCATCAAGAGGGGTGAACGGTAGGTCGATGTCTTGATGAGACTGGATGTCTAGATTTTCCAAGGCGGCCACATATATCTCTGCTCTTGTAGAACGTGCATTTAAGCTTTGAATGCCGCTTCTTCGACCGTCATCGCTGCTTCTTTTTCAGCAAGAGGCTTCAGTGCGTGCGGCAACCCAGTCCGTGTCATTACTCTCATCTCTGCGGTTATCCACATTTTGACTGTTTCTCTCTACTGCTGGGTTTGCCGGAGGCTCAGGCATCTTGCTGGACACCGCTCTCTGCTCTGGTACATCAAGACTGTGCTGCTGCCCATACTCACTAGTTTTCTGTGTTGCATCAAGAGGGGTGAACGGTAGGTCGATGTCTAGATGAGACTGGATGTCTAGATTTTCCAAGGCGGCCACATATATCTCTGCTCTTGTAGAACGTGCATTTAAGCTTTGAATGCCGCTTCTTCGACCGTCATCGCTGCTTCTTTTTCAGCAAGAGGCTTCAGTGCGTGCGGCTTCAGCTTTTGCCTGGGCCTTGACTGCAGCTGAGTTTGCTGATGCCTTACTTGTGCGTCAAGAGGACCTGGGGCTTGTACACTTTGATCTAGTCTTTAAGGACCGTGTTTCTTGTACATTTTGTAGGTCGTCCATCGTTTCAACTGATGGGTTAGTAGTGATTTAGCAGTTGAACAGCTCTGTAATGAATCCGATGTGTTACTGTCTCCTTACTATTCTGCCCTTGCAATACGTGTGCAGCCTTGTACACGTACAGCTAGACAGATAGTTAAAACACTATCTACGGAAGAAAAGGATTCTGGAGAAGTTTCTTCGTTTGAGGATGGCTGTTTCATCTTTTTAGTTCTTTTCTCCTAATTTTTATTTCTTCCAGAACATTGATATTCTTTTTTGTAAGAAGACAAAGATTTAACCGAGGCTCGTAGTGGAGACAACTTTAACTGAAATGTCGCTGTTTTCCATTGCTTACGTTTTTATTTTAATATATGCTTAAAAATCAATAAACTCAATCTCACAAAAAAAAAAACCTAATCAGTGCTGAGGCCGAAGTGGATGGACGAAGGCTAGTGCAGGGGAGGAAACCACCAAAATAAAGAAACAAGCACACGTGGCGGACACACTCTCAGTGAAGAAAAACCCACTCCAAGGGACACAGCAAAACAAGACAAGGGAGGATTCCACCACCAGGTCACCAGCAGCTGAAAAGGGAGGAAACAAATTAGTGGTGTTGCACACACACACAAAAAGAAAGAAAACCTAACAAAACAATAACAGACAGACCCCTTACCTAAAATCACAATATATCAATAAACAAGATTTACAACATAGAATTACAAAATAGATTTACATAAACAGAATTCAAAATGAACTCCAACACACACACTCAAAAATAATGAAACAGGATCCACACACGCTCATTCAACATAAGGGGCACCAGTCTCCAGTAAAACAGATAGTCCTGCCCTGCAGCGTTCGGCCGACCAATTGTCCTGTACAAGCCGACGTGGCGACACTTGCGATGACCGCAGGACAGCGCCGTACGGCATGCAGCAGCAACAAATATGAAAAACATGTAGTAAATACAACACACAAAGCAGCAGCGGCCCAAGGAGGTGGCTACAGTAACACCCAATTAAGGAAATCCATCATTAGCATTGGCTAAGTAAGTTAAAATGATGGTTATGCATTAACGTATAGGCTACATACCTTTTTTTAGTAGCACAGACACTCAAACACTCACGAGAGAAGGGAGGGAGAAAGGACTCAAGGCAGCCACCAGCATTTACCTGTGACCACACTAGCATTAGGCACTTTGAGTCTGCCTTGTGTATGAAAAGTGCTATACAAATAAAGCTGCCTTGCCTTGCCTAGTAGCATCAACCACAACGGAGAGAGAGAGAGATTACACTTACCACCGCCAAACAATCACAGCGGCACACAGGGACAGGAAGCACAAAGCGTGCGGCCATACCTGTCGGGCACACAACCGCTGACCCGGAAATGACGCAGATGACGATGGGAGCGCAGAGGACGAACCGGCGGGCGGATTACCCCTTTTGTACCGGCCCACCCCAATGCATAGCGGAAATTAGTGGAAACCATAGTAACCAAATGTAAACTAAAAAAGGCAAGAGCAGAAACAAGACAATATGCTTATCCTGCGACAATAACACAACATAATAACGCAGTATAGCGACAGTGATATTGAGAACAGCCAAAACTGTATCTCTTGTGTTTTTAGGACAGGAGCTGGTGCAGCGGGCGGCAGCTTTCCCTCGTGGTGGTCCCCCTTCTCACTCCCTCCTTAAGCTTGGAATGGCACGGGGGGATTTGGTTTGTAGTGATTATCTTTCTTTTGTGGCTTGAGTCGTTTTTAGCCTCGCTAAAGCCTAGCTCTGTGCCTGTTATGTTTATCTTTACTGTGATTTTTGTGGTTTTTGATTTGACACTTCACTTGTTTTTGGGCTCTTAACTTTGATCATTTATTGCAAATAAACTTGATACTTTTCGAAGTCTGTCTCTCGTTCGCTACATAAATTGTGTAATGAATCTACAGGGCCAAGGGTGTGTTTCTTCAAGTGCAATTCCCCAGGTGGCGTTGTCGAGCAACTTCCCCCCTCTCTCCCCATTCCTCCACACATAGATAGTAGGTTATATTGCATGTCATTGTGCAAGTGCAGCTATTTAATTAGCATAACAGAGCTAACACGTTGTGTTCCTAAATCCTCTGTTGATACAGATGATCAAGGAGCAAACCATATCACTCCTAGTAACACCACTACACAAATGACCGCAGTTGAGGTTGAAATGACAGAGTTAGCATCCTAATCCTGACAACTAGCCTCCGAGGAGAAGTGAGAGCCAGCGGGTAGCTGTCAGTCAAGAGGCCACGCCCTAATTATTCATAAACTTTGCTCTCCAATAAAATAAAAACTAGCCTTACACAAAAGTAATCACCCACCTCAGTGTTGTCATGGAGATATCACCTAAACATACCGATTAGAATGTTTTTTTTTACCAGGCCTTAATTTGGTTTAATTATGCTGTTGCTCTATTATGAAACCGGCCCCTAGTGGACACTCATAGAACTGCATTTTTTTTGCCCTTCCTTACTGAACCAGGAAGTCGCTGTTGTGGGGACTTGATGTAAATACGCCGCCATGTTAGTGATGGAGTAAAATTAGTCTGTTTAAACAGATTAAAAGCAATGAAGAAATTATTTAAAGAAATAAGCGTCTACCATGTAGAGGCAGAGCAGACAGATGCATTTCAATCAGCTAAGAGACAACATGAACAACAAGTGAGTGACCTGCTGTCAGGATAATTAACGCCCCCAAACACTAATGGCTGTAAATGTAGCGGACATCAATAAGCTTTAAGCAGCTATTCCTGCGGCACACAGATACTCAACATTTTTGTCAGGTTATTGAAGTCTGTTGCACTGACTGCACACATTTATTCTGAGATATTCTTAATTATAATGTAGAGGCTTGAAAACAGCTAACTGTATAAATAAGTTAATGGGGGCAGTCACACCCCTATTTTTTTTTATTATTATTTTCCTTATTCATAAATCATTTTCTATCTCTTATTTCGTCTTTTCTATTTAATGTAATTGCTTCCTCACCTATATAATTTACCTGCAGATAAGCACACACCATTCACGGTTGTACTGATAACATTGCACATCCAGGCCGCTTAGTGGGGCATTGCGCTTAGGCAGAGAATAGCATTCCTACCACGCACAGGGGAAGAATAAATTCTCCTGCCGTGAAGTCAACACCAGCTTGTGTGTGTCTCTGTTATTTTCCATGTCTTAAAACAAGTGAATGCAATTTTTCAAGAGTTGAAACATGTAAGTTATGAGATAGTTGTTGTGAGAATCTTGTGTAAATGGTGATAGAGGACTGTAAGCTAACTTGCTAATGCTAGCGGACCTGTATAGGTTGTGTGTATATGTGTACGTGTGTGTCAGCAAGCGGGAAAAGCAATTCGAAGCAACAGGAATACTCCTGATTAAACTGAACACACGTTACGCAGAATGCATGCAATCGATGAAGCAGTTTTCATCCAGGAAGTTATTATTATTATTTGATGGACTTAGATAAACTTTTGCACTGTAAGACAGATACTGAGACCGCAAAAACAAGTGCATCTATTATATTTTCTTGATGTGAAAAATGATTATTTGTTTATCTGATTTTTGAGTGTATGTGTATAAGGTCTAAGCAGCCTAACTGATTAATACTGTAATTATACCGTGCATTAAATGAGAATGTGAAGCAATTGTTACTGCTCCAGCTTAGTGTTGTTGAATGGCCATGTTAACTTTAAGGACTAAAGTCAAGGCCATTAGTTAAAAGATGTAAGTCTACAGGCACATAAGATGTTTGATACCTGAAGTATGATTTTGTGAGGGGAAGAATAAATCCTTCTGCTGTGAAGTTAACACCAACTCCTGTGTGTCTCTGTTATTTTCACTACAGGAAAATAACTTGTAGCTTTCCATGTGCGCCAAGTAAGGGAGGTAACAATTTTGGGGGCTCGTCCGGGATAAGCGACTCCTGGTGGACGGTGCTAATTATTGAAGAACTGCGGGATCCTGAGGTCCTGTTCCTGAGCCAGCGAACTAAGTGACGGACTTCAGGTATCCAGAGATGGCCGCTCTACGAGAACTGCGATGGGAAATTCAGCAACAACTACATCAGCTTGCCAGCTCTGCCAACACAGGCCTACTCTACAATCTCACAATAGCATGCCAAGTTGAGTTGGATGAAGAGGTGCCCGGCGCTGAATTGACAAATGTGGAACTCTTTGACTTTATTGTTGACTTTTTGAGAAGTGAACAGAACTGAGGAGTCTTGAGGACCAAGGGATGGCTTGCCTGCTTGCCTTGCATGACCTCAGTGATGAGCTGCAAGCGACTCAGACAACTGATGGACATGATCAAGCACCTGATGAGGAGGACACTGATCTAACACCAGAGCCTGAACCAGTAGTAGTGGCACCAGTGATGAGTATGACAGTACTTATACCTGTAGGTGCTGATCAGGTAACTGGTTTGGTAAAATTGACAGATGTTGCTGCATAATTGTTGCGTAGAGAATACAAGATTCATGGTGGTCAAATGTCTGATTTAGATTCTGATTTGAGTTTTAACAATCTGTGTAAACAAATTGATGAAAGGCTAGCTGAAAGGTTCACAGAGTCTGAGATAATTAGAACAGTGCTCAAGATAATTAAGCATGGTACCTTTAAAGACATGCTCATTACCAAAGATGGCCTAACTGTAAGCGAACTTAAGCGTTTTCTCAGGGCACACCTCAGAGACAAAAGCAGTACAGAATTGTTTTAGGAGCTGAGCAACGCAAAACAATATGACCGAGAAAGCCCACAACAGTTTATGTACAGGCTAATGGGTTTAAAACAACGTGTACTGTTTGCTTGTGCAGGGAGTGTTCCTCCATTCACTTTACCAGGGGATGAACGAGAAATGCTCACACATCAGACAAGATATCAAACCACACCTCTCAAACATGAGTATCACTGATGACTTCATTCTAGAGATGATAACACGGTCAGTCAGTGAGGTCACAGAAAGACAAAACCACTTAGGACAGACACACAAACAAAAAGCAGTCAGTGTAAACGCAGCACAGCAGGACAGGGACAAACAGAATGCTGTCCAGATGCAGGCGGATGTCTGCACGGAATCGTGCTGCAATACATGAGCTGACAGTACAAGTCTCATCTTTAGCCAGAAGTCTAGAGAAAGGTCTCACACCAGTTGCGAATGTAGCACTAGAAAACACCTGTGCCACACCATCACACCCAAAACAATCAGCTAAGCCAGAAACTGAAGGCAGATGGCAGCAGTGTATTGCACAAGGAAATGAAAGCTGCACTCACTGTTTTCAATGTGGACAAGAGGGGCACAGAGCAATTGGTTGTCTCCTGAAAAACAGCTTGTCGGGAAACCGAGCGAGGTCACTGGGGAGGGAGTGACCCGAGCAAGTGAAGAGTCCCTTGTCACCATAAACTCATGTCTTGAAGATAAACAACAACCAGCAACCCAGTCACACGGACAACACCACACAGCAAAAGGGAAACGCATAGCTAATTTGATTGGTGGTAGATGTATGCTCTCTTGTCATCTAAATGGGGTCAAAGTTCAGATGTTGCTGGATAGTGGAGCGCAGGTTAGCATGGTGGGGAAGTCTTGGGTGGATCAAACCCTACCAAATGCCAAAATTCAATCCCTTGAAAGCCTACTGTCAGACATCCTACTCCAAATCAAAGCCGCTAATGGGACAGTTGTACCATTAGCGGCTTTGATTTGGAGGGTGGATTGAAGTCCTGTTGGAGATAAAAAGTCAAAAACACGGGAGAGTAGCAATTCATGTCCCCATTTTAGTGAGTGGAAGCGTGTGACTAACCCACTCCTGGGTTTTAATGTGATTGAGCAGATCATCATGGAAAACAATGAACAGCCAAATTGCATCGGCATACTGGACTTGCTGTCGGAGGCAATGAGTGTCCGAAAGCATACTGTTGAAACTCTTGTCTCTGCTCTTAATGAAATGTCATTTCAGGAAGAACCATCAAATCCTGTACTGAAAGTTGGGAAGAAAGGACTCATTGTTCAAAGCGGCCAAATCTTTGAGGTGAATTGTCGTCTCAGGATGTTGCCAGAGGGATGGACCATGTTATTTGAGCCAGCCTGGGAAAGCAGCTTACCAGTTGGATTGGAGCTGTTTTCTGCCCTTGTTGATGTTCCGGTGCTTCAAAAACTGTGAGAGTCCCAATTCAAAATCCCACACAGCACGACATATTCCTACCACCAAAAACAGTATTGGGCTTCATTGAAGAGGTTATGAGCATCAAACCAGTGAGTGTTCTCCCAGCTTCCCAGACACCAACTAACCAGGCTGGTGCTACTCACCTATGCTCAACACAAATAAGTGCCACTGCTGCTGATCATGACAATGGGAACAAAGAAGCCCACATAATACCCTGTCAATGGCATCCCCCAGTAGCTTTAGACCACCTTACCGAGTGTGAGCAGGAAGTGGTACGCCAAATGCTTTTTGAAGAATCTGACGTGTTCACTCAAGAGGAGGGGGAAATTGGCTGTATTCCTGACTTGAAGTTGAAAATCAGCACAATAGATGACAACCCGGTCAGAAAATGTTATAACTCTATTCCAAAACCCTTGTATAAGGAGGTCAAGGAGTATGTGCAAAATCTTCTGGACAGAGGCTGGGTCAGAAAATCTGTGTCAGCTAATTCCTCCCCGGTGGTGTGCGTGCACAAGAAGGACCACAGCCTGCGCTTATGTGTAGACTTTCGTGAGCTCAACCGTAAGACCATACCCGACATCCCTTACCACAGATACAGGATCTGTTGGACAACTTGGGAGGCAACATGTGGTTTTCCATCCTGGATCAGGACAGTGCCTACCATGAGGGTTTTGTAAGTGAGGAATCAAGATACCTAACAGCCTTTAGCACCCCTTGGGGGCTCTATGAATGGGTGCGAAGCCCATTTGGACTGACGAATGCACCAGCGCGATTTCAGCGATGCATGGAGGGAGTATTAGAGGGCATTAGAGATGAGTGCTGTGTACCATATTTGGATGATATACTTTGCTACTCCAAAACTTCTGATGAACACGTGGACCACCTCAGACAAGTTCTCTGCCTGATGAGGCAGCACGGCATCAAGCTCCGTCCTGCAAAATGTGAGCTCTTTAAGAGGAAGATCCGCTACATTGGGCGTATGGTGTCAGGTGAAGGAATCCAGATAGATCAGAAGGATCTGGAAGCGGTGATTGCTCTGAAGGAGAAGAAACCCTGCACAGTTGGAGAGGTCCGGACGCTGCTTGGATTTTTAAGCTATTACCGGGCATCCATCCAAGAATTTTCACGAATGGCAAGGCCCTTGTTTGAACTCCTCCAGAGCCCAGCAGAGGTGAGTGATACCACCAAAACCCAGAGCAGCATGGGTAAGGGTCGAGTGAAGAAGAGCAATTAAGGACAACTTTCCTCCCGCACACCTATTATTTGGACTATGGAACGTCAGAGTGTGGTATTAAGGTTTGTGGAGATGTTGACTACCCCCCCCTCCTAGCCTACCCAAACTCTGGTCTTCCATTCGTATTGCACACAGATGCATCAAATGCAGGCCTGGGTGCCTTATTATATCAACGCCAGGAAAACAAACTGTGTGTCATTGGGTATGGGTCTAGAGCATTAACACCTGCCGAGAGGAACTACCACCTTCACTTTGGTAAACTTGAGTTTCTGGCACTCAAATGGGCCATATGTGACAAATTCCGGGATTATCTGTATTACGCCCCAACCTTCACAGTCTATACAGATAATAGTCCCCTGACCTATATCCTGAGTATCCCAAGGTTAAATATATAAATATATATATAATAAAGTATAGGCCAGGGAAAATGAACGCAGATGCTGATATGTTGTGCAGGTGGCCATTGAACCTTCAACATTAAATGAGTGAGCATACAGAAATAGTGCCGCCAGAGGTGGTGTCTGCAGTGTGGCAAGGATACAAAGCAGTCCAAGACAATGATGTTCCTTGGGTGGCTGCATTGCAGCTGAATTGTGAAGATGAAAATGCTGGGATGCCAGATAGTGTCTCTAATGTCGTACCCAAAGACATCAGGGTTGCTCAATAAGAAGATCCAGCAATCAAAGAAGTTGTGTCCTTGAAACTCAATGTATGGAATCCCAATGAAAGAGCCATGCAGAGAGAGACAAGAAGATTGCTCTATGAGTGGAACAAGCTTAAAGTGGATAATGGGATACTCTACCGCAAAACGGAGCAACACAGACAACTGGTCCTCCCTGAAAAACTAAAACCTGTGGTGCTGAAGAATTCACGTGATGACATGGGGCATGTAGGGGCTGAGAAGGTGACCTATCTTGCCCGAGAAAGGTTTAATTGGCCCAAAATGGAGCAAGACGTCGAGGACTATGTGACAAAGAGATGTGTTTGCATCAAACAAAAACGTCCCAATGTTCCTCAGAAGGTCCCGATGGGATCCATCATGACCAGTGCACCGTTTAAGTTAGTCTGTATTGACTCCTTACACCTGGAGCCAAGTAAGGGAGGGTACGAGTATATCCTTGTCATAGTCGACCACTTCACGCGCTTTGCTCAGGCGTACCCAACGAAGAACAAATCAGGAAAGACAGGAGCTGAAAAGATATTTCAGGACTTTATCCCTCGTTTTGGGTACCCTGAGAAGCTTCATCACTACCAAGGACCTGAGTTTGAGGATAACCTGTTCCAAAGACTACAACAACTGTCAGGAATTGCTCATTCACGCACAACGCCTTACCATCCACAACCCAATGGAAAGATTAAACACTTCTTCAAATGCTGCGCACCCTACAAGAGGAAAAGAAGAGTGAATGAAAAGATCATCTGCCTCATATTGTGCATGCCTACAACTGCACGAGGCATGAAGCCACCGGATACTCTCCGTTCTTTCTTTTGTATGGTAGAGCACCACGTCTATCTATCGATTTGTTCTTTAGCCCAAGAAGACAGAGTGAGGCCCACAACTATCAGACCTTTGCACAGCAGTGGGCAGAAAGGATGCGAGCAGCTTATCAAATCGCTGCTGACAGACAAGTAAGAGATAGTTCTGATGATGAAGAAGAGTATACCTACCATCATGACGTCCGGGGCAGATTCCCATGCTATGGACTGGTAAAGCCTCAGCAACAAGGACCTACCATGCCACAACAGGGTCCTTGAAATCCACCTAAGCTCTGTGCAACAGCGAGATAATTCTGTCCTTCTGTCAGGCAAGAAGCTGAGAGTCCTGAGGACATAGAGGAGGCTCATGATATGCCTAAGTTAGGGGAGAGAGGTCCCGATCAAGTTGAAGAGATTGATGATGGCAGCATAGGAGAAAGAGACAATGTGAGAAGATCCCGGCGAAGAGGAAGACCAACAGAAAGATTCACTTACGACTCTAGGTCAGCCATCATTCCCCCATTGGAGTGTAGATGTGAACACCCTCTTACCCAGCCAACCACTCACACTGACTCAAGGTTGTGTACCCTTCCCTACCCCACCCAGTCCCAGCCATACTGCTATAATTGCTACACTTGATTACACAAAAAAAAAATTGGACAAAGGAAGCTAACAAATGTCAGGAGTCATTCCTTTAAGTGAAGTTAAACATCGACATGGGACGTGCACTCGAAGTCCAAATATCAGTTGTGAAACGGATTGATGTGACATTGTCTTTCAAAAGTCTGTGTGTGTGTAAACGGTCTCGTAAAGCTGAGGGAGACTTACATCCGTTAGGTATTTACATTCGGGGGGGTGGGGGGAGGGCATAGCGTGGCTCCAGGATTAACATTAACCATCGAACTCTGTGTCTTCCACCACAGAAAGAGGCTGCTCATCAAGTCCAATGAATTCCATAAGCTTTGTTGTTATATCCCTCCACCTTTTACTGTCCCTGCTGTAAGGCTCCAGGCGTCTAAACGCTTCACTCACGGTGAGCTGAGTGACGGCTGTCTTTGGGGTTTGTTTTGCCCGGGCTTGTTTCTCATACTCGCCGTATTCTGTTGTTTGGCGCATTCTCAAATGTTGGATGAGGTAAGTTGTGTTAAATTGTCGTTGTTGGTTACCCCCTCGCAAACAGCAAGTTTAAATCTTTTTCGGAAACTGTGAAAAAATTCCAGACCGGAGAACTCATGCTGCAACTGCCAGCCTCATTCATGAGCGCGGAAAAACAGTCGCAGGTAATTTACGTCAGGGGTATAAAATAGCCCACCGATCAACCTGTTTAGGGTCCATATCGGCCGATAAAAATTGGCTGCCGATCAATCGGAGCATCCCTACTTCTCACTACTTAATTTGCCCTCCCATGTTCAAACAAATACTGATCACATGCTGCTAGTTTTGCTGTGTAGAGAGAAGGACACACAGAATTTGGCCAAGCCATTTTCTCAGAGTTGCTAGCCGACTTTAAAGTACTGGAGGATGACGGGATTACAATGGCAGATGAAACTGTTGTTAAAGGGACTATTTACTGCATTGCTGGAGTCAACTTGGGCTCACATTGCATTGCTGGATTTACTGAAAATTTCAGTTTCTCACAATATTTCTGCAGATACTGTCTTATTTCTCAGAAAGATTTATTAAGCATCCAAGGAGACACTGGTCCAGGCAAGGAAGAAAAAAGAGATCCATCTAACCCCTGCCCCTTCATATTCATTTTGTCGAAATACTTTTTCAAGGGTCGGCCGGTAGCTGAGTGGTTAGACCAGTCGCCCCATGTAAAGAGGATGAAGGTCCTTGCGGCTGCGGCCGCGGGTCCGACTTCGATCTGCTGCCCTTTGCTGCATGGCCCCCCCCCCCCTTTCTTTCTCAGCCCATTTCCTGTCTGTCATATATAATAAAGTCTTGAACCCCCCACCCCCCCCCCCAAAAAACACCTTTTCAAACCCCATATTCATCTTGACCAAACACTCTTTAAAGGACTTTCTTTTTTTCATTCTGCGGCAGATTGCGCTATTAAAGTTGCGCATTTCATGAGAGAAGTTGTCAGTCTCATTTCTTATAAAGCATAATGTGACAATGTATAGATAGATACTCTAATACAGGGCTATTTAATTGGCGGCCATGGGCCAACTCCTGCCCCCAAGGTCTCTGGGAAAAAGTAGTTCATGGACATAGTGGCCGATGTTGACTGCTGTCCTCTCTAGCATCTCAGCCCTACTGTCTCAGCCCGTGAAATACCAGTGCTCTGTGGGACACAACGCTCCGAGTTTCTCTGCACGCTTCCAACTACGCCCTTCTTCGTGGGTTTCTGAATCCTCTTGGCAACAGCTCGCCAAGCTAGCCACCCTATTGTTGTTCTTGCAGTCGTTTCAGTCTAGTTAAATCTGTGGTATTTTGTAGAACTTTAACTTTGTATTTATTTTTTTCCATGTTTTTTTTTAAGTCACGAAGAGTCATTGATGATGGATCAAAACTAGCCCTATGATGTTTCCGGTTCGAAGGACCCTGAAAGTAACAGCAAATAGTAATATTTGTCTCGTTTGACAGACACACCACCAAAATATGTTGAAGTATGCGACTAGATAGACTGTAAAAGACCCGGGGGGCGAAGGTTAGCCCAGCATGGCAGCCCTTGTTAACCTTTGGGAAGAGCACAGCTAAGCCCTCTCCGCTGATTTCAAGCCTCCATGTCAACGCTTGAAGCAAAGCTAAACCACGTCCATGCCACAGGGTCCGACCATGCTCAGAAGATAGGCTTCCTCGAGGTAAATGCAAATTTACAAGGCAAGCGCCTGCTAACACTGGAGACCTCCTGTGCCACGTGTATTTCTGATCAGAAATCCATGGTGCCTTATCAGACATATCATCTTTCTCTGGCCTGTCTTTGCCTTATCTCTGTTCCTTGGCCCAGCTACGAACTACTTCTCCACTCTCAGGACCGTTTGGAGGAACCTCAAACTCATTGAAGATTGAACAAAATGATGTCAATGTCATTAAATGAAGAACCATGTAAGACTTATTTATGTTAGACAAACAGACACTGTTAAAAAGTGAAATTTATCTGTTAACTAATGGAGAAAATACTTTAGTTTAGTTTAAGTTTATTGCACCCTGACTCTAATTCAAGACCCCCCGCAATTCCTCACAGAAAACTTTGACACTTTTTACGACTCTGAGAAACCTACTGTCCTGATCTGATAAGAAGACCCGAGACTCACACTTTAATATGTTCTTAAAGAAAACTATTATAGGAAGTATACACTGTTATAATGTGTATTTTGTTGATCTGTAAAGAAATTAGTCTTGTTTGAAACGACTCTGGACGTTCTATGATCAAGATTGCCAAAGTTACAGAAATGTGGTGATATTTAACCTAATCATGTAAGTAATGACATTAAGGATCAACCAAGGATTATATTTTAAGTTTGTCCCAGTCTGTATTGTAGGAATTTTACACACAATACGTTAGTCAAATCAGAAGGACCTCACAGAGTATATATTGTGTAATTCAAATTCTACAGGAGGCTTTCTGGAGTCAGCAGAGTCGTTTGTAGTATAGTGCGCCAGCAGGCATTTATTAGCAGGAGGACATCGGATAATAACAGACGTCTGGAGAAATGTTCTATTCTCTTATCTAGAGCATCTGTGTACAACACAGTACCCGTGACCAGAGGCAAGAAGTTTCTGATCTTTATTCTATCTGCTCAAGCATATAAACTTGTTACAAAGGCGTGGTTATGTGTCCGCTTGTGCGTGCATATGTTTATTTCAGAAGTAGTAGTCCTCCAGCCTCCATCTTCCTCCCTGCGCGTCGGAGTATCCTCTGTATAGCAGGAGTCTTCTTCTTTATCTATGAAGAAAGCACCGCACGTACAGCAATTTCCCTAATCTCAACTAACTTTGCCAGGTGCATATTTGCAACATGGCTAGTTCATTGTCTTTGTGATCTTGACTGACTGACTGTTCCTGTGCTTTTGGAGAAAGCAGAAAAGCTTGAGCCTGGTCAAATAATAGCAGAGGCTATCACATTCTTAAATGATTATACTTATTGCTTCTTATTATCACACTCTCATTAATCATTACTAATACACACGCTAACACATGATTATTAATTCTTCTTCTTGTGTCACCCTTTCTTTTTTCACAGAAGAAATAGACAGCAGTGGTGATTTAACCACGGATTGAGAACAACAACAGAGCCGAGCTTGGCGAGCTGTTGCCAAGAGGATTCAGAAACCCACAAAGAATAGCGTAGCGAGAGCGTTGTGGCCGCCTTCCTACAAGGAGCGAATGGAGCAAGTCTCCCAGCGTGCTGGTACTTGACGCACTGAGACGTTAGCGCTTAGATGGATACGAGAAAGGACAGCGGTCATGAATTGCTGTTTCACACAGGCCTCTACTCAAAGGGCCACTAAATATTCCCCTCGGGGGCCAGATCCGGCTGGGGGCCGCCAATTGAATAGCCCTGCTGTATATAATCATTTAGGATTTTATAACACATTATCAAAATATATTTAGACTACTGTCATAGAATTATTATTTTAACATATGAATATATTATTATTTTATGTTATTATGTCACTGAGAACATTCCCCACAGGATTATTAACTGAGGGCGCACTCACACTGTCCATCCGTATCGGTTTGTTTGACCAGCGTGAGTGCAGCCATACCGCGCCTAGTTGCGGCAAGCTAGCCGGCCATGGACCGTTTGGGAGAGGTGGGCGTTTGTAAAGCAGGTACGAGCATGAGCGTGCGCACGTGTACGAGCACGAGCACGAGGCCTATGGCGGTTCTGATGTCATTTTATGTGCGCCTGTTCGGACATAGAAAAAAAGAAGGACGGACCATGAGCGGACATTAAAAACAATGGTGGCGAAAGGTTCATGTTGTTGTGATGCGGAGGTGGAGTGTTTACTGCAGATTTGGTCAGATAAAAATATTAAAAAACAGTCGGACAAGACGCACAAAAACTCAGAGGTCTATGGAGAGATTTGTAAACAAGAGACGCATCGCAATGCCGTCAATCAAAGCGTGTGACGTGTTACGGCGTGATGACCTATAGACCGGCAAGAAGCATTCGCGCGAGGCCCAGGCAGTGTGGTGTGAGTAAAAACAGGCCTGGCCCACGGGGGAAGAGGGAGGGGGGGACAAGTACCCTAAAGCACTGGGCACGGTACAGACTGACAGTGTGAGTGCGCCCCAAGAGAAAGCTAATGTTATGCGTTACTGTGTTCATTCACTGTTTAAATTCCTATACATTGCCTAATTTGTTTGAAAACTGATCTCTTGTCTTTACAGACAAAGGATAGAGGGTGTTTCTCCCACTTTAGGCAGGAATATGAATACATCTCATTATTTAGGCCCCACCTTTGGACTTAAAGATAGCAAGCCCAAGCTGTCTCTACAGATTTCTAGAAGATTTCCTGAGATGATTTCGTCAGACTTCTCACTTCTTCTCTTCCACTTAGACTTGTCTATTGTACAGTATTTTATTTTGAGACATCTATCTACTTTTTCTTGTTCATATTTTTATAATTAACTATTTGACTCACTTTTATTAATCAGTCAAACGTCGTCTTAAGTTAGCTTATTTTATCTTGGCCGAAGAAATCAAGCTTTAGTCAACAGCGCAAAGTTACTCTTTTGAAGCTTATATCAAAATCCAGTTTTCACCTAGAGCACGCAAGAAGACACCAACTGACACTTTCATTCATCTAACTCAAAGCTGTCGTAGCTGAAGAATCCAGAAACACTTTTTTTTGGCTAAGAGCTTAAGATTTAGGGTTCACAACGAAAGTGACCCTTGACACTGAATATCCATTGCCATGGTGAAGCGTCCCTTATCGAGAGGGTGTCGAATGCAGCTTGATTGGCCCGCACCTCGGGAGAGACCCGGTGTTCTGCACGTGGGGACAACTGCTCTGAAGCTGTGAAATACACCTCTTTCCTCTTGGATCCCCCTTCTACAAACCTGAGTTGGTGAGATGACGCTGTTGGTTATTTAATGAGCAGATCTGGTGACCACTGGCCATTTGATATTAAACTTTACTTTCCATAAAGGTGTGATTAGAAATTGCATTTCATAACTTAGCTTTGCCATGCCCATTCGTTTGCTGTGTTATTCTCATGTGTCATTTCATGTCAAGATCTGGCTCTGTCAGTGCCCTCCTCTCCTTTGTCTTGTGTGTGTTTGTCGCCCTCTGTCTGCGTTTCCCTGCATGTGCTTTCCCCTGTCTGTCTGTAGGTCCGGTAGGCCTTCCCCAAAGCTGCTGCCTGTTTAGCTGATTACACCACCACCTTTAAAGCCTGAGGCTGGCAGGCATGCAGCGCCGGACCGTCGTCGACCCAACCTTGGTAAAACTATTCCCCCCGGACTGGCATCCCCTTTCTCGTAGTGATTTTCACCCTCCCCGTTGTAAGCTTACTAATCGTGTTTTGTGTTCTGTTTTCTCTCCGTAGTTTCCCGTGTTCCCGTTTTCCCGTCCATCTCCCGTCGTCTCCCCGTTCTTGTATTTCCGTGTGTGTTCAGTTAGGCTACTGTTTGATTATCTGTAGTGTTTTTTCCGTTTGTATTTATTAAATGTTTAATTTGTAACTTTCTTTTGTCTGTGTCTCCACAAATTGTGATTTTCCCCAAGACTCCTGTGACTGTGTATGTTCTTATTAAGATAAACACATCGTCTGTTTATTTGTTTCTGCAGGCTGTCATGGCATTGATGGAGATGGGGTTTGATGAGAAGGAGGTGGTGGATGCTCTGAGGGTGAATAACAACCAACAGGATGCTGCGGTAAATTTACAAATCGACAACAGCAGGGTCTGCAAGCAGAGCTACTCCTGAAAAACTACAGCAGTACCACAGCAATTGGGCTTACTAAATCGATTTTAAGGAATATTCGTTAGTTTAAGAACAATAACCCAAGTTGGCCATTGCATAAAAACTATTTAATGTATGTTGCAGAGGTGTTGTTGCAGAGGATATAAGTGTATTTTCAGAAGCAGAAAGGAAAGTCTTTGTTCTAACTGTATTTTTTTTTCATCCTGCAGTGTGAGTGGCTGCTGGGAGACAGGAAACCTTCTCCAGAAGATCTGGACAAAAGCATCGACACCAACAGCCCGCTGTTCCAAGCCATTCTGGAGAATCCAGTAGTCCAGTTGGGTCTAACTAATCCCAAGACCCTGCTAGGTATAGTCTAATAGAATTTAGTGAAAAAGCTGGTACAGTAGGTGATTTTGTAAAAGGATACATTTTGTGAAATGATACTTTAAAGGAAATAATATCAAAAACTATTGTTCACATTTTTTTTGTTGTTTGGTTGTGTTTTCTTTTAGTAAATGTTATGAACTTTGCAGACAGTGAGACAGCTGAGCGCACCGCCACACCTGCATTATAGTTAATTTGCTCTGGACCAATGAAAAAAAATGATATATCGTTGCACTTTTCACAAACAAACTTTTAGAATTATTATTCAAGACTGTAACTACACCTCGTCTATCAGAAATCATGACAAGCAGATAAACACAGGACAAAAAAAGCGTATTTTGGACTGTAACTGTGGGATAGTTCCTGTGTGGTCGTCATGCAACTCACTTTTTATTGGGGAACGGCTCAAATAGACAGTAGGACACAAGCTGAACATACCTGTTTTATTAACACTTACTTTCTGATATATAGAAGGAAAGCCCTGCACTCACGTAATGACACACATATGCGTTACCATGGTTGATAAATCATTCTTGCATAAGTATAGACTACACGGATCAGAGGTTTGCTTCAAGTTCGTAACCAGCAGATTTTTGTTCCTGAACCTTCCCTTCAGAAACAGGCCATGAAAATGATTACAGACCCCATCAATGTCCACCCTAACCCTGCTTCCATTAGATAGATGTTATGGTTTTGTTATGGTTATTATATATAGGAGAGGATGCCTGAATAGATATAAGAACTCAATGAATCTCTTCATCTCAGGTCATAAAAAGGGTGTGAAATGAGGGGCTGTGTTGCACGTATTTGAAGGGTCTCGATGTCGGCACCTGTCTGTGCTATGTACTTTACATCTGTGTATGCACTGTTACGATGCTAAAATCTCTTTTCTGTACCAAAATCCTTATTGTGCATTTCAAGGCCAGTTGCATTTTCATTGGCACTTTCAGTCTAGAAGCCGTGGTGGGGCCATGTCAGGGCTAGTTTCCAGGTGAATATAGTCCACCGATAACCCATGGACCATGTAGGGCTAACAGTGGTCTGAGGCAGAGTTAAAAATCTTTGGGTGGGGAGATGGCTGCAGCAGCATCATTTCATCACTGAAGAACCTGGACAGTACTGGTCAAACTAGGGCTCTTCTCATTATCTAGGCAGAAAAGGAATAATGAGTTAAGGCGGATGAGCACTATCTGGGAAACATCATTTTTGTTAATAGGGCCTCAGATCCCCCTTTTCCTGTGGTCTCAGTCCAGTTGTGTGGTCTGCACCAGAGTTTGATTGACATCTGTCACACGGTGCACACTTGCCTAACGAACTGGACCAAACGGGCACCGGTGTAAGTTTGAACCAAACCGGTATCCTGTTTTTCCTGTGAGGTGAAGCGTTGGGTGTGAGTACTGCAAATTTGCTACCCCAAACCAAATGAAAGTATCTTGACAGAATAGGAGAGACTGCACTTTTACATTTTATTCTTAAGAGATTTTAAAAGTTGCTGTTTTTGGATTATATTTCTCACCAGCGTGCTTTGTGTTTGTACGCAGCGTTTGAAGACATGCTGGAGAACCCTCTGAACAGCACCCAGTGGATGAACGACCCCGAGACCGGCCCTGTCATGCTCCAGATATCCAGAATCTTCCAGACACTCAATCGCACATAGAGCCTCCTGGTGACCCCCTGTGTGACTGTGGCAGCTTGTGTGTGTGTGGGTGTGTGTGTGTGTGTGTGTGTGTTCGAAAAAATATTGGGGTGTGTGTGTATTTGAGTGTGGCAGAGACACAAGTATTGTTTTTGCCTTGTAAAGACAAAGCTGGAGGAGTTAAAGTATGAATTGAGATGTTACACATATAACTATTTATAACAGTAAAAACACTTATAGAAAACAAATGTTAACATAAACATTATTACAGTAATAATAAAAAAGAGATTTAGTATGTTGTTTTTACATTTTAATGAGAACAATTTATAGTCATGACAGACATGATTTATTTTATATAATTTCTCCGTGTGCAGAAATGACATCAGACATCAGTTTAATGTTTACACTTCAAAGAAAACTGTTTTTGTATGTTTTGCAATATTTAAATATCAATTACAGTTTTGTCCGACTCTTTAAATTGTGACATTTTACCCGTGGTGAATGTGTGGGATACTTCTGTTAGTGTCATGGTTTGTCTTTCTTCCCCCTTCATCTTGTTTTTATCACAGTAACTGCTTGTAATTGAGAGGCTGGTGGTCAAAGTTGAGTGTTTGTTAAGCGTGTTGAAAACAGGCTTTTAGACACATTACCTCTCTCTCCAATAACGCCTGTGAGGTCACTGTAAGTCGACCGCCTCTCGGTTTAAAGCGGAGAACATTTGTCGTGGAGCTTCTTCAAGAATATTTATTTGACTTTCTTGCCTTTTTCGACGAAAGCTGTACTCTAAATTGTTTGTGTATTAGTCATGTTTTTACAAGAAAATTATAAATCAGGCCTGTGTGTTTATGTCAATGTGCTCTTGAATGTCATATTATCATGTTGCGCTCATTTAGCACTTGTTCACCTCTATGAATATCACTCACTGCAGCACTGAGGAAGTTAAAAGAAGGGTTTGTGTTTCGTCTGAAAAGGCTTTTTAATGGGATGTTAAATGAAGCTGAGCTGAATCAACTTTTATTTGAATGATGAAATGTGCTCTTCATGCTGCGAAGGTGCAAGTATTTTCATACACACAAAGGAAATAATAGAATTTGAGACTTTTCTTTTCTTTTGAGAGCAATGAACATTAATGCTGTCAAACCAAACCAAAATGACACTATATAACCTGCCTTGTCATTAGTTGTACCCATTGAAAAATACCCTGTATTTCTGTGCAATAGCAAGGACTTCTGTCGACCTGTAAAGAAATATGATGGATTTGAGTGTTAGAGATGTATGGACTGCAATGGGTAGTGTGTTCTACAATATTATCCTTTGCATTTTCTTTGCATCAAGTACTTAAAATCTCCAGCAACAAGAAGGCGAGCTTAGCCTCTCCTTGTTGTACTGAGAGTTTAAAATAATGCGGAGGGAGTTGTGTTTTGCCAAGCTTTTGAGTGTTTTTATTCAATATTTAAAATGTGGTATCGATGTGACTTTCTGCTCAGGGAGGCTGAGATTGTTTTTCTAAAGCTGTCATGATGGCAAACCTCTGCTCACCCCCTTCTAGTTTGGCATTTGAAAATGGCTTTAACTAATCTGTCTAGGACTTTATGAATAGGAGCACCACAAGACATGGTTTCGTAAATGCAATATTTGAAAATATTTAAATGTTTTTAGAGCAAAGTGTCTGTTTGAACTATGTATTATTACATTATTTATATCAAAGCCAAACTAGTAACTTGTGCTTATTTATAACATTTTTAGCAAACCTCAAAGCTAATCTACAAATGTGAAGAAAAAAAAATAGACGATTCAAATGTTGTTTTTACAAACCACTGTAAAATGTGCTTATGGACTGGTAGGTCTCAGTATGACTTAACGTAGTCCAATGTTTTGATGAAGAAGGATTTCGGCACACGTCTCTGGAAGCCCCTCTGCACACTTTCTGCACTGCAGTGGACCTTCATCCTGGCCACAGCGACCAGTTGTCTCTCCACCTCCATGCTTTGCGTTAGTATGCACACAGACAAAACTATGCCATAATATCTTGAAACAAACATTGGGAGATTGTTTAAAGAAAAAAAAGGACCACAGGAAATGCAGACACCTTTCAAAATGGTCAACAGAAAAGAAATAAAATGAACTAAGGCGGAATTGTTGGGTCACAGGTTTTTGTTTCCACTCAGCTTTCATGCAGGACGGTCCCCGATTAACAACCTATGCAATATACTCTCACAGTCTGTTCATTCAGACAGCCTCATGGCTACTGGCATTTAAATCACCATTGCATTAAAGTTATTCTTTGTGGCTGTAATCTTTGGATTCTGTGTCTTTCTTTAAGTTGATGCAAACATTAGAAAAAAAACATTAGACAGGTTCCATGTTTGGCAGTGTACGACTAAATAGAAAATCTGGTAGACATTTGAATCATCCCGCTCTGACTGTAAGGTGGATATGAAACATATTGTGTTATGATAAGCAAGGAGGTTGTTTTTGGAGCCCACAAAGCTCTGGTGTGTGAACTCTCACTCAGCTGCAGGTTTGTATTTTATGTTATTTTATCAGCTGACCTTCAGGAGACTCGACCACAATATATATAGCCTGCACTCCAGGTGTTGTCAGGATATGAAAGGATTTTGTTTCTATTTGCACTGTTTTGTCATGTTTATGTTGTTTACGATTTAAATTTGATTCAAGTGAACTGTTATATATTTGTTTACTACTTTACTACTACTTTTTTATGTATCTCAAGGTTGGCTTACTGAAAGCTACATTTTTATTGAAATGTCAGTTGAGTCTGGAACAAATGGATATTCATCTCAACCCTCAGCCAAAGTATTGTAGCACTTCCTTGCCAATTACAGAAGGAATAAAACGTCATAGTAAGATTTTGGCAATAGAAAATGGAAACGCTAATCTATAGAACTACATTAGAGAAAAATATCTCACCACTAGGTCCATTTAGTCAATTTAGGTTTCATCATTTCGTTCTGCAAAAAAAAGTCTGACATTTATTCTTGACATTGGAAACATTTTCAACATGAGCAAAAACCTCCATCTGCTAAAAAAGTTCATGGGATATGAATAAAAGCTAAAATGACCTTGAGGAAAAATGCTCACTCAACTTCACCTTTCTTACTTTTTTATCCCCAAAGCAATTTCATTCAAAAGCAACTGGACTTGGTTATTTATCTAGGAAGACATTCCAGCTCTCATCTAAGAGGCATCTTCAGTTCATGACCAAGTCCAGTTGCTTTTGACTGAAATTGCTTAAGGAAAACGATGACCTGGACAAATAAGAACATTCACCTTTCTTACTTTTTTCTGCTTGCATCTTAATTTGGAAATACTTAACAAGCATTTTTGTCTTTTTTTTATTTTTATTTAATGCATTTTATTGACAATGATACTCGATGAGATTGAGGTTTAACAGCCCACAGTCTCTCTCAAGTTGATTTACTACTTCAAGTAGTCAAGACGTTGGGTCGTCACGATCCAGTCAACTCCACTTGACTTGCCTGATTCTCAGACAGTAGCTTAGGACTTGCATCCATGTTTTTGTCCTTTCTCAGCAAACACATACGTTGAAACGAAGTTCGTCCTCTGTATTCAACCCCTCCTAATCACTAGGAGCATTGGGCCAGTGCCTTGGTCAGGGACAGCGACAGGAACATGTTTTTTTGGTGGTGAAAGGATCCTGGATCACCCAGAGGAAACCCACACCACCTTGTGTGTTCCTGTCAACATTTTGAGTCTCATTGTAGATGTTGATGTTGATGTTGGTCTTTTGGTTGTTTCTCAGCATGGACAGACAGGAAACAGGTGTTGTGTGTACAGAAAAATGACAGTTATACTCTGTACTGAGGTGTGCTGAAGTCTGCTCGGGGGTTGCCTTGTGAATAGCTGAGTCTCTCATATCTGATTTGGAGGGCACTGTGAGTTTTGAGCAGCTCATGATACTCAGAATTCATGTCAAAATGCCTCCTGCTGAGCTGTGTGTATTCCTGTTGCAGGTGGTATAGAGCCTTTGTGGACTCATCCAGGGCAGTTGTCTGTTGGTTGAGTCTGAACTCAGTGTCACTGGCGTGCCTGAACTGAAAGTTTGACCCTGGCAGCGGTTGTTCTTGAAGCCTTGGGAAGGTTTCCTGAGCTTTCTGCAGAGGCACGGACAATTTCTGCCTTTCCTCCAGTGTTTCGATCTGCTTGGTCAAGGCTTCTTTGAGCTCTGCATGCTGATTCTCTAAAGTGGTCCTTGCTTTTTCAAGACCAGAGGTGAGCTGAGCGACTCTCTGCTGCAACATGGAGTTTGTTGTCTTTTCCAGTTTTAAAGCATCTCTAAGTTCTGCCTGACTTGTCTTGCTCTCTGACTGTTGTTCTCTGAATCCATCTACCATGCGCTGGAGCTTCTCGATGGTACGCTGATTCTCAGAGATGGTAGAATTTCTCTGCAACTTCATCTCTTCATGGCGCTCAGAGAGAGAGTGGTATTTAGACTTTACTCTGTCAAGTTCTGTGTTCATAGCATTTAACTTAGCTGTGATGTCTGCATTGTACATTCTTAATGTCTGCATGTCATACATCAGAGACTCTCTGGACAAAGATGCTTCTCTCTGTTGGTTTTCTTTAACCATCTGCTCAAAGCGCTTCTTCTCACATTGGAGGGACGACTTTAAGAGTTTTTCAGTGTGCAGGCTCTTTTCCAAAGCCAGAGTCTTTTCAGAGAGTTCTTTCTCTTGGCTCTTGACCTTCTTAAATGCTCTTGAGAAGCGAACCTTCTCCACCTTAATGGCCTCCTCGAGTCTGCTGGCCTCTTGGTCTTCCTGAAGCTGTTTTTGATCAAGCTGCCTCTTCAGAGCAGCCTCAAGTTCAACTTCCAGTCTCTTGTTCTCAGAAGCCAGTTGTTTTTTCTCATGAGTCAGATATTGCAGCTCTTCTGCTTCCTTCTGCTGCTGGGAGACAGCAGCCTCATGGTCCCTCTGAAGTGAACAGTTTTTAGTTCGTTCCTCTTTGAGGTCTGAGGCCAACTGGTCCACTTTATCCTGCAGTGAGGAAACAATGCTGTCCTTGGCTTCAATGCCATTTTGAAGTTGCTGGAGATTCAAGTGGAGGGATTCAATTTCTTTGTCTTTTTCAAGACTTTTCACCTGCAGTTCAGTGAGGTAGTCATTTAATGCATTGATTTCAACACATTTCGACTTCTCACGATCTGCCATTTCTTCTCTGTGCTGAAGAGAAGACACCTCCAGATCGTTGTGGAACTTCTCGATCAACTTTTTGTTCTCTTCGAGCTCAGCTGAAAGTTTGGTGATTTTGTCTTTCAGCTTTTCTTTGCGGCGCTGATGCTCTTTCTGTGACTTCTTATTGAGATCAGCCACTTGTGCCTCAATTTCAAGACGAATGCTGATTTTTTCAGCTTGTTCCTTACTCAGAGATTTTGCAAGAGCATCTTTTTCAGTCTGCTCCTTACTCAGAGCCTCTGCAAGAGTGTCTTTTTCACTTCGCTCCTGCTTCAAGGCCTCTTCAAGATCACCCGTGGCTATTCTCTTCTCTACAACATCTTGCTGTAGAAAAGCGTTGGCTCTTCTCTCCTTCTCTAGGGCTTCTTGAAGAGAGGCTGTGGCTTTTCTCTCCTCCTTTAAGGCTTCCTGAAGAGCACCTGTGGTTTGTCTCTCCTCTTTAAGGGCCTCATTAAGAGCACCTGAGGTTTGTCTCTCTTCCTTTAGGGCTTCCTGAAGAGCAGCTGTGTCCCTTCTCTCCTCCTCTACTGAAAGACCAGCTGATTTCTTGCGACGGCCACCTGATTTCTTGCGACGACCAGCCGATTTCTTACGATTTCCAGCTGATTCCTCAGATGTGTCAGATTCATTGAAATGGGTGTAGCAGTTGTTTTCTCTGCTGTATGCAGAGGACTTCTCCTCAATGTCCTCCAGGATCTCCTCCTCAGGCTCCTCTGCAAACTCCTGAATTTCCTCCAGACTCTCTTCTTCAGACTCCTCAAGAAACTCCTGAATTTCCTCCAGGATCTCTTCTTCAGGCTCGTCTACAAACTCCTGAATTTCCTCCAGAATCTCTTCTTCAGGCTCGTCTACAAACTGCTGAATTTCCTCCAAAATCTCTTCCTCAGACTCCACTTGAAACTCCTGAATTTCCTCCAGAATCTCTTCCTCAGACTCCTCAAGAAACTCCTGAATTTCCTCCAAAATCTCTTCTTCAGGCTCGTCTACAAACTCCTGAATTTCCTCCAGAATCTCTTCCTCAGACTCCTCTATAAACTCCTGAATTTCCTCCAGAATCTCTTCTTCAGGCTCATCGTCAAACTCCTGACTTTCCTCCAGAATCTCTTCCTCAGACTCCTCTACAAAATCCTGAATTTCCTCCAGGATCTCTTCTTTAGGCTCATCGTCAAACTCCTGACTTTCCTCCAGAATCTCTTCCTCAGACTCCTCTACAAAATCCTGACTTTCCTCCAGAATCTCTTCCTCAGACTCCTCTACAAAATCCTGAATTTCCTCCAGGATCTCTTCTTTAGGCTCATCGTCAAACTCCTGACTTTCCTCCAGAATCTCATCCTCAGACTCCTCTACAAAATCCTGACTTTCCTCCAGAATCTCTTCCTCAGGCTCATGTTCAAACTCCTGAATTTCCTCCAGAATCTCTTCCTCAAACTCGTCTTCAAACTCCTGAATTTCCTCAGAGTCTGGTTCAAAATCCTCAGAATAGACCTCATCACCCTCTTTCAGTGACTCCTCAGCTTTCTCTTGTACCTCCTCTATAATTTCCTCCTCTTCGATCTCCTCTTCAATCTCCTCTTCAACAGAATTTTCCTCAGAGGGAGTATTCTGTGGGCACCATGAAAAGCCCATGTAGTGCTGGGAGAAAGCTCCTCCTGATCTAGCTTTGTCCATTTTCTTTTTCTCAAGAAATGACTGCACGTTTTTGATATTGTGGTTTCAATGTAGCTGAGATAAATCCTAGCCTTTTAGATTCCTGCAACTGCTACAACTGTCCTGTGAATGTATGTCTTCAACATGTAGTTAAGAAGGGAACTGTGGCATCATACCAGAGGAGAACTGTGACATCATAAATGCAGAGAATGTTCCTTTGTTCTGATTTGACTGACAGATTCCAACACACACACGTGCACACACACACACACACACACACACACACACACACACACACACACACACACCTGCATCCATTACTTTCTTTGTTTATTTTTTCATGTATTTATTTTATACTACTACAAATAATAAGAATAATAATAATACTCATTATTATTATTAATACAATTAAAATATTTAATACTTAATTTAAGTATTCACTATATTGGTGCATCTCATTGTAAAAACAATAACAATATTATTGTTTTTATTATTATTATTTTCATCATTATCATTTATTAATTTGATATCCTATACAATGCAACTTTATATTATGTTACGTACATACTATGGTGCCAGCACTACATCATAATAAATCTAATATTCCGTTATACTGCTGTACTATACTATACTATGTTATACTATATTGTCTATTATTTATTATATTATTACATATATCATTATACGATATATATTCCTAATTATACAACAATCCGTAACAAAAAGACTGCCAAAACACACTTAAATTTACATTCTCAGTTAATAATTGTATTTCAGTTATATACTTTTATATGTGGTCATTAGAAAATAATACAAAATGTTGGCAAAGAATACAAATTAGTGTTGGCAATAACAAAACCAGTGAACTGCTTCAATTTCTGATGCTTTTCATTTCATCACTAGATGGCAGCATTGGTCAATGTAACAAGACAATACAGTACTACAACAAAACAATGGAAAGCTGGATCTATAGGCCTATTGTGATGTTTAAAGTTAAATAAAGAAATAAAGGAGGAAGGAAAGCTGCTAGTCTGTCAGCTTTAGTCAATTTGTCCAATTTATATTTTAGCCAGAGGCTAGTAGGGTAAAATCAAAACCAAGCAGATGATTCTGCCCTTGTAATACGTGTGCAGCCTTGTACAACTAGACAGATCACACTATCTACGGAAGAAAAGGATGCTGGAGAAGTATCTTCATTTGAGGATGGCTGTTTCATCTTTTTAGTTCTTTTCTCCTCATTTTTATTTCCTTCAGAACATTGATATTCTTTTTTGTAAGAAGACAAAGATTTAACCGAGTCTCATGGTGGAGTCAACTTTAACTGAAATGTTGCTGTTTTCAGCTGCTTACGTCAGACTAGTCCTTCACTGAAAAGTGTCCCACCTGAGACAAAACCTAAAGCTCCGCAGGTCAGAACACTCCTTGCCTGGTATACTATTATACCACTTTCATTACCTTTTATTTTTTAAGCATTAATGAACCAAAAACAATAATCAAAGAAGAATAATCAGTGTTATATACCATCTCTGTTCTACATTCAATTGTCCATCAACTAAGAGTCCTTAGACAGAAGAAAAAACTGTTCTGAATGACTTGTATATTTGGCTTATCCTCTATCCACTTTCGGCATTTGTGGAGAGTCACCAAATATTCCTGTCTCCATCGTTTCCAAAAGCTGTCTGCTAGACTTTGGACTTGTCTCCACTGATTTTTGTGCAGATTAATTTGACTGAAGTCCCCAGGAGGAGCTGCGACTGAATTGATCTTTTGAGTGAGGATCATCGCAGGTGTCAAAATAGTTTGCATTTCCGGGTCAGTTGTCACCGGAATCAGAGGTCTGGCATTTAAAATTGCCATGACTTCTGCCATCAATGTGGTCAGCACTTCGTGTGTGAAACGGCTTCTGCAGAGCGCAGTAATATTCCATCTAGACTCCGTTGTGCAACTCCCATCAGTCTTTCCCAGGAGCCTCCTATATGAGAAGAAAGTGGAGGGTTGAAAGTCCATGTACCAACCCTGGTTGTCAAGGTAGCTTTTCAGCTCTGGATCATCGGTGACCCGCAGGTATGCTACAGCTGCGATGGCCTGTGTGGAAGCATTTGCAAAGATACAGAGTGCTCGTCTTTTGGAGAAATAGGAACATACCTTCTCTCGATGCTTAGCTTCTCCAACTCCATGAGGGATTCTTTCCAAGACTTCCACAAACTTTCTTTATCTGTTGGGAGTGGGTAATCCCAGTCATATTCTTTGGACGACAGCTCTCTGACTAGGGCTTTCCCCTGTACAGTGATCGGAGACACAAAGCCCAGAGGATCGTAAAGGCTTTGAACTGTTAAGAGGATGCCTCTTTTTGTTTCTCTTCCCTGGATACTTGGAAACCGAAGGTGTCACTCTGCAAGTTCCAAATCAGCCCAAGACTCCGTTGCAGTCGCAGTGGATCGGATCCAAAGTCAAGATCCTTTAAGTCTTTGGCAAGATCATCTAAAGAAAACGATTCCATTACTGTGCTACTATTGGAGGCGATTTTGTGAAGCCTTAGGTTGGACCGTGCAAACATTTCTTGAGTTCTGTGCCAGTGATCAATAGCTTCTTTTTCTGGTCATCTAACACTGAGTATGTCAGAATAGCGTTTTCTGGATGGTCTGCAGGGTAGATTTTCACTAGACTTATCATGCAGCAGGATTTGGCCTTTGCATTTCTCCCACAGATTTTTGTGCATTTGGACGTTTTTACAGGAGTTGTCTCATGTGCTTCTTCCCCCTCGCCTTGCTTCGTTGAAACTTCGGTGTCCCATGGTGCAGGACCTGGATGTAGAGCCCATATGTGAGTGCTGCTACCACATTCTTGGCACATCACTTCTTTTTTACAGTCTCTAGCTCTATGATTGGTCGCTCCACAACACTTAAAGCAGATATTGTTCTCTTTCAGGTAAATTTTATGCTCCTATATAGGCTTACTTCGGAACGTGTGGCACTTCCTCAATGGATGAGTCTTTTTGTGTAAGGGGCACTGACGGTCTGGATTATCCAAGCTCCTTTCATCATAGTCTGTAAGAGTCATCATCGCTTCATAAGACACTCCAGTCTTTTTCACAGACACCGGAGATTTGTGGTTGTATTTTGAAGGACTCTCCACTTTATTGAGATTAAAGTTGTTAGCCTGGGGTATCATGCACATATCTTGAAAAGAAAGCAAAAGGTGGGTAAGAGACTTGGTTATCCTCTTTGTACTTTGCTCCTTTGTTAATCCACTTTTCTTGGAAGCTGAAACGAAGGTTTTTCCACAATAGGATTCACTCTGCGTGATGTATCGAGATACGCTAAACCTGGTAGGTATCCTTCTGCTTCTGCATATTCCAGTTCAAGTAAGAGGTCTCCAAGTTCTCTTAATGTCATATTGTCTCTATTTGAGATTTGGGGAAATTTTTAAAACCTCTTTAAAAATGCATGTTTGACCGCTTCCGGAGTTCCAAATGTCTCTTCTAGTCTTTGCCAAACCATGCTTAGCCCTGCGGATGTGTTGTGGCTGTGTATGGCTTGAATTCTTTTTGCATGTTCTGCGGACTCTGGTCCAAGCCATTTCACTAGGAGATCTAGCTCCTCTTTTGGAGTTAAGACTAGTTCGTTGACAGCGCTGTTAAAGGAAGATTTCCATGCCTAGTAATTTTCTGGATGGTCATCAAACTTTGTTAGACCGGATGTGATGATCTCTCATCGTATGAAGTATTTTGTGATGTCTGGCATGACCTGTAGCTGTCGTGAAGAGTTTTCAATGTCCCACTTTTGGACTGGGTTTGTTTGGTTCAGGTTAGTTGAATTAGCATATGGATCTATATGTTTGATTTTTTGCACACACTTGTGAGGGATGTAGTCTGGTGAGTATTGTTTGGTACTCACTGTTTTCCAGAAATTCACATCCTTGTGAGTGTTGGGCAGGTCCGTGTCATTACTCTCATCTCTGCGGTTATCCACATTTTGACTGTTTCTCTCTACTGCTGGGTTTGCCGGAGGCTCAGGCATCTTGCTGGACACCGCTCTCTGCTCTGGTACATCAAGACTGTGCTGCTGCCCATACTCACTAGTTTGCTGTGTTGCATCAAGAGTGGTGAACAGTAGGTCGATGTCTTGATGAGACTGGATGTCTAGATTTTCCAAGGCGGCCACATATATCTCTGCTTTTGTAGAACATGCATTTAAGCTTTGAATGCCGCTTCTTCGACCGTCATCGCTGCTCCTTTTTAGCAAGAGGCTTCAGTGCGTGTGGCTTCAGCTTTTGCCTGGGCCTTGACTGCACCTGAGTTTGCTGATGCCTTACTTGTGCGTCAAGAGGACCTGGGGCTTGTACACTTTGATCTAGTCTTTAAGGACTGTGTTTCTTGTACATTTTGGAGGTCGTCCATCGTTTCAACTGATGGGTTAGTAGCGATTTAGCAGTTGAACAGCTCTGTAATGAATCCGATGTGTAACTGTCCTTACTATTCTGCCCTTGCAATACATGTGCAGCCTTGTACAGCTAGACAGATAGTTAAAACACTATCTACGGAAGAAAAGGATTCTGGAGAAGTTTCTTCGTTTGAGGATTGCTGTTTCATCGTTTTAGTTCTTTTCTCCTAATTTTTATTTCTTCCAGAACATTGATATTCTTTTTTGTAAGAAGACAAAGATTTAACCGAGGCTCGTAGTAGAGACAACTTTAACTGAAATGTCGCTGTTCTCAATTGCTTACGTCAGACTGGTCCGTCACTGAAAAGTGTCCCACCGAAAACACAATCTAAAGCTCCGCAGGGCAGAACACAGATTCATAATGTGGCAAGGAGGAGGTGAAAAGAAAAGAAAACTAATACTAAGAGCTCGACAACGCCACCCTGGGAATTTCACCCAGAGAATTATTTTCTCACAGAAGGCACACAGGTGCGTAGTTACTTAAAGGCGAGAGACGTGGTTCAAAGTTTTAAAAAGCATTTTATTTTAATAGATTCTTAAAAATCAATAAGCTCATTCACACAAAAAAACAAACCTAATCAGGGCTGAGGCCGAAGTGGATGGACGAAGGCTAGTGCAGGGGAGGAATCCACCAAAATAAAGAAACAAGCACACGTGGCAGACCCACTCCAAGGGACACAGCAAAACAAGACAAGGGAGGATTCCACCACCAGGTCACCAGCAACGCCACCACCGGCCTACAGCAGCTCAAAAGGGAGGAAACAAATTAGTGGGGTTGCACACACACACAAAAAGAAAGAAAACCTAACAAAACAATAACAGACAGACCCCTTACCTAAAATCACAATATATCAATAAACAAGATTTACAACATAGAATTACAAAATAGATTTACATAAACAGAATTCAAAATGAACTCCAACACACACACTCAGAAATAATGAAACAGGATCCACACACGCTCATTCAACATAAGGGGCACCAGTCCCCAGTAAAACAGATAGTCGTGCCCTGCAGCGTGCGGCCGACCAATTGTCCTGTACAAGCTGACGTGGCGACACTTGCGATGACCGCAGGACAGCGCCGTACGGCATGCAGCAGCAGCAAATATGAACGATATGCAGTAAATACAACGCGGAAAGCAGCAGCGGCCCAAGGAGGTGGCTACAGTAACACCTAATTAGGGAAATCTTACAATAGCATTGGCTAAGTAAGTTAAAATGATGGTTATGCATTAACACATAGGCTAAATACCTTTTTTTAGGAGCACAGACACTCACACACTAGCGAAAGAAGGGAGGGAGAAAGGACTCCAGGCAGCTGCCAGCATTTACCTGTGACCACACTAGCATTAGGCACTTTGAGTCTGCCTTGTGTATGAAAAGTGCTATACAAATAAAGCTGCCTTGCCTTGCCTAGTAGCATCAACCACAACGGAGAGAGAGAGAGATTACACTTGCCACCACCAAACAATCACAGCGGCGCACACGGATAGGAAGCACAAAGCATCACACGATCGCCCTGAAACACAACACAAATGCCTAAAACATAATGATTGAAATAAGACGAGCAGCGAGGTGAAGCAGCATGCGGCCATACCTGTCGGGCACACAACCGCCGACCCGGAAATGACGCAGATGACAATGGGAGCGCAGAGGACGAACCGGCGGGCGGATTACCCCTTTTGTACTGGCCCACCCCAATGCATAACGGAAATGAGTGGAAACCATAGTAACCAAATGTAAACAAAAAAAGGCAAGAGCAGAAACAAGACAATATGCTTATCCTGCGACAATAACATAATAACGCAGTATAGCGTCTACCATTAATGAAATGAAATGACAGTGATATTGAGAACAGCCAAAACTGTATCTCTTGTGTTTTTAGGACAGGAGCTGGTGCAGCGGGCGGCAGCTTTCCCTCGTGGTGGTCCCCCTTCTCACTCCCTCCTTAAGCTTGGAATGGCACGGGTTATTTGGTTTGTAGTGATTATCTTTCTTTTGTGGCTTGAGTCGTTTTAAGCCTCGCTAAAGCCTAGCTCTGTGCCTGTTATGTTTATCTTTACTGTGATTATTGTGGTTTTTGATTTGACACTTCACTTGTTTTTGGGTTCTTAACTTTGATAATTTATTGCAAATAAACTTGATACTTTTCGAAGTCTGTCTCTCGTTCGCTACATAAATTGTGTAATGAATCTACAGGGCCAAGGGTGTGTTTCTTCAAGTGCAATTCCCCAGGTGGCGTTGTCGAGCAACTTTACCCCTCTCCCCCCATTCCTCCACACATAGATAGTAGGTTATATTGCATGTCATTGTGCAAGTGCAGCTATTTAATTAGCATAACAGAGCTAACACGTTGTGTTCCTAAATCCTCTGTTGATACAGATGATCAAGGAGCAAACCATACCACTCATAGTAACACCACTACACAAATGACCGCAGTTGAGGTTGAAATGACAGAGTTAGCATCCAAATCCTGACAACTAGCCTCCGAGGAGAAGTGAGAGCCAGTGGGTAGCTGTCAGTCGAGAGGCCACGCCCTAATTATTCATAAACTTTGCCCTCCAATAAAATAAAAACTAGCCTTATACAAAAGTAATCACCCCCCTCAGTGTTGTCATGGAGATATCACCTAAACATACCGATTAGAATGTTTTTTTGTACCAGGCCTTAATTTGGGTTATTTATGCTGTGAAAATGGCCTGTTTAACATGGGGGTCTTTGAGAAATTGCTCTATTATGAAACCGGCCCCTAGTGGACACTCAGAGAACTGCATTTTTTTGCCCTTCCTTACTGGACCAGGAAGTCGCTGTTGTGGGGGCTTGATGTAAATACGCCGCCATGTTAGTGATGGAGTAAAATTAGTCTGTTTAAACAGATAAAAGCAATGAAGAAATGATTTAAAGAAATAAGCGTCTACCATGTAGAGGCAGAGCAGACAGATGCATTTCAATCAGCTAAGAGACAACATGAACAACAAGTGAGTGACCTGCTGTCAGGATAATTAACACCCCCAAACACTAATGGCTGTAAATGTAGCGGACATCCATAAGCTTTAAGCAGCTATTCCTGCGGCACACAGATACTCAACATTTTTGTCAGGTTATTGATGGTCAATCATGTCACTCAATCAGAATAACTTAGTAGTATCCACAAGGACTATGGTATAATCACCTTTGACAAGTTATGCTTTCATTTATAGGCAGTTAAATGTGATGCCATTTGAATGAACACAGTAGGTGTTGTCTGTTGCACTGACTCCACACATTTATTCTGAGATATTCTTTATTATAATGTAGAGGCTTGAAACAGCTAACTGTTTAAATAAGTTAATGGGGAGCAAAAGGCAGTCACACCCCTATTTTTTTTTTTTATTATTATTTTCATTATTCATAAATCATTTTCTATCTCTTATTTCGTCTTTTCTATTTAATGTAATTGCTTCCTCACCTAAATAATTTACCTGCAGACAAGCACACACCATTCATGGTTGTACTGACAACATTGCACATCCAGGCCGCTAGGTGGGGCATTGCGCTTGGGCAGAGAATAGCATTCCTAGCACGCACAGGGGAAGAATAAATCCTCCTGCCGTGAAGTTAACACCAGTAAACATGTCTTAAAACAAGTGTACATGCAATATTTCAAGAGTTGAAACATGTAACTTATGAGATCGTTTGAAAGCTTAGTTAGAGTAACAAGTTGTTGTGAGAATCTTGTGTAAATGGTGATAGAGGACTGTAAGCTAACTTGCTAATGCTAGCGGACCTGTATAGGTTGTGTGTGTGTTCGCGCATGTGTATGTGTGTGCATGTGTGTGTATGTGTGTGTCAGCAAGCGGGAAAAGCAATTTGAAGCAACAGGAATACTCCTGATTAAACTGAACACAACAGGCAGAATGCACGCAATCGATGAAGCAGTTTTCATCCAGGAAGTTATTATTATTATTTGATGGACTTAGATAAACTTTTGCACTGTAAGACAGATGCTGAGACAGCAAAAACAAGTGCATCTATTATATTTTCTTGATGTGATGAACATGTATAAGGATACAGAGCCGAAGAATGATTATTTGTTTATCTGATTTTTGAGTGTGTATAAGGTCTAAGCAGCCTAACTGATTTATACTGTAATTATACCGTGCATTAAATGAGAATGTGAAGCAATTGTTACTGCTCCAGCTTAGTGTTGTTGAATGGCCATGTTAAATTTAAGGACTAAAGTAAAGGCCATTAGTTAAAAGATGTAAGTCTAAAGGCACATAAGATGTTTGATACCTGAAGTATGATTTTTTGAGGGGAAGAATAAATCCTTCTGCCGTGAAGTTAACACCAGCTCGTGTGTGTCTCTGTTATTTTCACTGCAGGAAAAATAAGTTGTTGCTTTCCTGAGCGCCAAGTAAGGGAGGTAACAATTTTCGGGGCTCGTCCGGGATTAGCGCCTCCTGGTGGACGGTGCTAATTATTGAAGAACTGCGAGATTCCTGAGTTCCTGTTTCTGAGCCAGCGGACTAAGTGACAGACTTCAGGTATCTAGAGATGGCCGCTCTACGAGAACTGCGATGGGAAATTCAGCAACAACTACATCAGCTTGCTAGCTCTGCCAACACAGGCCTACTCTACAATCTCACAATAGCATGCCAAGGTGAGGTGGACGAAGAGGTGCCAGGCGTGGAATTGACCAATGTGGAACTCTTTGACTTTATTGTTGACTTTTTGAGAAGTGAACAACTGAGGAGTCTTGAGGACCTAGGGATGGCTTGCCTGCTTGCCTTGCATGACCTCAGTGATGAGCTGCAAGTGACTCAGGGCGCACTCACACTGTCCTTCCGCACTGCGCCCCGGGCTTTAGGGTACTTGTCCCCCCTCCCTCTCCCCCCGCGCCCCAGGCCTGTTTGTACTCACACTGCCTGGGCCTCACGCAAATGCTTCTTGCTGTCCATACGTTTTGTGCGTCTTGTCCGACTGTTTTTTGATATTTTCATCGACCAAATCTGCAGTAAACACTCCACCTCCGCATCACACCAACGTGAACCTTTCGCCGCCATTGTTGTTGTTGTTAAATTTCCGCGCATGGTCTTCTATTTTCTATGTCCGAACAGGACAACATAAAGGACGTCAGAACCGCCGTAGGTGCCGCTGTCCGCAGTTATGCGCGGAGCAGGTGCACTCACACTGGTCAAACCGGTTTTGGCCCGGTGCGGAAGGACAGTGTGAGTGAGCTCTCAGACAACTGATGGACTTGATCAAGCACCTTATGAGGAGGACACTGATCTAACACCAGAGCCTGAACCAGTAGTAATGGAACCAGTGATGAGTATGACAGTACCTATACCTGTAGGTGCTGATCAGTTAACTGGTTTGGTAAAATTGACAGATGTTGCTGCATTATTGCCGCGTAGAGAATACAAGATTCATGGTGGTCAAATGTCTGATTTAGATTCTGATTTGAGTTTTAACAATCTGTGTAAACAAATTGATGAAGGGCTAGCTGAAAGGTTCACAGAGTCTGAGATAATTAGAACAGTGCTAATGGGTTTAAAACAACGTGTACTGTTTGCTTCTAAACACAGTGCAGGATTTCAGTATGACAGTAAACTAGTGCAGGGATTGTTCCTCCATTCACTTTACCAGGGGATGAACGAGAAATGCTCACACATTAGACAAGATATCAAACCACACCTCTCAAACATGAGTATCACTGATGACTTCATTCTAGAGATGATAACACGGTCAGTCAGTGAGGACACAGAAAGACAAAACCACCTAGGACAGACACACAAACAAAAAGCAGTGAGTGTAAACGCAGCACAGCAGGACAGGGACAAACAGAATGCTGTCCAGATGCAGGCGGATGTCTGCACGGAATCGTGCTGCAATACATGAGCTGACAGTAAAAGTCTCATCTTTAGCCAGAAGTCTAGAGAAAGGTCTCACACCAGTTGCGAGTGTAGCACTAGAAAACACCTGTGCCACACCATCACACCCAAAACAATCAGCTAAGCCAGAAACTGAAGGCAGATGCCAGCAGTGAATTGCACCAGGAAATGAAAGCTGCACTCACTTGTTTTCAATGTGGACAAGAGGGGCACAGAGCAATTGGTTGTCTCCTGAAAAACAGCTTGTCGGGAAACCGAGCGAGGTCACTGGGGAGGGAGTGACCCGAGCAAGTGAAGAGTCCCTTGTCACCATAAACTCATGTCTTAAAGATAAACAACAACCAGCAACCCAGTCACACGGACAACACCACACAGCAAAAGGGAAACGCGTAGCTAATTTGATTGGTGGTAGATGTATGCTCACTTGTCATCTAAATGGGGTCAAAGTTCAGATGTTGCTGGATAGTGGAGCGCAGGTTAGCATGGTGGGGAAGTCTTTGGTGGATCAAACCCTACCAAATGCCAAAATGAAATCCCTTGAAAGCCTACTGTCAGACATCCTACTCCAAATCAAAGCCGCTAATGGGACAGTTGTACCATTTGAAGGGTGGATTGAAGTCCTGTTGGAGATAAAAAGTCAAAAACACGGGAGAGTAGCAATTCATGTCCCCATTTTAGTGAGTGGAAGCGTGTGACTAACCCACTCCTGGGTTTTAATGTGATTGAGCAGAGCATCATGGAAAACGATGAACAGCCGAATTTCATCGGCATACTGGACTTGCTGTCGGAGGCAATGAGTGTCCGGAAGCATACTGTTTGAAACTCTTGTCTCTGCTCTTAATGAAATGTCATTTCAGGCAGAACCATCAAATCCTGTACTGAAAGTTGGGAAGAAAGGACTCATTGTTCAAAGTGGCCAAATCTGTGAGGTGAATTGTCATCTCAGGATGTTGCCAGAGGGAGGGACCATGTTATTTGAGCCAGCCTGGGAAAGCAGCTTACCAGTTGGATTGGAGCTGTTTTCTGCCCTTGTTGATGTTCCAACCAGTGCTTCAAAAACTGTGAGAGTCCCAATTTAGAATCCCACACAGCACGACAAATTCCTACCACCAAAAACAGTATTGGGCTTCATTGAAGAGGTTATGGGCATCAAACCAGTGAGTGTTCTCCCAGCTTCCCAGACACCAACTAACCAGGCTGGTGCTACTCACCTATGCTCAACACAAATAAGTGCCACTGCTGCTGACTATGACAATGGGAACAAAGAAGCCCACATAGTACCCCGTCAATTGCACCCCCCAGTAGCTTTAGACCACCTTACCGAGTGTGTGTCAAGAGGAGGGGGACATTGGCTGTATTCCTGACTTGAAGTTGAAAATCAACACAATAGATGACAACCCGGTCAGAAAATGTTATAACTTTATTCCAAGGAGTATGTGCAAAATCTTCTGGACAGAGGCTGGGTCAGAAAATCTGTGTCAGCTAATTCCTCCCCGGTGGTGTGCGTGCACAAGATGGACCACAGCCTGCGCTTATGTGTAGACTTTCGTGAGCTCAACCGTAACACCATACCTGACATCCCTTACCACGGATACAGGATCTGTTGGACAACTTGGGAGGCAACATGTGGTTTTCCATCCTGGATCAGGATAGTGCCTACCATCAGGGTTTTGTATGTGAGGAATCAAGATACCTAACAGCCTTTAGCACCCCCTGGGGGCTCTATGAATGGGTGCGAAGCCCATTTGGACTGACGAATGCACCAGCGGCATTTCAGCGATGCATGGAGGGAGTATTAGAGGGCATTAGAGATGAGTGCTGTGTACCATATTTGGATGATATACTTTGCTACTCCAAAACTTTTGATGAACACGTGGACCACCTAAGACAAGTTCTCTGTCGGATGAGGCAGCACGGCATCAAGCTCCGTCCTTCAAAATGTGAGCTCTTTAAGAGGAAGATCCGCTACATTGGGCGTATGGTGTCAGGTGAAGGAATCCAGATAGATCACAAGGATCTGGAAGCGATGATTGCTCTGAAGGAGAAGAAACCCTGCACAGTTGGAGAGGTCCAGACGCTGCTTGGATTTTTAAGCTATTACCGGGCATTCATCCAAGAATTTTCACGAATGGCAAGGCCCTTGTTTGAACTACTCCAGAGCCCAGCAGAGGTGAGTGATACCACCAAAACCCAGAGCAGCAAGGGTAAGGGTCGAGTGAAGAAGAGCGATAAAGGACAACTTCCCTCCCGCACACCTATTATTTGGACTATGGAACATCAGAGTGTGGTATTAAGGTTTGTGGAGATGTTGACTACCCCCCCCCCCCCCCCCCCCCATCCTAGCCTACCCAAACTCTGGTCTTCCATTCGTATTGCACACAGATGCATCAAATGCAGGCCTGGGTGCCTTATTATATTAACGCCAGGAAAACAAACTGCATGTCATTGAGTATGGGTCTAGAGCATTAACACATGCCGAGAGGAACTACCACCTTCACTCTGGTAAACTTGAGTTTCTGGCTCTCAAATGGGCCATATGTGACAAATTCCGGGATTTTCTGTATTACGCCCCAACCTTCATGGTCTATACAGATAATAATCCCCTGACCTATATCCTGAGTATCCCAAGGTTAAATGCTGTGGGGTACAGGTGGGTTGGCAAGTAAGCGGATTTTCATTTTGATATCAAATATAGGCCAGGGAAAATGAACGCAGATGCTGATATGTTGTCCAGGTGGCCATTGAACCTTCAACATCAAATGAGTGAGCATACAGAAATAGTGCCGCCAGAGGTGGTGTCTGCAGTGTGGCAAGGAAACAAAGCAGTCCAAGACAATGATGTTCCTTGGATGGCTGCATTGCAGCTGAAGATGAAAAATGCTGGGATGCCAGATAGTGTCTCTAATGTCGTACCCAAAGACATCAGGGCTGCTCAACAAGAAGATCCAGCATTTAAAGAAGTTGTGTCCTTGAAACTCAATGCATGGAATCCCAATGAAAGAGCCATGCAGAGAGAGACAAGAAGATTGCTCTATGAGTGGAACAAGCTTAAAGTGGATAATGGGATACTCTACCGGAAAACGGAGCAACACAGACAACTGGTCCTCCCTGAAAAACTAAAACCTGTGGTGCTGAAGAATTCACATGATGACATAGGGCATGTAGGGGCTGACAAGGTGACCCATCTTGACCGTGAAAGGTTTTTTTGGCCCAACATGCAGCAAGACATCGAGGATTATGTGACAAAGAGATATGTTTGCATCAAACAAAAGCGTCCCAATGTTCCTCAGAAGGCCCCAATGGGATCCATCATGACCAGTGCACCGTTTAAGTTAGTCTGTATTGACTACTTACACCTGGAGCCAAGTAAGGGAGGATACGAGTATATCCTTGTCATAGTCGACCACTTCACACGCTTTGCTCAGGCGTACCCAAAGAAGAACTAATCAGGAAAGACAGGAGCTGAAAAGATATTTCAGGACTTCATCCCTCGTTTTGGGTACCCTGAGAAGCTTCATCACTACCAAGGACCTGAGTTTGAGAATAACCTGTTCCAAAGACTACAACAACTGTCAGGAATTGCTCATTCACGCAAAACGCCTTACCATCCACAGTGCAACCCAGTGGAAAGATAAAACACTTCTTCAAATGCTGCGCACCCTACAAGAGGAAAAGAAGAGTGATTGAAAAGATCATCTGCCTCATATTGTGCATGCCTGGAGAGTATCCGGTGGCATGAAGCCACCGGATACTCTCTGTTCTTCCTTTTGTATGGTACAGCACCATGTCTATCTATCGATTTGTTCTTTAGCCCAAGAAGACAGAGTGAGGCCCACAACTATCAGACCTTTGCACAGCAGTGGGCAGAAAGGATGCGAGCAGCTTATCAAATCGCTGCTGATAACAGCCACAAGTCTTCAGCTAAAGGCAAGAAACAGTACGACAGAGGTGTGAGAGGTGTTACTCTTCAGCCAGGTGACAGGGTACTGGTGAAAAATCTGTCAGAGAGGGGAGGTCCAGGCAGCGCTCCTATTGGGAGACAATTGTACATCGTGTGGTGGAAAGATTGGGGGATGGACCAGTTTATAAAATACAGCCAGAGAGAGGAAGCAAGTCCCTGCATGTACTCCACAGAAACCTGCTCCTGCAAGTGAATGACCTACATCTTGAAGAAGAATTTCCCTTGGACAAAAAGACAAGACAGAAGAGACAGAGACAACCTGAACAAGACAACAACAGACAAGTAAGAGATAGTTCTGATGATGAAGAAGAGTATATCTACCATCATGATGTCCGGGGCAGATTCCCATGCTATGGACTGGTAAAGCCTCAGCAACAAGGACCTACCATGCCACAACCGGGTCCTCGAAATCCACCTAAGCTCTGTGCAACAGCGAGATAATTCTGTCCTTCTGTCAGGCAAGAAGCTGAGAGTCCTGAGGACATAGAGGAGGCTCATGATATGCCGAAGTTAGGGGAGAGAGGTCCCAATCAAGTGGAAGAGATTGATGATGGCAGCATAGGAGAAAGAGACAATGTGAGAAGATCCCGGCGAAGAGGAAGACCAACAGAAAGATTCACTTACGATACTCTAGGTCAGCCATCATTCCCGCATTGGGGTGTAGATGTGAACACCCTCTTACCCAGCCAACCACTCACACTGACTCAAGGTTGTGTACCCTTCCCCTACCCCACCCAGTCCCAGCCATACTGCTATTATTGCTACACTTGATTACACAAAAAAAAAATTGGACAAAGGAAGCTAACAAATGTCAGGAGTCAGTCCTTTAAGTGGGGGAGAGACCCAAACTGGCTGAAAGTTTGGGTCGATGAAATGCGTTGTTAAACTTAACATCGACATGGGACGTGCACTCGAAGTCCAAATATCAGTTGTGAAACGGATTGATGTGACATTGTCTTTCAAAAGTCTGTCGATGTGTGTGTAAACGGTCTCGTAAAGCTGAGGGAAACTTACATCCGTTAGGTATTTACGTTCGGGGGGGGGGGGGAGGGGGGCATAGCGTGGCTCCAGGATTAACATTAACCGTCGAACTCTGTGTCTTCCACCACAGAAAGAGGCTGCTCATCAAGTCCGATGAATTCCATTAGCTTTGTTGTTATATCCCTCCACCTTTTACTGTCCCTGCTGTAAGGCTCCAGGCGTCTAAACGCTTCACTCACGGTGAGCTGAGTGACGGCTGTCTTTGGGGTTTGTTTTGCCCGGGCTTGTTTCTCATACTCGCCGTATTCTGTTGTTTGGCGCGTTCTCAAATGTTGGATGAGGTTAGTTGAGTTAAATTGTCGTTGTTGGTTACCACCTCTTGCAAACAGCAAGTTTAAATCTTTTTCGGAAACTGTGAAAAAATTCCAGACCGGAGAACACATGCTGCAACTGCCAGCCTTATTCATGAGCGCAGAAAAACAGTTGCAGGTAATTTACGTCAGGGGTAAAAAATAGCCCACCGATCAACCTGTTTAGGGTCCATATCGGCCGATAACGATTGGCTGCCGATCAATCGGAGCATCTCTACTTCTCACTACTTAATTTGCCCTCCCATGTTCAAACAAACACTGATCACATGCAGCTAGTTTTGCTGTGTAGAGAGAAGGACACACAGAATTTGGCCATGCCATTTTCTCAGAGTTGCTAGCCGACTTTAAAGTACTGGAGGATGACGGGATTACAATGGCAAATGAAACTGTTGTTAAAGGGACTATTTACTGCATTGCTAGGGCAACGCAAAGCCCTCTCCACTGATTTCAAGCCTCCATGTCAACGCTTGAAGCAAAGATAAACCACGTCCATGCCACAGGGTCCGACCACGCTCAGAAGATAGGCTCCCTCGAGGTAAATGCAAATTTACAAGGCGAGCGCCTGCTAACACTGGAGACCTCCTGTGCCACGTGTATTTCTGATCAGAAATCCATGGTGCCTTATCAGACATATCATCTTTCTCTGGCCTGTCTTTGCCTTATGGCCCAGCTACGAACTACTTTTCCACTCTTAGGACCTTTTGGAGGAACCTCAAACTCATTGAAGAGTGACCAAAATGATGTCAATGTCATTAAATGAAGAACCATGTAAGACTTATTTATGTTAGACAAACAGACACTGTCAAAAAGTGAAATTTATCTGTTAACTAATAGAGAAAATACTTTAGTTTAGTTTAAGTTTATTGCACCCTGACTCTAATTCAAGACCCCCCGCAATTCCTCACAGAAAACGTTGACACTTTTTACGACTCTGAGAAACCTACTGACCTGATCTGATAAGAAGACCCGAGACTCACACTTTAATATGTTCTTAAAGAAAACTATTATAGGAAGTATAAACTGTTATAATGTGTATTTTGTTGATCTGTAAAGAAATTAGTCTTTTTTGAAACGACTCTGGTAGTTCTATGATCAAGATTGCCAAAGTTACAGAAATGTGGTGATATTTAACCTAATCATGTAAGTAATGACATTAAGGATCAACCAAGGATTATATTTTAACTTTGTCCCAGTCTGTATGCATGTATCATTCAGTCATACTGTACATCAGGGCTATTCAATTAATTTGGAATTGGTGCCGGGTGACGAAAATGATCCAAAATGAGGGGCCAGGAAAATGTGAGCAAAAACATTAATGGATATTGTAAAACAATGCAGCAACATAGGAGTATATATTGTCTTTATTTTATCAATGTAAATAGTAGCCAGGTTTCACTCAATTATTGAACTAAAGTACAAGTTTGAGGCTCTTTAATACCTTTACTAAAGTATTTTATTTTCATGCTACTTTATACTTCTACTCCACTATAAATCAGTAGAAATATTCTGCTTTTTACTGCACGGCATTTATCTGATTACTTCAGTGACTAGTTACTTGACCAGGCTTTCTAGCACATATGAAACATTAATTTATTAATAAAAAAACGTTAAGTAAGGTAAAGTTAAAGTTTGCATGATTTTTTTTGAAAATGCCTCAATGTATACTCTTAAAACACAGATATGGCTGCAGAGTAAACAGGCTTCACAGTAAAAGAAACAAAAACTTCTCTGTCCATTCGCTGGTGAACGGTGACGGTTTTGTGTGTCACCCTTTCTTTTTTCACAGAAGAAATAGACAGCAGTTGTGATTTAACCACAGATTGAGAACAACAACAGAGCGGAGCTTGGCGAGCTGTTGCCAAGAGGATTCAGAAACCCACAAAGAAGAGCGTAGCGAGAGCGTGTGTAGCGTTGTGGCCGCCTTCCTACAAGGATGGCATGGAGCAAGTCTCCCAGCGCACTGGTACTTGACGCACTGAGATGGTAGCGCTTAGATGGATACGAAAAAGGACAGCGGTCATGAATTGGTGTTTCACACAGGCCTCTACTTAAAGGGCCACTAAATATTCCCTCGGGGGCCAGATCCAGCTGGGGGCCGCCAATTGAATAGCCCTGCTGTATATTATCATTGAGGATTTTATAACACATTATCAAAATATATTTAGACTACTGTCATAGAATGATTATTTTAACATATGAATATATTATTATTTGATGTTATTGTGTCACTGAGAACATTCCCCACAGGATTATTAACTAAGGGCGCACTCACACTGTCCATCCGTACCGTTTTGTTTGACCAGCGTGAGTGCAACCATACCGCACCTAGTTGCGGCACGCTAGCCGGCCACGGACCGTTTGGGAGAGGTGGGCGTTTGTAAAGCAAGTTTGCACATGTACGAGCATGAGCGTGCGCACGTGTACGAGCACGAGGCCTATGGCGGTTCTGATGTAATTTTATGTGCGCCTGTTCAGACATAGAAAAAAAGAAGGACGGACCATGAGCGGACATTAAAAACAATGGCGGCGAAAGGTTCATGTTGTTGTGATGCGGAGGTGGAGTGTCTACTGCAGATTTGGTCAGATAAAAATATTCCAAAACAGTCGGACAAGACGCACAAAAACTCAGAGGTCTATGGAAAGACTTGTAAACAAAGAGACGCATCGCAATGCCGTCAATCAAAGCGTGTGACCTGTTACGGCGTGATGACGTATGGGCAGGGAAGAAGCATTCGCACGAGGCCTAGGCAGTGTGAGTACACACGGGCCTGGCCCACGGGGGAAGAGGGAGGGGGGGACAAGTACCCTAAATCACGGGGCACGGTACAGACTGACAGTGTGAGTGCGCCCTAAGAGAAAGCTAATGTTATGCGTTACTGTGTTCATTCACTGTTTAAATTCCTATACATTGCCTGATTTGTTTGAAAACTGATCTCTTGTCTTTACAGACAAAGAATAGAGGGTTAACTTTCTGCCTCACTTTTATTAATCAGTCAAACGTGGTCTTAAGTTAGCTTAGTTTATCTTGGCCGAAGAAATCAAGCTTTAGTCAACAGCGCAAAGTTACTCTTTTGAAGCTTATATCAAAATCCAGTTTTCACCTAGAGCACGCAAGAAGACACCAACTGACACTCTCATTCATCTACCGTATTTTCACGACCATACGGCGCACCGTACTAAAGGGCGCAGTCTCAGTTATGTGTGCCATTTCTGTATTTAACACACACATACGGCGCACCGGATTATAGGGCGCGGGTTTTATATACCGGTACATATTCTCTACTACGTTTAAATACCTCTACTGCGTATTGCGTATTTAAAAATAGAGCGGGAGCAAAACTGAGTATGTATTTCATGTATTTATTACATGTATTTATTACAAAGTATTTAATCAAAGCCATCAAAGTCATCATCCTCTGTTTCTGAATTAAACAGCTGCGCTAAATCAGACATGCCAGTTTCCCCTTCTTCGCTGTCAGAGTCACTTTCCGTGCCGTGCGGCTCCTCGGAAATGATGCCGGCTTTTGCGAAAGCTCGAACAACAGTGCCAGCAGACACGTTAGCCCAAGCATCTACAATCCATCCGCAAACTGTGGCGTAACTTGCCCGGCGCTGCCTTCCACTTTTGGTGAAACTGTGGTCTCCGTCGGTCATCCATCGCTCCCACGCCGCTCGCAGCCTTACTTTAAACGGCCGGTTCACGCCGATGTCGAGCGGTTGAAGTTCTTTTGTCAGACCTCCCGGAATAACAGTAAGCACAGCGTTCATTTGTTTCACAGTGTTTTTCACATCAGCTGTGAGATGGGCACGCATGGAGTCACAGATTAACAGCGATGGTGATGCGCGGAAAAAGCCACCTGGTCTCCTTACATACACCTCCCTCAGCCACGCTTTCATCATCTCCTCATCCATCCAGCCCTTTCCATTTGCCTTAATAATGACTCCAGCTGGAAAAGTCTCTTTAGGCAAAGTCTTCCTCTTAAAAATCACCATAGGCGGCAGTTTCTGTCCATTTGCGTGGCAGCCAAGCACAACAGTAAAGGAAGCTTTTTCATACCCCGTTGTGCGTATCGCTACCGTTCTTGTCCCCTTCTTCTCCACCGTGTGACTCACCGGGATGTCGAAAGTGAGCGGCACCTCGTCCATGTTGGTGATGTGGCTTGGCTGGATGCTTTTGTCGGCGATGTGTTTGCCGCAGAAGGAGTGGAAGCTCGCCAGCTTTTCATTATAATCCGCCGGACGCTGCTGCGCTACTGTAGTCCTGGTCCGGATGGAAAAATGGCACCGTTTCATAAAACGAAAGCACCACGACGGACCTCCTTGAAAATGTTCAATTTTCATTTCTTCCGCTAGCGTTACTGCTTTTAGTCGAATAGTGACCGTCGAAACGCTCGCCCCACTCGTTCTTTGCTCAATGATCCACCGCTCGAGTCTTTCCTCCAACTCGGGCCACCTGGCCTTATGTCCGCGGAAACTCAGCAGCGTCTTCTTCACCTGTCGGAGTTCGTTTTCCATCTTCCTCCACTTGCGAACCATCGATTCATTAATCTTGAGTTCTCTCGCGGCTGCTCGATTTCCATGTTCCTCTGCGTAGCTGATAGCCTTCAGTTTAAACTGTGCTTCATATGCGTGTCTCTTTGCCATTCTCAGGGTTGTTAAGACAACAATGTTTTGCATTAAGCACATACCTGTTCTTTTATACACAAGCCACGCCCACTATCCCCCTTGAACGTTCTCTCGGTTCTCAACAACGTCCGCAGTAACACAAAGGGCGCACCGCACTATTGGGCGCGCCGCACATTTTGAGAAAAAAAAAAGACGTTTATATGCGACTTATAGTCGCGAAAATACGGTAACTAAAATCTGTCGAAGCTGAAGAATCCAGAAAGACTCTTTTTGGCTTAAAGCTAAAGATTTACAACGAAAAGTGACCCTTGACACTGAATATCCATTGCCATGGTGAAGCGTCCCTTATCGAGAGGGTGTCAAATGCCGCTTGATTGGCCCGCACCTTGGGAGAGACCCAGTGTTCTGCATGTCGGGACAACTGCTCTGAAGCTGTGAAATACACCTCCTTCCTCTTGGATCCCCCTTCTACAAACCTGAGTTGGTGAGATGACGCTGTTGGTTATTTAATGAGCAGATCTGGTGACCACTGGCCATTTGATATTAAACTTTACTTTCCATACAGGTGTGATTAGAAATTGCATTTCATAACTTAGCTTTGCCATGCCCATTCGTTTTCTGTGTTATTCTCATCTGTCATTTCATGTCATAATCTATCATGTATATTACGTTTCTAAATATATCTCTTTTTTTGTAGTAAAACCCCCCAAACCCCAGCTGTTTTCTGTGAGCTTTCATTCTGTTTTGCAAAGATTTGAGGTAACTGTTTTACAAGAACAAACGTTTTCAGATTGAGATTGATAGAAATCGATTAATACAATTAATTGATCAATTTAACTGATAAGAGAAACGGATAGAAAAGTATTCTTTTAATTCTTGCAGGTGACTAGGTTTCCATTGGGCTTAGTCCACATTACCTGTCTATTCGGTGGTGGTGGCCCTTTTTGACGAGGAATAATTAAGTAGCCTAATTAATAGTTAACAGTAGGTGATTTTGTAAAAGGATACATTTTGTGAAATGATACTTTAAAGGAACATTCTAGCCCAATGTAGGTACTTTGGGTTTAATTGGATCAATAGTGACTATCAAATGAAATATTTGATAAGGAAAATTAATAAAGAAAAATTACTAAAAATTAATAACTTCAATTTATTAAAAACGTCACACGGAGAACCAATCAAATATCGTGCCTTGACTCACGTTCAGATTATGAGATTGAGTATTCTCAATAAACTTACCGTTAATCAAGGAAATATTAGTTATCACCAATAATTATCAAAGATAATAATAAAAATGACTCTAGTTAAACCAGAGTTCCTCGGGGCACCACCGTCATAGACGGAGTGATAACTAATATTAAAGTCTCATAAAATATATTAAACTAATAATTAAGGGTTAAACACCGATAAATATAATAGTTTAATTAGTTGAAGGATTTAAGAAGTTCTTTTCTTAGTAGAAGCTGGCTCATTCATCTTTGTGTAATATTAAATAATCAGACATATGGTAAACACAAACATTTATTAACAGGTTAATAAATGCAACAAACAAGACACAATAAACTAACTAAAGTTAACAGCAAACGTATGTTTGTGTGTATGTGTGTGTGTGTGCGTGTGTGTGTGTGTGAGAGAGAGACAAAGAGAAGAGGTGGGGGCTCGGAGAAGGTGTGAACATTCTCTTTGTTACACAAAGGCCGGAAGCCTGATCTCTCAGTTCTTATGACAAAGTTACAATGGTATCTAGCCGTTCATAAAGTCCTATAACATGTAGTAATGCCCAGTTGGTGATTAGTTACCAGTCCATGAGATGGTAGAGGTTGCGCATTGCTTGATACCAGCAGCTGGGTGAAGAAAGGAAGCTTCGTGGTGAAGAGGTTCTTGTCTTATTTGTGGCTCTTAGGCAAAAGAGGATTCGGATCGTCTGTGCTGTGCTCAGTAGAGGATAACCGGTTGGTTAACCTTCGTGGTGATCCCACGCCATAGGCCAGGTCCAGGGCCGAGGGGACAGCTGGAAGCTGGTCTCCTGGAGTTCCGGGAGCAAGATCCAGTAGAAAGAGACAGTAGAAAAGAGTCAGTAGAAAAGAGAGCGAGAGATTGTGTGCTTCACTTTATATAGGCCCGGATGATGTCATCACCTGGGGGTCAATTCAGCCAATGAACAGTTTGGGTGCCTTGGAGGATTCACACCTGGGTGTGACCTGTTGTGGGGGTGAAGGCATTTTGAGGTCTTTGTTCCAGCAGGCTGTGGGTTTTACTTTTAATCAAACTGACAGTTCGAGTTAATCCAGAAAATGAACAATCATCTTTGGGCGCCGGTTGCACCTACATATCCCCCCGATGTCCTTGAGACTGCACCCGATGTGCGGTTTTAAGGGCATCTTTCACAGTCCATAGATGTACAGAGTTCATTTGTCAGTTCATTTAGTGTTTGCAACGTTTTGGGCAGTTATTTCACCAACTGGGAATTGGCTAAACACTACTAATATCTCGACTAGGCAAGAACAAAAGCTACAAAACTAAATCTAAACATGACAATGGCACTATACGAAATACATAATAAACATTGTTTCTCAGCTACTCTTCAGGTTAGTGAGAACAGAAGTGTTAGTTATGTAAATGACTTGGGGTGAGATACAGATGAGATGCAGCTGTCAGTTGCATGAGGACAGTTGTATGATTGGTGTGTCAATCCAAGATGTGTCCTAAACTAGTGTTTACCAGTGAGCTTATTACAAAATACAAGGAGTTGATCCAAAAGTATTTGCAAAGTTTGTACAAGGTGTTAAGTCCAATTACAATTTGGGTCTTATTGAGTTTGCTGCGGCTGCTAACAAATCAAAGTTTACCAATTTAACTGTAAGAAAAGTAAGGCTGCTGAGATTGCATTAATCTTACTATCAGTGCAGAAGGACTGTTACCTACAAAACCGAGAGGAGCGGACTCTGGAGCTCTGTTGTTTGAAGTTCTTCTTAACTCGTGGCTCAGGGCTTTAACGCTGCCTGTAGCCGTGTACAGAAAGACACTCAGAGGCGCTGTCACTGTCGGATTCTGAGCTGCGGTCAGAGATGCTGTGGTCATCATCTGAGCAGTGGTTTGGCAGGTCATTATGCTGGGCCAGGATCTCAGAGTATGGCCTTCTACAGCTCCTGCTCTGGGCATGACTATCCCGTGGCAGCTGGCGGACATGGCGTTTACGCTCTGCGTCCCTATGCTGTGTTTTGTGCCCCCCTTTCGATCTGTTCTGAGGATGGGTTTCTGAGACAGAAGGTCTGTGTGACCTCACGGTGTTTGAGCTGCTGGAAGCAGATGTTGTTTCCCTTGCTTTGCAATTGACAACAGTTTCCCAAGCCACCTGTGCTATTTTCCTAACCTCGTTAAGAGAGAGGTTATCTTTTCTTGTCTCAAGAATAACGTGTGTACGTATACAAGGATGAAGATTCTGCAAGTACAGGGACTTAAAGGTTGGGTTCTCTTCTAAGCCTGGTGCATTCCTTCCTTGGAAGTATACGTGTCTCAAACGTCTGTAATAGTCTCTGGGACTCTCTTGACGGGAATGTTTTATTTGACTAGCTGCAACCAAAGAAGCGATTTCGTCTGCAGTAGAAGAGAATTCTTCTGTCAGTGCATGACAGAGCTCATTGTAGTCATTTCTGACTCTGGCAGGTTGAGACTGTATAACTTTGCGGACAGCTTTTGAGCTGGTTTTCCACACAAGTTTAACTTTCTCTCTCTGTGTTGCATTGGGCAGGTCAATTAGATTTTGATCTAATTCCCTAAAATGGTCCTCAATGTTATGATCGCAGTTGTCTGGATCAAACACGTCCATATCTTTAGCTAGAAGCTCAAGCTCTTCAAGGCGGGGACATTGTGAAGTCACCGTTTGTGAAGGCAAGACTATGCTAGCTCTGTCATCACTCTCAAAGTGATGCAGTGAGGAGGTAGAGCAGGACTGAACTTCCTTGGTCTGCTCTGGAGAGGGCGTCAATCTCTCATTGAGGGAGGAATTTGAATTTGAAAAGCCAGAATCAGCAAGGCTGAACGACTTTGGTGGGGCAAGAGTTTCTGATCTAAGCCCTAACAATTCCTTTTTGTGGGAGAAGAGCTGTGACTCTGCTGAGTGGAAATCTTCTAAATAACGCAGGACTTTGTGATTTGCTATCTGAACTTCACTAATGAGATTAGCATTTTGAGCTTTAAGGGATTCTATCTCCTTTTCTAATGCTGTTTTGCTCTGACAGACAATGTTAATTTGCCGGTGGAAGTTCAGGAGCAAACATCTCACCACAGACCCTTTAGATGTGTCGCTGAGAAGGGAGTCTATTTCTTTACTGCACTCACTTAAGTTCAATGTGTTAATGAACTCAGGGTAGCCAGGTTTAAGGCTCTGTGCTAGGGAAGAAATTAAATTCTCTACACATGGGTTCTCCATTGTTTAAAATGGAAGGTGAGATAAAAACTTGTTGTCTAGTACAACAATGCAATTGTTTTGGCTCTGGTGTTGCTTGGCAGACACCTTGTGATGTAAATTGGGTAGTACACTAGCCTAAAACAACAGTTCCTCTGATCTACACTATGTGGGTAGCTTGCTTCCTGCGCGGGGAGGGGCAACTACAGCACCATGTGGTTCTGGGACCAGAATTTACCCTAACTGAGATGCAGGGCAGTCAGTCAGGGAATAATATCTATAAAGTACTACTCAAGCTGAGACACATGGAAGAAACAGCTGGGTATGTAACTTTATTTCACAGGGCTGGTAGCACACTGTGGCTCTATCTATCTCCACTCAGGTTGAAATGCAAGGCAGTTCCAACAGTTCATTCTCTCGGGTTCATAGGGCCGGGGGCACGCTATGAGTTAAGGGGAAGGAGCACTTAATTTAGCAACAATTTATGACAAGACTCATTGGATTGCATTGAATATGTGATATTCCAATGCTAAACCAAACTTCAATAGCTAGCAGCAATAGCAAAATCTTAAGGGTAACTATCAGGCTTACAGAGGTTATCAATATTCTCAAATCGCTTTAGCTAAATTTGGAATTAATCAAATAACACCACTTTGAACTTGTTTGTAAGTACAGCTGGATGTCTACTCCTGTGGAAGACAAGTGGGGTTAAATGGGACGACTTTTGGAAAATTTTGGATGAAAAATCCAAAAATTGTAAAATGTCCAAAAATGTGACGAATATTAATATGACACAATTATGAATTATTGCCAAGCCAACATAACTAAGCCTCACACGGGGAACCAATGTAGGTACTTTGGGTTTAATTGGATCAATAGTGACTATCAAATGAAATATTTGATAAGGAAAATTAATAAAGAAAAATTACTAAAAATTAATAACTTCAATTTATTAAAAACGTCACACGGAGAACCAATCAAATATCGTGCCTTGACTCACGTTCAGATTATGAGATTGAGTATTCTCAATAAACTTACCGTTAATCAAGGAAATATTAGTTATCACCAATAATTATCAAAGATAATAATAAAAATGACTCTAGTTAAACCAGAGTTCCTCGGGGCACCACCGTCATAGACGGAGTGATAACTAATATTAAAGTCTCATAAAATATATTAAACTAATAATTAAGGGTGAAACACCGATAAATATAATAGTTTAATTAGTTGAAGGATTTAAGAAGTTCTTTTCTTAGTAGAAGCTGGCTCATTCATCTTTGTGTAATATTAAATAATCAGACATATGGTAAACACAAACATTTATTAACAGGTTAATAAATGCAACAAACAAGACACAATAAACTAACTAAAGTTAACAGCAAACGTATGTTTGTGTGTATGTGTGTGTGTGTGCGTGTGTGTGTGTGAGAGAGAGAGACAAAGAGAAGAGGTGGGGGCTCGGAGAAGGTGTGAACATTCTCTTTGTTACACAAAGGCCGGAAGCCTGATCTCTCAGTTCTTATGACAAAGTTACAATGGTATCTAGCCGTTCATAAAGTCCTATAACATGTAGTAATGCCCAGTTGGTGATTAGTTACCAGTCCATGAGATGGTAGAGGTTGCGCATTGCTTGATGCCAGCAGCTGGTTGAAGAAAGGAAGCTTCGTGGTGAAGAGGTTCTTGTCTTATTTGTGGCTCTTAGGCAAAAGAGGATTCGGATCGTCTGTGCTGTGCTCAGTAGAGGATAACCGGTTGGTTAACCTTCGTGGTGATCCCACGCCATAGGCCAGGTCCAGGGCCGAGGGGACAGCTGGAAGCTGGTCTCCTGGAGTTCCGGGAGCAAGATCCAGTAGAAAGAGACAGTAGAAAAGAGTCAGTAGAAAAGAGAGCGAGAGATTGTGTGCTTCACTTTATATAGGCCCGGATGATGTCATCACCTGGGGGTCAATTCAGCCAATGAACAGTTTGGGTGCCTTGGAGGATTCACACCTGGGTGTGACCTGTTGTGGGGGTGAAGGCATTTTGAGGTCTTTGTTCCAGCAGGCTGTAGGTTTTACTTTTAATCAAACTGACAGTTCGAGTTAATCCAGAAAATGAACAATCATCTTTGGGCGCCGGTTGCACCTACACCTATAATATCAAAAACTATTGTTCACATTTTTTTGTTGTTTGGTTGTGTTTTCTTTTAGTAAATGTTATGAACTTTACAGACAGTGAGACAGCTGAGCGCACCGCCACACCTGCATTATAGTTCATTTGCTGTGGACCAATGAAAAAAATGATATATCGTTGCACTTTTCACAAACAAACTTTTAGAATTATTATTCAAGACTGTAACTAGAACTCGTCTATCAGAAATCATGACAAGCAGATAAACACAGGACAAAAAAAACATATTTTGGACCGTAACTGTGGGATAGTTCCTGTGTGGTCGTCATGCAACTCACTTTTTATTGGGGAACTGCTAAAATAGACAGTAGGACACAAGCTGAACATACCTGTTTTAACACTTATTTTCACAAACAGGCCATGAAAAAAAAATGTATTTGAAGGGACTCGATGTTGGCACTTGTCTGTGCTATGTACTTTACATCTGTGTATGCATTGTTACGTGGCAGACTTTATGACAAGACAAATTTCCCTAGGACTATTTGAATTTTGAATTGATGCGAAAATCTCTTGCCTCAGATCCCCCTTTTCCTGTGGTCTCAGTCCAGTTGTGTGATCTGCACCAGAGTTTGATTGACATCTGTCACACGGTGCACACTTGCCTAACGAACTGGACCAAACGGGCACCGGTGTAAGTTTGAACCAAACCGGTACCCTGTTTTTCCTGTGAGGTGAAGCGTTGGGTGTGAGTACTGCAAATGTGCTACCCCAAACCAAATGAAAGTATCTTGACAGAATAGGAGAGACTGCACTTTTACATTTTATTCTTAAGAGATTTTAAAAGTTGCTGTTTTTGGATTATATTTCTCACCAGCGTGCTTTGTGTTTGTACGCAGCGTTTGAAGACATGCTGGAGAACCCTCTGAACAGCACCCAGTGGATGAACGACCCCGAGACCGGCCCTGTCATGCTCCAGATATCCAGAATCTTCCAGACACTCAATCGCACATAGAGCCTCCTGGTGACCCCCTGTGTGACTGTGGCAGCTTGTTTGTGTGTGTGGGTGTGTGTGTGTGTGTGTTCGAAAAAATATTGGGGTGTGTGTGTATTTGAGTGTGGCAGAGACACAAGTATTGTTTTTGCCTTGTAAAGACAAAGCTGGAGGAGTTAAAGTATGAATTGAGATGTTACACATATAACTATTTATAACAGTAAAAACACTTATAGAAAACAAATGTTAACATAAACATTATTACAGTAATAATAAAAAAGAGATTTAGTATGTTGTTTTTACATTTTAATGAGAACAATTTATAGTCATGACAGACATGATTTATTTTATATAATTTCTCCGTGTGCAGAAATGACATCAGACATCAGTTTAATGTTTACACTTCAAAGAAAACTGTTTTTGTATGTTTTGCAATATTTAAATATCAATTACAGTTTTGTCCGACTCTTTAAATTGTGACATTTTACCCGTGGTGAATGTGTGGGATACTTCTGTTAGTGTCATGGTTTGTCTTTCTTCCCCCTTCATCTTGTTTTTATCAAAGTAACTGCTTGTAATTGAGAGGCTGGTGGTCAAAGTTGAGTGTTTGTTAAGCGTGTTGAAAACAGGCTTTTAGACACATTACCTCTCTCTCCATTAACACCTGTGAGGTCGCTGTAAGTCGACCGCCTCTCGGTTTAAAGCGGAGAACATTTGTCGTGGAGCTTCTTCAAGAATATTTATTTGACTTTCTTGCCTTTTTCGACGAAAGCTGTACACTAAATTGTTTGTGTATTAGTCATGTTTTTACAAGAAAATTATAAATCAGGCCTGTGTGTTTATGTCAATGTGCTCTTGAATGTCATATTATCATGTTGCGCTCATTTAGCACTTGTTCACCTCTATGAATATCACTCACTGCAGCACTGAGGAAGTTAAAAGAAGGGTTTGTGTTTCGTCTGAAAAGGCTTTTTAGTGGGATGTTAAATGAAGCTGAGCTGAATCAACTTTTATTTGAATGATGAAATGTGCGCTTCATGCTGCGAAGGTGCAAGTATTTTCATACACACAAAGGAAATAATAGAATTTGAGACTTTTCTTTTCTTTTGAGAGCAATGAACATTTATGCTGTCAAACCAAACCAAAATGACACTATATAACCTGCCTTGTCATTAGTTGTACCCATTGAAAAATACCCTGTATTTCTGTGCAATAGCAAGGACTTCTGTCGACCTGTAAAGAAATATGATGGATTTGAGTGTTAGAGATGTATGGACTGCAATGGGTAGTGTGTTCTATAATATTATCCTTTGCATTTTCTTTGCATCAAGTACTTAAAATCTCCAGCAACAAGAAGGCGAGCTTAGCCTCTCCTTGTTGTACTGAGAGTTTAAAATAATGCGGAGGGAGTTGTGTTTTGCCAAGCTTTTGAGTGTTTTTATTCAATATTTAAAATGTGGTATCGATGTGACTTTCTGCTCAGGGAGGCTGAGATTGTTTTTCTAAAGCTGTCATGATGGCAAACCTCTGCTCACCCCCTTCTAGTTTGGCATTTGAAAATGGCTTTAACTAATCTGTCTAGGACTTTATGAATAGGAGCACCACAAGACATGGTTTCGTAAATGCAATATTTGAAAATATTTAAATGTTTTTAGAGCAAAGTGTCTGTTTGAACTATGTATTATTACATTATTTATATCAAAGCCAAACTAGTAACTTGTGCTTATTTATAACATTTTTAGCAAACCTCAAAGCTAATCTACAAATGTGAAGAAAAAAAAATAGACGATTCAAATGTTGTTTTTACAAACCACTGTAAAATGTGCTTATGGACTGGTAGGTCTCAGTATGACTTAACGTAGTCCAATGTTTGGATGAAGAAGGATTTCGGCACACGTCTCTGGAAGCCCCTCTGCACACTTTCTGCACTGCAGTGGACCTTCATCCTGGCCACAGCGACCAGTTGTCTCTCCACCTCCATGCTTTGCGTTAGTATGCACACAGACAAAACTATGCCATAATATCTTGAAACAAACATTGGGAGATTGTTTAAAGAAAAAAAAGGACCACAGGAAATGCAGACACCTTTCAAAATGGTCAACAGAAACAGAAAAGAAATAAAATGAACTAAGGCGGAATTGTTGGGTCACAGGTTTTTGTTTCCACTCAGCTTTCATGCAGGACGGTCCCCGATTAACAACCTATGCAATATACTCTCACAGTCTGTTCATTCAGACAGCCTCATGGCTACTGGCATTTAAATCACCATTGCATTAAAGTTATTCTTTGTGGCTGTAATCTTTGGATTCTGTGTCTTTCTTTAAGTTGATGCAAGTTGATGCATATGAAAGGATTTTGTTTCTATTTGCACTGTTTTGTCATGTTTATAATGTTTACTATTTAAATTTGATTCAAGTGAACTGTTATATATTTGTTTTTACCTTTAACTACTTTTTTATGTATCTCAAGGTTGGCTTACTGAAAGCGACATTTTTATTGAAATGTCAGTTGAGTCTGGAACAAATGGATATTCATCTCAACCCTCAGCCAAAGTATTGTAGCACTTCCTTGCCAATTACAGAAGGAATAAAACGTCATAGTAAGATTTTGGCAATAGAAAATGGGAATGCTAATCTATAGAACTCCATTAGAGAAAAATATCTCACCACTAGGTCCATTTAGTCAATTTAGGTTTCATCATTTCGTTCTGCAAAAAAAAGTCTGACATTTATTCTTGACATTGGAAACATTTTCAACATGAGCAAAAACCTCCATCTGCTAATAAAGTTCATGGGATATGAATAAAAGCTAAAATGACCTTGAGGAAAAATGCTCACTCAACTTAACCTTTCTTACTTTTTTATCCCCAAAGCAATTTCATTCAAAAGCAACTGGACTTGGTTATTTATCTAGGAAGGCATTCCAGCTCTCATCTAAGAGGCTTCTTCAGTTCATGACCAAGTCCAGTTGCTTTTGACTGAAATTGCTTTAAGGAAAACGATGACCTGGACAAATAAGAACATTCACCTTTCTTACTTTTTTCTGCTTGCATCTTAATTTGGAAATACTTAACAAGCATTTTTGTCTTTTTTTTATTTTTATTTAATGCATTTTATTGACAATGATACTCGATGAGATTGAGGTTTAACAGCCCACAGTCTCTCTCAAGTTGATTTATTACTTCAAGTAGTCAAGACGTTGGGTCGTCACGATCCAGTCAACTCCACTTGACTTGCCTGATTCTCAGACAGTAGCTTAGGACTTGCATCCATGTTTTTGTCCTTTCTCAGCAAACACATACGTCGAAACGAAGTTCGTCCTCTGTATTCAACCCCTCCTAATCACTAGGAGCATTGGGCCAGTGCCTTGGTCAGGGACAGCGACAGGAACATGTTTTTTTGGTGGTGAAAGGATCCTGGATCACCCAGAGGAAACCCACACCACCTTGTGTGTTCCTGTCAACATTTTGAGTCTCATTGTAGATGTTGATGTTGATGTTGGTCTTTTGGTTGTTTCTCAGCATGGACAGACAGGAAACAGGTGTTGTGTGTACAGAAAAATGACAGTTATACTCTGTACTGAGGTGTGCTGAAGTCTGCTCGGGGGTTGCCTTGTGAATAGCTGAGTCTCTCATATCTGATTTGGAGGGCACTGTGAGTTTTGAGCAGCTCATGATACTCAGAATTCATGTCACAATGCCTCCTGCTGAGCTGTGTGTATTCCTGTTGCAGGTGGTATAGAGCCTTTGTGGACTCATCCAGGGCAGTTGTCTGTTGGTTGAGTCTGAACTCAGTGTCACCGGCGTGCCTGAACTGAAAGTTTGACCCTGGCAGGGGTTGTTCTTGAAGCCTTGGGAAGGTTTCCTGAGCTTTCTGCAGAGGCACGGACAATTTCTGCCTTTCCTCCAGTGTTTCGATCTGCTTGGTCAAGGCTTCTTTGAGCTCTGCATGCTGATTCTCTAAAGTGGTCCTTGTTTTTTCAAGACCAGAGGTGAGCTGAGCGACTCTCTGCTGCAACATGGAGTTTGTTGTCTTTTCCAGTTTTAAAGCATCTCTAAGTTCTGCCTGACTTGTCTTGCTCTCTGACTGTTGTTCTCTGAATCCATCTACCATGCGCTGGAGCTTCTCGATGGTACGCTGATTCTCAGAGCTGGTAGAATTTCTCTGCAACTTCATCTCTTCATGGCGCTCAGAGAGAGAGTGGTATTTAGACTTTACTCTGTCAAGTTCTGTGTTCATGGCATTTAACTTAGCTGTGATGTCTGCATTGTACATTCTTAATGTCTGCATGTCATACATCAGAGACTCTCTGGACAAAGATGCTTCTCTCTGTTGGTTTTCTTTAACCATCTGCTCAAAGCGCTTCTTCTCACATTGGAGGGACGACTTTAAGAATTTTTCAGTGTGCAGGCTCTTTTCCAAAGCCAGAGTCTTTTCAGAGAGTTCTTTCTCTTGGCTCTTGACCTTCTTAAATGCTCTTGAGAAGCGAACCTTCTCCACCTTAATGGCCTCCTCGAGTCTGCTGGCCTCTTGGTCTTCCTGAAGCTGTTTTTGATCAAGCTGCCTCTTCAGAGCAGCCTCAAGTTCAACTTCCAGTCTCTTGTTCTCAGAAGCCAGTTGTTTTTTCTCATGAGTCAGATGTTGCAGCTCTTCTGCTTCCTTCTGCTGCTGGGAGACAGCAGCCTCATGGTCCCTCTGAAGTGAACAGTTTTTAGTTTGTTCCTCTTTGAGGTCTGAGGCCAACTGGTCCACTTTATCCTGCAGGGAGGAAACAATGCTGTCCTTGGCTTCAATGCCATTTTGAAGTTGCTGGAGATTCAAGTGGAGGGATTCAATTTCTTTGTCTTTTTCAAGACTTTTCACCTGCAGTTCAGTGAGTTGGTCATTTAATGCATTGATTTCAACACATTTCACCATCTCACGATCTGCCATTTCTTCTCTGTGCCGACGAGAAGACACCTCCAGATCGTTGTGGAACTTCTCGATCAACTTTTTGTTCTCTTCGAGCTCAGCTGAAAGTTTGGTGATTTTGTCTTTCAGCTTTTCTTTGCGGCGCTGATGCTCTTTCTGTGACTTCTTATTGAGATCAGCCACTTGTGCCTCAATTTCAAGACGAATGCTGTTTTTTTCAGCTTGTTCCTTACTCAGAGATTTTGCAAGAGCATCTTTTTCAGTCTGCTCCTTACTCAGAGCCTCTGCAAGAGTGTCTTTTTCACTTCGCTCCTGCTTCAAGGCCTCTTCAAGATCACCCGTGGCTATTCTCTTCTCTACAACATCTTGCTGTAGAAAAGCGTTGGCTCTTCTCTCCTTCTCTAGGGCTTCTTGAAGAGAGGCTGTGGCTTTTCTCTCCTCCTTTAAGGCTTCCTGAAGAGCACCTGTGGTTTGTCTCTCCTCTTTAAGGGCCTCATTAAGAGCACCTGAGGTTTGTCTCTCTTCCTTTAGGGCTTCCTGAAGAGCAGCTGTGTCCCTTCTCTCCTCCTCTACTGAAAGACCAGCTGATTTCTTGCGACGGCCACCTGATTTCTTGCGACGACCAGCCGATTTCTTACGATTTCCAGCTGATTCCTCAGATGTGTCAGATTCATTGAAATGGGTGTAGCAGTTGTTTTCTCTGCTGTATGCAGAGGACTTCTCCTCAATGTCCTCCAGGATCTCCTCCTCAGGCTCCTCTGCAAACTCCTGAATTTCCTCCAGACTCTCTTCTTCAGACTCCTCAAGAAACTCCTGAATTTCCTCCAGAATCTCTTCTTCAGGCTCGTCTACAAACTCCTGAATTTCCTCCAGAATCTCTTCTTCAGGCTCGTCTACAAACTGCTGAATTTCCTCCAGAATCTCTTCCTCAGACTCCACTTGAAACTCCTGAATTTCCTCCAGAATCTCTTCCTCAGACTCCTCAAGAAACTCCTGAATTTCCTCCAAAATCTCTTCTTCAGGCTCGTCTACAAACTCCTGAATTTCCTCCAGAATCTCTTCCTCAGACTCCTCTATAAACTCCTGAATTTCCTCCAGAATCTCTTCTTCAGGCTCATCGTCAAACTCCTGACTTTCCTCCAGAATCTCTTCCTCAGACTCCTCTACAAAATCCCGAATTTCCTCCAGGATCTCTTCTTTAGGCTCATCGTCAAACTCCTGACTTTCCTCCAGAATCTCATCCTCAGACTCCTCTACAAAATCCTGACTTTCCTCCAGAATCTCTTCCTCAGGCTCATGTTCAAACTCCTGAATTTCCTCCAGAATCTCTTCCTCAAACTCGTCTTCAAACTCCTGAATTTCCTCAGTGTCTGGTTCAAAATCCTCAGAATAGACCTCATCACCCTCTTTCAGTGACTCCTCAGCTTTCTCTTGTACCTCCTCTATGATTTCCTCCTCAATCTCCTCTTCGATCTCCTCTTTAATCTCCTCTTCAACAGAATCGTCCTCAGAGGGAGTATTCTGTGGGCACCATGAAAAGCCCATGTAGTGCTGGGAGAAAGCTCCTCCTGATCTAGCTTTGTCCATTTTCTTTTTCTCAAGAAATGACTGCACGTTTTTGATATTGTGGTTTCAATGTAGCTGAGATAAATCCTAGCCTTTTAGATTCCTGCAACTGCTACAACTGTCCTGTGAATGTATGTCTTCAACATGTAGTTAAGAAGGGAACTGTGACATCATACCAGAGGAGAACTGTGACATCATAAATGCAGAGAATGTTCCTTTGTTCTGATTTGACTGACAGATTCCAACACACACACGTGCACACATACACACACACACACACACACACACACACACACACACACACACACACCTGCATCCATTACTTTCTTTGTTTATTTTTTCATGTATTTATTTTATACTACTACAAATAATAAGAATAATAATAATACTCATTATTATTATTAATACAATTAAAATATTTAATACTTAATTTAAGTATTCACTATATTGGTGCATCTCATTGTAAAAACAATAACAATATTATTGTTTTTATTATTATTATTTTCATCATTATCATTTATTAATTTGATATCCTATACAATGCAACTTTATATTATGTTACGTACATACTATGGTGCCAGCACTACATCATAATAAATCTAATATTCCGTTATACTGCTGTACTATACTATACTATGTTATACTATATTGTCTATTATTTATTATATTATTACATATATCATTATACGATATATATTTCTAATTATACAACAATCCACAACAAAAAGACTGCCAAAGCACACTTTAATTGATATTCTCAGTTTATAATTGTATTTCAGTTATATACTTTTATATGTGGTCATTAGAAAATAATACAAAATGTTGGCAAAGAATACAAATTAGTGTTGGCTCTAACAAAACCAGTGAACTGCTTCAATTTCTGATGCTTTTCATTTCATCACTAGATGGCAGCATTGGTCAATGTCACAAGACAATACAGTACTACAACAAACCAATGGAAAGCTGGATCTATAGGCCTATTGTGATGTTTAAAGTTAAATAAAGAAATAAAGGAGGAAGGAAGTCTGCTCGTCTGTCGGCTTTAGTCAATTTGTCCAATTTATATTTTAGCCAGAGGCTAGTAGGGTAAAATCAAAACCAAGCAGATTATTCTGCCCTTGTAATACGTGTGCAGCCTTGTACAGCTAGACAGATAGTTAACACACTATCTACGGAAGAAAAGGATGCTGGAGAAGTATCTTCATTTGAGGATGGCTGTATCATCTTTTTAGTTCTTTTCTCCTCATTTTTATTTCCTCCAGAACATTGATATTCTTTTTTGTAAGAAGACAAACATTTAACCGAGTCTCATGGTGGAGTCAACTTTAACTGAAATGTCGCTGTTTTCAGCTGCTTACGTCAGACTAGTCCTTCACTGAAAGTGTCCCACTTGAGACAAAACCTAAAGCTCCGGAGGGCAGAACACTCCTTGCCTGGTATACTATTATACCACTTTCATTACCTTTTATTTTTTAAGCATTAATGAACCAAAAACAATAATCAAAGAAGAATAATCAGTGTTATATACCATCTCTGTTCTACATTCAATTGTCCATCAACTAAGAGTCCTTAGACAGAAGAAAAAACAGTTCTGAATGACTTGTATATTTGGCTTATCCTCTATCCACTTTCGGCGTTTGTGGAGAGGCACCAAATTTTCCTGTCCATCGTTTCCAAAAGCTGTCTGCTAGACTTTGGACTTGTCTCCACTGATTTTTGTGCAGATTTATTTGACTTAAGTCCCCAGGAGGAGCTGCGACTGAATTGATCTTTTGAGCGAGGATCATCACAGGTGTCAAAATAGTTTGCATTTCCAGGTCAGTTGTCACCGGAATCAGAGGTCTGGCATTTAAAATGTCCATGACTTCTGCCATCAATGTGGTCAGCACTTTGTGTGTGAAACGGCTTCTGCAGAGCGCAGTAATATTCCATCTAGTCTCCGTTGTGCAACTCCTATCAGTCTCCTATATGAGAAGAAAGTGGAGGGTTGAAAGTCCATGTAGCTTTTCAGCTCTGGATCATCGGTGACCCGCAGGTATGCTACAGCTGCGATGGCCTGTGTGGAAGCATTTGCAAAGATACAGAGTGCTCGTCTTTTGGAGAAATAGGAACATACCTTCTCTCGATGCTTAGCTTCTCCAACTCCATGAGGGATTCTTTCCAAGACTTCCACAAACTTTCTTTATCTGTTGGGAGTGGGTAATCCCAGTCATATTCTTTGGACGACAGCTCTCTGACTAGGGCTTTCCCCTGTACAGTGATCGGAGACACAAAGCCCAGAGGATCGTAAAGGCTTTGAACTGTTAAGAGGATGCCTCTTTTTGTTTCTCTTCCCTGGATACTTGGAAACCGAAGGTGTCACTCTGCAAGTTCCAAATCAGCCCAAGGCTCCGTTGCAGTCGCAGTGGATCGGATCCAAAGTCAAGATCCTTTAAGTCTTTGGCAAGATCATCTGGAGAAACGATTCCATTACTGTGCTACTATTGGAGGCGATTTTGTGAAGCCTTAGGTTGGACCGTGCAAACATTTCTTGAGTTCTGTGCCAGTGATCAATAGCTTCTTTTTCTGGTCATCTAACACTGAGTATGTCAGAATAGCGTTTTCTGGATGGTCTGCAGGGTAGATTTTCACTAGACTTATCATGCAGCAGGATTTGGCCTTTGCATTTCTCCCACAGATTTTTGTGCATTTGGACGTTTTTACAGGAGTTGTCTCATGTGCTTCTTCCCCCTCGCCTTGCTTCGTTGAAACTTCGGTGTCCCATGGTGCAGGACCTGGATGTAGAGCCCATATGTGAGTGCTGCTACCACATTCTTGGCACATCACTTCTTTTTTACAGTCTCTAGCTCTATGATTGGTCGCTCCACAACACTTAAAGCAGATATTGTTCTCTTTCAGGTAAATTTTATGCTCCTATATAGGCTTACTTCGGAACGTGTGGCACTTCCTCAATGGATGAGTCTTTTTGTGTAAGGGGCACTGACGGTCTGGATTATCCAAGCTCCTTTCATCATAGTCTGTAAGAGTCATCATCGCTTCATAAGACACTCCAGTCTTTTTCACAGACACCGGAGATTTGTGGTTGTATTTTGAAGGACTCTCCACTTTATTGAGATTAAAGTTGTTAGCCTGGGGTATCATGCACATATCTTGAAAAGAAAGCAAAAGGTGGGTAAGAGACTTGGTTATCCTCTTTGTACTTTGCTCCTTTGTTAATCCACTTTTCTTGGAAGCTGAAACGAAGGTTTTTCCACAATAGGATTCACTCTGCGTGATGTATCGAGATACGCTAAACCTGGTAGGTATCCTTCTGCTTCTGCATATTCCAGTTCAAGTAAGAGGTCTCCAAGTTCTCTTAATGTCATATTGTCTCTATTTGAGATTTGGGGAAATTTTTAAAACCTCTTTAAAAATGCATGTTTGACCGCTTCCGGAGTTCCAAATGTCTCTTCTAGTCTTTGCCAAACCATGCTTAGCCCTGCGGATGTGTTGTGGCTGTGTATGGCTTGAATTCTTTTTGCATGTTCTGCGGACTCTGGTCCAAGCCATTTCACTAGTAGATCTAGCTCCTCTTTTGGAGTTAAGACTAGTTCGTTGACAGCGCTGTTAAAGGAAGATTTCCATGCCTAGTAATTTTCTGGATGGTCATCAAACTTCGTTAGACCGGATGTGATGATCTCTCATCGTATGAAGTATTTTGTGATGTCTGGCATGACCTGTAGCTGTCGTGAAGAGTTTTCAATGTCCCACTTTTGGACTGGGTTTGTTTGGTTCAGGTTAGTTGAATTAGCATATGGATCTATATGTTTGATTTTTTGCACACACTTGTGAGGGATGTAGTCTGGTGAGTATTGTTTGGTACTCACTGTTTTCCAGAAATTCACATCCTTGTGAGTGTTGGGCAGGTCCGTGTCATTACTCTCATCTCTGCGGTTATCCACATTTTGACTGTTTCTCTCTACTGCTGGGTTTGCCGGAGGCTCAGGCATCTTGCTGGACACCGCTCTCTGCTCTGGTACATCAAGACTGTGCTGCTGCCCATACTCACTAGTTTGCTGTGTTGCATCAAGAGTGGTGAACAGTAGGTCGATGTCTTGATGAGACTGGATGTCTAGATTTTCCAAGGCGGCCACATATATCTCTGCTTTTGTAGAACATGCATTTAAGCTTTGAATGCCGCTTCTTCGACCGTCATCGCTGCTCCTTTTTAGCAAGAGGCTTCAGTGCGTGCGGCTTCAGCTTTTCCCTGGGCCTTGACTGCACCTGATTTTGCTGATGCCTTACTTGTGCGTCAAGAGGACCTGGGGCTTGTATACTTTGATCTAGTCTTTAAGGACTGTGTTTCTTGTACATTTTGGAGGTCGTCCATCGTTTCAACTGATGGGTTAGTAGCGATTTAGCAGTTGAACAGCTCTGTAATGAATCCGATGTGTAACTGTCCTTACTATTCTGCCCTTGCAATACATGTGCAGCCTTGTACAGCTAGACAGATAGTTAAAACACTATCTACGGAAGAAAAGGATTCTGGAGAAGTTTCTTCGTTTGAGGATTGCTGTTTCATCGTTTTAGTTCTTTTCTCCTAATTTTTATTTCTTCCAGAACATTGATATTCTTTTTTGTAAGAAGACAAAGATTTAACCGAGGCTCGTAGTAGAGACAACTTTAACTGAAATGTCGCTGTTCTCAATTGCTTACGTCAGACTGGTCCGTCACTGAAAAGTGTCCCACCGGAAACACAATCTAAAGCTCCGCAGGGCAGAACACAGATTCATAATGTGGCAAGGAGGAGGTGAAAAGAAAAGAAAACTAATACTAAGAGCTCGACAACGCCACCCTGGGAATTTCACCCAGAGAATTATTTTCTCACAGAAGGCACACAGGTGCGTAGTTACTTAAAGGCGAGAGACGTGGTTCAAAGTTTTAAAAAGCATTTTATTTTAATAGATTCTTAAAAATCAATAAGCTCATTCACACAAAAAAACAAACCTAATCAGGGCTGAGGCCGAAGTGGATGGACGAAGGCTAGTGCAGGGGAGGAATCCACCAAAATAAAGAAACAAGCACACGTGGCAGACCCACTCCAAGGGACACAGCAAAACAAGACAAGGGAGGATTCCACCACCAGGTCACCAGCAACGCCACCACCGGCCTACAGCAGCTCAAAAGGGAGGAAACAAATTAGTGGGGTTGCACACACACACAAAAAGAAAGAAAACCTAACAAAACAATAACAGACAGACCCCTTACCTAAAATCACAATATATCAATAAACAAGATTTACAACATAGAATTACAAAATAGATTTACATAAACAGAATTCAAAATGAACTCCAACACACACACTCAAAAATAATGAAACAGGATCCACACACGCTCATTCAACATAAGGGGCACCAGTCCCCAGTAAAACAGATAGTCGTGCCCTGCAGCGTGCGGCCGACCAATTGTCCTGTACAAGCCGACGTGGCGACACTTGCGATGACCGCAGGACAGCGCCGTACGGCATGCAGCAGCAGCAAATATGAACGATATGCAGTAAATACAACGCGGAAAGCAGCAGCGGCCCAAGGAGGTGGCTACAGTAACACCTAATTAGGGAAATCTTACAATAGCATTGGCTAAGAAAGTTAAAATGATGGTTATGCATTAACACATAGGCTAAATACCTTTTTTGAGGAACACAGACACTCACACACTAGCGAAAGAAGGGAGGGAGAAAGGACTCCAGGCAGCTGCCAGCATTTACCTGTGACCACACTAGCATTAGGCACTTTGAGTCTGCCTTGTGTATGAAAAGTGCTATACAAATAAAGCTGCCTTGCCTTGCCTAGAAGCATCAACCACAACGGAGAGAGAGAGAGATTACACTTGCCACCACCAAACAATCACAGCGGCGCACACGGATAGGAAGCACAAAGCATCACACGATCGCCCTGAAACACAACACAAATGCCTAAAACATAATGATTGAAATAAGACGAGCAGCGAGGTGAAGCAGCATGCGGCCATACCTGTCGGGCACACAACCGCCGACCCGGAAATGACGCAGATGACAATGGGAGCGCAGAGGACGAACCGGCGGGCGGATTACCCCTTTTGTACTGGCCCACCCCAATGCATAACGGAAATGAGTGGAAACCATAGTAACCAAATGTAAACAAAAAAAGGCAAGAGCAGAAACAAGACAATATGCTTATCCTGCGACAATAACATAATAACGCAGTATAGCGTCTACCATTAATGAAATGAAATGACAGTGATATTGAGAACAGCCAAAACTGTATCTCTTGTGTTTTTAGGACAGGAGCTGGTGCAGCGGGCGGCAGCTTTCCCTCGTGGTGGTCCCCCTTCTCACTCCCTCCTTAAGCTTGGAATGGCACAGGTTATTTGGTTTGTAGTGATTATCTTTCTTTTGTGGCTTGAGTCGTTTTAAGCCTCGCTAAAGCCTAGCTCTGTGCCTGTTATGTTTATCTTTACTGTGATTATTGTGGTTTTTGATTTGACACTTCACTTGTTTTTGGGTTCTTAACTTTGATAATTTATTGCAAATAAACTTGATACTTTTCGAAGTCTGTCTCTCGTTCGCTACATAAATTGTGTAATGAATCTACAGGGCCAAGGGTGTGTTTCTTCAAGTGCAATTCCCCAGGTGGCGTTGTCGAGCAACTTTACCCCTCTCCCCCCATTCCTCCACACATAGATAGTAGGTTATATTGCATGTCATTGTGCAAGTGCAGCTATTTAATTAGCATAACAGAGCTAACACGTTGTGTTCCTAAATCCTCTGTTGATACAGATGATCAAGGAGCAAACCATACCACTCATAGTAACACCACTACACAAATGACCGCAGTTGAGGTTGAAATGACAGAGTTAGCATCCAAATCCTGACAACTAGCCTCCGAGGAGAAGTGAGAGCCAGTGGGTAGCTGTCAGTCGAGAGGCCACGCCCTAATTATTCATAAACTTTGCCCTCCAATAAAATAAAAACTAGCCTTATACAAAAGTAATCACCCCCCTCAGTGTTGTCATGGAGATATCACCTAAACATACCGATTAGAATGTTTTTTTGTACCAGGCCTTAATTTGGGTTATTTATGCTGTGAAAATGGCCTGTTTAACATGGGGGTCTTTGAGAAATTGCTCTATTATGAAACCGGCCCCTAGTGGACACTCAGAGAACTGCATTTTTTTGCCCTTCCTTACTGGACCAGGAAGTCGCTGTTGTGGGGGCTTGATGTAAATACGCCGCCATGTTAGTGATGGAGTAAAATTAGTCTGTTTAAACAGATAAAAGCAATGAAGAAATTATTTAAAGAAATAAGCGTCTACCATGTAGAGGCAGAGCAGACAGATGCATTTCAATCAGCTAAGAGACAACATGAACAACAAGTGAGTGACCTGCTGTCAGGATAATTAACACCCCCAAACACTAATGGCTGTAAATGTAGCGGACATCCATAAGCTTTAAGCAGCTATTCCTGCGGCACACAGATACTCAACATTTTTGTCAGGTTATTGAAGTCAATCATGTCACTCAATCAGAATAACTTAGTAGTATCCACAAGGACTATGGTATAATCACCTTTGACAAGTTATGCTTTCATTTATAGGCAGTTAAATGTGATGCCATTTGAATGAACACAGTAGGTGTTGTCTGTTGCACTGACTCCACACATTTATTCTGAGATATTCTTTATTATAATGTAGAGGCTTGAAACAGCTAACTGTTTAAATAAGTTAATGGGGAGCAAAAGGCAGTCACACCCCTATTTTTTTTTTTTATTATTATTTTCATTATTCATAAATCATTTTCTATCTCTTATTTCGTCTTTTCTATTTAATGTAATTGCTTCCTCACCTAAATAATTTACCTGCAGACAAGCACACACCATTCATGGTTGTACTGACAACATTGCACATCCAGGCCGCTAGGTGGGGCATTGCGCTTGGGCAGAGAATAGCATTCCTAGCACGCACAGGGGAAGAATAAATCCTCCTGCCGTGAAGTTAACACCAGTAAACATGTCTTAAAACAAGTGTACATGCAATATTTCAAGAGTTGAAACATGTAACTTATGAGATCGTTTGAAAAGCTTAGTTAGAGTAACAAGTTGTTGTGAGAATCTTGTGTAAATGGTGATAGAGGACTGTAAGCTAACTTGCTAATGCTAGCGGACCTGTATAGGTTGTGTGTGTGTTTGCGCATGTGTATGTGTGTGCATGTGTGTGTATGTGTGTGTCAGCAAGCGGGAAAAGCAATTTGAAGCAACAGGAATACTCCTGATTAAACTGAACACAACAGGCAGAATGCACGCAATCGATGAAGCAGTTTTCATCCAGGAAGTTATTATTATTATTTGATGGACTTAGATAAACTTTTGCACTGTAAGACAGATGCTGAGACAGCAAAAACAAGTGCATCTATTATATTTTCTTGATGTGATGAACATGTATAAGGATACAGAGCCGAAGAATGATTATTTGTTTATCTGATTTTTGAGTGTGTATAAGGTCTAAGCAGCCTAACTGATTTATACTGTAATTATACCGTGCATTAAATGAGAATGTGAAGCAATTGTTACTGCTCCAGCTTAGTTTTGTTGAATGGCCATGTTAAATTTAAGGACTAAAGTAAAGGCCATTAGTTAAAAGATGTAAGTCTAAAGGCACATAAGATGTTTGATACCTGAAGTATGATTTTTTGAGGGGAAGAATAAATCCTTCTGCCGTGAAGTTAACACCAGCTCGTGTGTGTCTCTGTTATTTTCACTGCAGGAAAAATAAGTTGTTGCTTTCCTGAGCGCCAAGTAAGGGAGGTAACAATTTTCGGGGCTCGTCCGGGATTAGCGCCTCCTGGTGGACGGTGCTAATTATTGAAGAACTGCGAGATTCCTGAGTTCCTGTTTCTGAGCCAGCGGACTAAGTGACAGACTTCAGGTATCTAGAGATGGCCGCTCTACGAGAACTGCGATGGGAAATTCAGCAAAAACTACATCAGCTTGCTAGCTCTGCCAACACAGGCCTACTCTACAATCTCACAATAGCATGCCAAGGTGAGGTGGACGAAGAGGTGCCGGGCGTGGAATTGACCAATGTGGAACTCTTTGACTTTATTGTTGACTTTTTGAGAAGTGAACAACTGAGGAGTCTTGAGGACCTAGGGATGGCTTGCCTGCTTGCCTTGCATGACCTCAGTGATGAGCTGCAAGTGACTCAGGGCGCACTCACACTGTCCTTCCGCACTGCGACCCGGGCTTTAGGGTACTTGTCCCCCCTCCCTCTCCCCCCGCGCCCCAGGCCTGTTTGTACTCACACTGCCTGGGCCTCACGCAAATGCTTCTTGCTGTCCATATGTTTTGTGCGTCTTGTCCGACTGTTTTTTGATATTTTCATCGACCAAATCTGCAGTAAACACTCCACCTCCGCATCACACCAACGTGAACCTTTCGCCGCCATTGTTGTTGTTGTTAAATTTCCGCGCATGGTCTTCTATTTTCTATGTCCGAACAGGACAACATAAAGGACGTCAGAACCGCCGTAGGTGCCGCTGTCCGCAGTTATGCGCGGAGCAGGTGCACTCACACTGGTCAAACCGGTTTTGGCCCGGTGCGGAAGGACAGTGTGAGTGAGCTCTCAGACAACTGATGGACATGATCAAGCACCTTATGAGGAGGACACTGATCTAACACCAGAGCCTGAACCAGTAGTAATGGAACCAGTGATGAGTATGACAGTACCTATACCTGTAGGTGCTGATCAGTTAACTGGTTTGGTAAAATTGACAGATGTTGCTGCATTATTGCCGCGTAGAGAATACAAGATTCATGGTGGTCAAATGTCTGATTTAGATTCTGATTTGAGTTTTAACAATCTGTGTAAACAAATTGATGAAGGGCTAGCTGAAAGGTTCACAGAGTCTGAGATAATTAGAACAGTGCTAATGGGTTTAAAACGACGTGTACTGTTTGCTTCTAAACACAGTGCAGGATTTCAGTATGACAGTAAACTAGTGCAGGGATTGTTCCTCCATTCACTTTACCAGGGGATGAACGAGAAATGCTCACACATTAGACAAGATATCAAACCACACCTCTCAAACATGAGTATCACTGATGACTTCATTCTAGAGATGATAACACGGTCAGTCAGTGAGGACACAGAAAGACAAAACCACCTAGGACAGACACACAAACAAAAAGCAGTGAGTGTAAACGCAGCACAGCAGGACAGGGACAAACAGAATGCTGTCCAGATGCAGGCGGATGTCTGCACGGAATCGTGCTGCAATACATGAGCTGACAGTAAAAGTCTCATCTTTAGCCAGAAGTCTAGAGAAAGGTCTCACACCAGTTGCGAGTGTAGCACTAGAAAACACCTGTGCCACACCATCACACCCAAAACAATCAGCTAAGCCAGAAACTGAAGGCAGATGCCAGCAGTGAATTGCACCAGGAAATGAAAGCTGCACTCACTTGTTTTCAATGTGGACAAGAGGGGCACAGAGCAATTGGTTGTCTCCTGAAAAACAGCTTGTCGGGAAACCGAGCGAGGTCACTGGGGAGGGAGTGACCCGAGCAAGTGAAGAGTCCCTTGTCACCATAAACTCATGTCTTAAAGATAAACAACAACCAGCAACCCAGTCACACGGACAACACCACACAGCAAAAGGGAAACGCGTAGCTAATTTGATTGGTGGTAGATGTATGCTCACTTGTCATCTAAATGGGGTCAAAGTTCAGATGTTGCTGGATAGTGGAGCGCAGGTTAGCATGGTGGGGAAGTCTTTGGTGGATCAAACCCTACCAAATGCCAAAATGAAATCCCTTGAAAGCCTACTGTCAGACATCCTACTCCAAATCAAAGCCGCTAATGGGACAGTTGTACCATTTGAAGGGTGGATTGAAGTCCTGTTGGAGATAAAAAGTCAAAAACACGGGAGAGTAGCAATTCATGTCCCCATTTTAGTGAGTGGAAGCGTGTGACTAACCCACTCCTGGGTTTTAATGTGATTGAGCAGAGCATCATGGAAAACGATGAACAGCCGAATTTCATCGGCATACTGGACTTGCTGTCGGAGGCAATGAGTGTCCGGAAGCATACTGTTTGAAACTCTTGTCTCTGCTCTTAATGAAATGTCATTTCAGGAAGAGCCATCAATGAGAAAGGACTCATTGTTAAAAGCGGCCAAATCTGTGAGGTGAATTGTCATCTCAGGATGTTGCCAGAGGGAGGGACCATGTTATTTGAGCCAGCCTGGGAAAGCAGCTTACCAGTTGGATTGGAGCTGTTTTCTGCCCTTGTTGATGTTCCAACCAGTGCTTCAAAAACTGTGAGAGTCCCAATTTAGAATCCCACACAGCACGACATATTCCTACCACCAAAAACAGTATTGGGCTTCATTGAAGAGGTTATGGGCATCAAACCAGTGAGTGTTCTCCCAGCTTCCCAGACACCAACTAACCAGGCTGGTGCTACTCACCTATGCTCAACACAAATAAGTGCCACTGCTGCTGACTATGACAATGGGAACAAAGAAGCCCACATAGTACCCCGTCAATTGCATCCCCCAGTAGCTTTAGACCACCTTACTGAGTGTGAGCAGGAAGTGGTACGCCAAATGCTTTTTGAAGAATCTGACGTGTTCACTCAAGAGGAGGGGGACATTGGCTGTATTCCTGACTTGAAGTTGAAAATCAACACAATAGATGACAACCCGGTCAGAAAATGTTATAACTTTATTCCAAGGAGTATGTGCAAAATCTTCTGGACAGAGGCTGGGTCAGAAAATCTGTGTCAGCTAATTCCTCCCCGGTGGTGTGCGTGCACAAGATGGACCACAGCCTGCGCTTATGTGTAGACTTTCGTGAGCTCAACCGTAACACCATACCTGACATCCCTTACCACGGATACAGGATCTGTTGGACAACTTGGGAGGCAACATGTGGTTTTCCATCCTGGATCAGGATAGTGCCTACCATCAGGGTTTTGTAAGTGAGGAATCAAGATACCTAACAGCCTTTAGCACCCCCTGGGGGCTCTATGAATGGGTGCGAAGCCCATTTGGACTGACGAATGCACCAGCGGCATTTCAGCGATGCATGGAGGGAGTATTAGAGGGCATTAGAGATGAGTGCTGTGTACCATATTTGGATGATATACTTTGCTACTCCAAAACTTTTGATGAACACGTGGACCACCTAAGACAAGTTCTCTGTCGGATGAGGCAGCACGGCAACAAGCTCCGTCCTGCAAAATGTGAGCTCTTTAAGAGGAAGATCCGCTAGCGGATTTTCATTTTGATATCAAATATAGGCCAGGGAAAATGAACGCAGATGCTGATATGTTGTCCAGGTGGCCATTGAACCTTCAACATCAAATGAGTGAGCATACAGAAATAGTGCCGCCAGAGGTGGTGTCTGCAGTGTGGCAAGGAAACAAAGCAGTCCAAGACAATGATGTTCCTTGGATGGCTGCATTGCAGCTGAAGATGAAAAATGCTGGGATGCCAGATAGTGTCTCTAATGTCATACCCAAAGACATCAGGGCTGCTCAACAAGAAGATCCAGCATTTAAAGAAGTTGTGTCCTTGAAACTCAATGCATGGAATCCCAATGAAAGAGCCATGCAGAGAGAGACAAGAAGATTGCTCTATGAGTGGAACAAGCTTAAAGTGGATAATGGGATACTCTACCGGAAAACGGAGCAACACAGACAACTGGTCCTCCCTGAAAAACTAAAACCTGTGGTGCTGAAGAATTCACATGATGACATGGGCATGTAGGGGCTGACAAGGTGACCCATCTTGCCCTTGAAAGGTTTTATTGGCCCAACATGCAGCAAGACATCGAGGATTATGTGACAAAGAGATATGTTTGCATCAAACAAAAGCGTCCCAATGTTCCTCAGAAGGCCCCAATGGGATCCATCATGACCAGTGCACCGTTTAAGTTAGTCTGTATTGACTACTTACACCTGGAGCCAAGTAAGGGAGGATACGAGTATATCCTTGTCATAGTCGACCACTTCACACGCTTTGCTCAGGCGTACCCAAAGAAGAACTAATCAGGAAAGACAGGAGCTGAAAAGATATTTCAGGACTTCATCCCTCGTTTTGGGTACCCTGAGAAGCTTCATCACTACCAAGGACCTGAGTTTGAGAATAACCTGTTCCAAAGACTACAACAACTGTCAGGAATTGCTCATTCACGCAAAACGCCTTACCATCCACAGTGCAACCCAGTGGAAAGATAAAACACTTCTTCAAATGCTGCGCACCCTACAAGAGGAAAAGAAGAGTGAATGAAAAGATCATCTGCCTCATATTGTGCATGCCTGGAGAGTATCCGGTGGCATGAAGCCACCGGATACTCTCCGTTCTTCCTTTTGTATGGTACAGCACCATGTCTATCTATCGATTTGTTCTTTAGCCCAAGAAGACAGAGTGAGGCCCACAACTATCAGACCTTTGCACAGCAGTGGGCAGAAAGGATGCGAGCAGCTTATCAAATCGCTGCTGATAACAGCCACAAGTCTTCAGCTAAAGGCAAGAAACAGTACGACAGAGGTGTGAGAGGTGTTACTCTTCAGCCAGGTGACAGGGTACTGGTGAAAAATCTGTCAGAGAGGGGAGGTCCAGGCAAGCTGCGCTCCTATTGGGAGACAATTGTACATCGTGTGGTGGAAAGATTGGGGGATGGACCAGTTTATAAAATACAGCCAGAGAGAGGAAGCAAGTCCCTGCGTGTACTCCACAGAAACCTGCTCCTGCAAGTGAATGACCTACATCTTGAAGAAGAATTTCCCTTGGACAAAAAGACAAGACAGAAGAGACAGAGACAACCTGAACAAGACAACAACAGACAAGTAAGAGATAGTTCTGATGATGAAGAAGAGTATATCTACCATCATGATGTCCGGGGCAGATTCCCATGCTATGGACTGGTAAAGCCTCAGCAACAAGGACCTACCATGCCACAACCGGGTCCTCGAAATCCACCTAAGCTCTGTGCAACAGCGAGATAATTCTGTCCTTCTGTCAGGCAAGAAGCTGAGAGTCCTGAGGACTGAGGACATAGAGGAGGCTCATGATATGCCGAAGTTAGGGGAGAGAGGTCCCAATCAAGTGGAAGAGATTGATGATGGCAGCATAGGAGAAAGAGACAATGTGAGAAGATCCCGGCGAAGAGGAAGACCAACAGAAAGATTCACTTACGATACTCTAGGTCAGCCATCATTCCCGCATTGGGGTGTAGATGTGAACACCCTCTTACCCAGCCAACCACTCACACTGACTCAATGTTGTGTACCCTTCCCCTACCCCACCCAGTCCCAGCCATACTGCTATTATTGCTACACTTGATTACACTAAAAAAAAAATTGGACAAAGGAAGCTAACAAATGTCAGGAGTCAGTCCTTTAAGTGGGGGAGAGACCCAAACTGGCTGAAAGTTTGGGTCGATGAAATGCGTTGTTAAACTTAACACCGACATGGGACGTGCACTCGAAGTCCAAATTTCAGTTGTGAAACGGATTGATGTGACATTGTCTTTCAAAAGTCTGTCGATGTGTGTGTAAACGGTCTCGTAAAGCTGAGGGAAACTTACATCCGTTAGGTATTTACGTTCGGGGGGGGGGGGGGGGGGGGGGCATAGCGTGGCTCCAGGATTAACATTAACCGTCGAACTCTGTGTCTTCCACCACAGAAAGAGGCTGCTCATCAAGTCCAATGAATTCCATAAGCTTTGTTGTTATATCCCTCCACCTTTTACTGTCCCTGCTGTAAGGCTCCAGGCGTCTAAACGCTTCACTCACGGTGAGCTGAGTGACGGCTGTCTTTGGGGTTTGTTTTGCCCGGGCTTGTTTCTCATACTCGCCGTATTCTGTTGTTTGGCGCGTTCTCAAATGTTGGATGAGGTTAGTTGAGTTAAATTGTCGTTGTTGGTTACCACCTCTTGCAAACAGCAAGTTTAAATCTTTTTCGGAAACCGTGAAAAAATTCCAGACCGGAGAACTCATGCTGCAACTGCCAGCCTTATTCATGAGCGCAGAAAAACAGTTGCAGGTAATTTACGTCAGGGGTAAAAAATAGCCCACCGATCAACCTGTTTAGGGTCCATATCGGCCAATAACGATTGGCTGCCGATCAATCGGAGCATCTCTACTTCTCACTACTTAATTTGCCCTCCCATGTTCAAACAAACACTGATCACATGCAGCTAGTTTTGCTGTGTAGAGAGAAGGACACACAGAATTTGGCCATGCCATTTTCTCAGAGTTGCTAGCCGACTTTAAAGTACTGGAGGATGACGGGATTACAATGGCAGATGAAACTGTTGTTAAAGGGACTATTTACTGCATTGCTAGGGCAACGCAAAGCCCTCTCCACTGATTTCAAGCCTCCATGTCAACGCTTGAAGCAAAGATAAACCACGTCCATGCCACAGGGTCCGACCCCGCTCAGAAGATAGGCTCCCTCGAGGTAAATGCAAATTTACAAGGCGAGCGCCTGCTAACACTGGAGACCTCCTGTGCCACGTGTATTTCTGATCAGAAATCCATGGTGCCTTATCAGACATATCATCTTTCTCTGGCCTGTCTTTGCCTTATGGCCCAGCTACGAACTACTTTTCCACTCTTAGGACCTTTTGGAGGAACCTCAAACTCATTGAAGAGTGACCAAAATGATGTCAATGTCATTAAATGAAGAACCATGTAAGACTTATTTATGTTAGACAAACAGACACTGTCAAAAAGTGAAATTTATCTGTTAACTAATGGAGAAAATACTTTAGTTTAGTTTAAGTTTATTGCACCCTGACTCTAATTCAAGACCCCCCGCAATTCCTCACAGAAAACTTTGACACTTTTTACGACTCTGAGAAACCCACTGACCTGATCTGATAAGAAGACCTGAGACTCACACTTTAATATGTTCTTAAAGAAAACTATTATAGGAAGTATAAACCGTCTTTATAATGTGTATTTTGTTGATCTGTAAAGAAATTAGTCTTTTTTGAAACGACTCTGGTCGTTCTTTGATCAAGATTGCCAAAGTTACAGAAATGTGGTGATATTTAACCTAATCATGTAAGTAATGACATTAAGGATCAACCAAGGATTATCTTTTAACTTTGTCCCAGTCTGTATGCATGTATCATTCAGTCATACTGTACATCAGGGCTATTCAATTAATTTGGAATTGGTGCCGGGTGACGAAAATGATCCAAAATGAGGGGCCAGGAAAATGTGAGCCAAAACATTAATGGATATTGTAAAACAATGCAGCAACATAGGAGTATATATTGTCTTTATTTTATCAATGTAAATAGTAGCCATATAAGTGCAACAACCTTGTAAAAAAACAATCCTTATGAATCTAACAAACCTGTGAACCAGAGGTTTCACTCAATTATTGAACTAAAGTACAAGTTTGAGGCTCTTTAATACCTTTACTAAAGTATTTTATTTTCATGCTACTTTATACTTCTACTCCACTATAAATCAGTAGAAATATTTGACTTTTTACTGCACGGCATTTATCTGATTACTTCAGTTACTAGTTACTTTACCAGGCTTTCAAGCACATATGAAACATTAGTTTATTCATCAAAAAACGTAAAGTAAGTTAAAGTTTGCATTATTTTTTTTGAAAATGCCTCAATGTATACTCTTAAAACACAGATATGGCTGCAGAGTAAACAGGCTTCACAGTAAAAGAAACAAAAACTTCTCTGTCCATTCGCTGGTGAACGGTGACGGTTTTGTGTGTCACCCTTTCTTTTTTCACAGAAGAAATAGACAGCAGTTGTGATTTAACCACAGATTGAGAACAACAACAGAGCGGAGCTTGGCGAGCTGTTGCCAAGAGGATTCAGAAACCCACAAAGAAGAGCGTAGCGAGAGCGTATGTAGCGTTGTGGCCGCCTTCCTACAAGGAGCGCATGGAGCAAGTCTCCCAGCGCGCTGGTACTTGACGCACTGAGATGGTAGCGCTTAGATGGATACGAGAAAGGACAGCGGTCATGAATTGTTGTTTCACACAGGCCTCTACTTAAAGGGCCACTAAATATTCCCTCGGGGGCCAGATCCGGCTGGGGGCCGCCAATTGAATAGCCCTGCTGTATATTATCATTGAGGATTTTATAACACATTATCAAAATATATTTAGACTACTGTCATAGAATGATTATTTTAACATATGAATATATTATTATTTGATGTTATTGTGTCACTGAGAACATTCCCCACAGGATTATTAACTAAGGGCGCACTCACACTGTCCATCCGTACCGTTTTGTTTGACCAGCGTGAGTGCAACCATACCGCACCTAGTTGCGGCACGCTAGCCGGCCACGGACCGTTTGGGAGAGGTGGGCGTTTGTAAAGCACGTTTGCACATGTACGAGCATGAGCGTGCGCACGTGTACGAGCACGAGGCCTATGGCGGTTCTGATGTAATTTTATGTGCGCCTGTTCGGACATAGAAAAAAAGAAGGACGGACCATGAGCGGACATTAAAAACAATGGCGGCGAAAGGTTCATGTTGTTGTGATGCGGAGGTGGAGTGTTTACTGCAGATTTGGTCAGATAAAAGTATTCCAAAACAGTCGGACATGACGCACAAAAACTCAGAGGTCTATGGAAAGACTTGTAAACAAAGAGACGCATCGCAATGCCGTCAATCAAAGCGTGTGACCTGTTACGGCGTGATGACATATAGGCAGGGAAGAAGCATTCGCACGAGGCCTAGGCAGTGTGAGTACACACGGGCCTGGCCCACGGGGGAAGAGGGAGGGGGGGACAAGTACCCTAAATCACGGGGCACGGTACAGACTGACAGTGTGAGTGCGCCCTAAGAGAAAGCTAATGTTATGCGTTACTGTGTTCATTCACTGTTTAAATTCCTATACTTTGCCTAATTTGTTTGAATACTGATCTCTTGTCTTAACAGACAAAGGATAGAGGGTGTTTCCCCCACTTTAGGCAGGAAAATTAATGCATCTCATTATTTAGGCCCCAGCTTTGGACTTAAAGATAGCAAGCCCAAGCTGTCTCTACAGATTTCTAGAAGATTTCCTGAGATGATTTCGTCAGACTTCTCACTCCTTCTCTTCCACTTAGTCTTGTCTATTGTACAGTCTTTTATTTTGTAACATCTATCTAGTTTTCTTGTTTTTATTTTTATAATTAACTTTCTGCCTCACTTTTATTAATCAGTCAAACGTGGTCTTAAGTTAGCTTAGTTTATCTTGGCCGAAGAAATCAAGCTTTAGTCAACAGCGCAAAGTTACTCTTTTGAAGCTTATATCAAAATCCAGTTTTCACCTAGAGCACGCAAGAAGACACCAACTGACACTCTCATTCATCTAACTAAAATCTGTCGAAGCTGAAGAATCCAGAAAGACTCTTTTTGGCTTAAAGCTAAAGATTTACAACGAAAAGTGACCCTTGACACTGAATATCCATTGCCATGGTGAAGCGTCCCTTATCGAGAGGGTGTCAAATGCTGCTTGATTGGCCCGCACCTTGGGAGAGACCCAGTGTTCTGCATGTCGGGACAACTGCTCTGAAGCTGTGAAATATACCTCCTTCCTCTTGGATCCCCCTTCTACAAACCTGAGTTGGTGAGATGACGCTGTTGGTTATTTAATGAGCAGATCTGGTGACCACTGGCCATTTGATATTAAACTTTACTTTCCATACAGGTGTGATTAGAAATTGCATTTCATAACTTAGCTTTGCCATGCCCATTCGTTTTCTGTGTTATTCTCATCTGTCATTTCATGTCATAATCTATCATGTATATTACGTTTCTAAATATATCTCTTTTTTTGTAGTAAAACCCCCCAAACCCCAGCTGTTTTCTGTGAGCTTTCATTCTGTTTTGCAAAGATTTGAGGTAACTGTTTTACAAGAACAAACGTTTTCAGATTGAGATTGATAGAAATTGATTAATACAATTAATTGATCAATTTAACTGATAAGAGAAACGGATAGAAAAGTATTCTTTTAATTCTTGCAGGTGACTAGGTTTCCATTGGGCTTAGTCCACATTACCTGTCTATTCGGTGGTGGTGGCCCTTTTTGACGAGGAATAATTAATTAGCCTAATTAATAGTTAACAGTAGGTGATTTTGTAAAAGGATACATTTTGTGAAATGATACTTTAAAGAAGTTTTTGGATTATATTTCTCACAAGCGTGCTTTGTGTTTGTACGCAGCGTTTGAAGACATGCTGGAGAACCCTCTGAACAGCACCCAGTGGATGAACGACCCCGAGACCAGTCCTGTCATGCTCCAGATATCCAGAATCTTCCAGACACTCAATCGCACATAGAGCCTCCTGGTGACCCCCTGTGTGACTGTGGCAGCTTGTTTGTGTGTGTGTGTGTGTTCGAAAAAATATTGGGGTGTGTGTGTATTTGAGTGTGGCAGAGACACAAGTATTGTTTTTGCCTTATAAAGACAAAGCTGGAGGAGTTAAAGTATGAATTGAGATGTTACACATATAACTATTTATAACAGTAAAAACACTTATAGAAAACAAATGTTAACATAAACATTATTACAGTAATAATTAAAAAGAGATTTAATATGTTGTTTTTACATTTTAATGAGAACAATTTATAGTCATGACAGACATGATTTATTTTATATAATTTCTCCGTGTGCAGAAATGACATCAGACATCAGTTTAATGTTTACACTTCAAAGAAAACTGTTTTTGTATGTTTTGCAATATTTAAATATCAATTACAGTTTTGTCCGACTCTTTAAATTGTGACATTTTACCCCTGGTGAATGTGTGGGATACTTCTGTTAGTGTCATGGTTTGTCTTTCTTCCCCCTTCATCTTGTTTTTATCAAAGTAACTGCTTGTAATTGAGAGGCTGGTGGTCAAAGTTGAGTGTTTGTTAAGCGTGTTGAAAACAGGCTTTTAGACACATTACCTCTCTCTCCATTAACACCTGTGAGGTCGCTGTAAGTCGACCGCCTCTCGGTTTAAAGCGGAGAACATTTGTTGTGGAGCTTCTTCAAGAATATTTATTTGACTTTTTGCCTTTTGCGACGAAAGCTGTACACTAAGTTGTTTGTGTATTAGTCATGTTTTTACAAGAAAATTATAAATCAGGCCTGTGTGTTTATGTCAATGTGCTCTTGAATGTCATATTATCATGTTGCGCTCATTTAGCACTTGTTCACCTCTATGAATATCACTCACTGCAGCACTGAGGAAGTTAAAAGAAGGGTTCGTGTTTCGTCTGAAAAGGCTTTTTAGTGGGATGTTAAATGAAGCTGAGCTGAATCAACTTTTATTTGAATGATGAAATGTGCTCTTCATGCTGCGAAGGTGCAAGTATTTTCATACACACAAAGGAAATAATAGAATTTGAGACTTTTCTTTTCTTTTGAGAGCAATGAACATTAATGCTGTCAAACCAAACCAAAATGACACTATATAACCTGCCTTGTCATTAGTTGTACCCATTGAAAAATACCCTGTATTTCTGTGCAATAGCAAGGACTTCTGTCGACCTGTAAAGAAATATGATGGATTTGAGTGTTAGAGATGTATGGACTGCAATGGGTAGTGTGTTCTATAATATTATCCTTTGCATTTTCTTTGCATCAAGTACTTAAAATCTCCAGCAACAAGAAGGCGAGCTTAGCCTCTCCTTGTTGTACTGAGAGTTTAAAATAATGCGGAGGGAGTTGTGTTTTGCCAAGCTTTTGAGTGTTTTTATTCAATATTTAAAATGTGGTATCGATGTGACTTTCTGCTCAGGGAGGCTGAGATTGTTTTTCTAAAGCTGTCATGATGGCAAACCTCTGCTCACCCCCTTCTAGTTTGGCATTTGAAAATGGCTTTAACTAATCTGTCTAGGACTTTATGAATAGGAGCACCACAAGACATGGTTTCGTAAATGCAATATTTGAAAATATTTAAATGTTTTTAGAGCAAAGTGTCTGTTTGAACTATGTATTATTACATTATTTATATCAAAGCCAAACTAGTAACTTGTGCTTATTTATAACATTTTTAGCAAACCTCAAAGCTAATCTACAAATGTGAAGAAAAAAAAAAATAGACGATTCAAATGTTGTTTTTACAAACCACTGTAAAATGTGCTTATGGACTGGTAGGTCTCAGTATGACTTAACGTAGTCCAATGTTTTGATGAAGAAGGATTTCGGCACACGTCTCTGGAAGCCCCTCTGCACACTTTCTGCACTGCAGTGGACCTTCATCCTGGCCACAGTGACCAGTTGTCTCTCCACCTCCATGCTTTGCATTAGTATGCACACAGACAAAACTATGCCATAATATCTTGAAACAAACATTGGGAGATTGTTTAAAGAAAAAAAAGGACCACAGGAAATGCAGACACCTTTCAAAATGGTCAACAGAAAAGAAATAAAATGAACTAAGGCGGAATTGTTGGGTCACAGGTTTTTGTTTCCACTCAGCTTTCATGCAGGACGGTCCCCGATTAACAACCTATGCAATATACTCTCACAGTCTGTTCATTCAGACAGCCTCATGGCTACTGGCATTTAAATCACCATTGCATTAAAGTTATTCTTTGTGGCTGTAATCTTTGGATTGTGTGTCTTTCTTTAAGTTGATGCAAACATTAGAAAAAAAACATTAGACAGGTTCCATGTTTGGCAGTGTACGACTAAATAGAAAATCTGGTAGACATTTGAATCATCCCGCTCTGACTGTAAGGTGGATATGAAACATATTGTGTTATGATAAGCAAGGAGGTTGTTTTTGGAGCGCACAAAGCTCTGGTGTGTGAACTCTCACTCAGCTGCAGGTTTGTATTTTATGTTATTTTATCAGCTGACCTTCAGTAGAGTCGACCACAATATATATAGCCTGCACGCCAGGTGTTGTCAGGATATGAAAGGATTTTGTTTCTATTTGCACTGTTTTGTCATGTTTATAATGTTTACGATTTAAATTTGATTCAAGTGAACTGTTATATATTTGTTTTTACCTTTAACTATTTTTTTATGTATCTCAAGGTTGGCTTACTGAAAGCGACATTTTTATTGAAATGTCAGTTGAGTCTGGAACAAATGGATATTCATCTCAACCCTCAGCCAAAGTATTGTAGCACTTCCTTGCCAATTACAGAAGGAATAAAACGTCATAGTAAGATTTTGGCAATAGAAAATGGAAATGCTAATCTATAGAACTACATTAGAGAAAAATATCTCACCACTAGGTCCATTTAGTCAATTTAGGTTTCATCATTTCGTTCTGCAAAAAAAAGTCTGACATTTATTCTTGACATTGGAAACATTTTCAACATGAGCAAAAACCTCCATCTGCTAAAAAAGTTCATGGGATATGAATAAAAGCTAAAATGACCTTGAGGTAAAATGCTCACTCAACTTCACCTTTCTTACTTTTTTATCCCCAAAGCAATTTCATTCAAAAGCAACTGGACTTGGTTATTTATCTAGGAAGACATTCCAACTCTCATCTAAGAGGCATCTTCAGTTCATGACCAAGTCCAGTTGCTTTTGACTGAAATTGCTTTAAGGAAAACGATGACCTGGACGAATAAGAACATTCACCTTTCTTACTTTTTTCTGCTTGCATCTTAATTTGGAAATACTTAACAATCATTTTTGTCTTTTTTTAATTTTTATTTAATGCATTTTATTGACAATGATACTCGATGAGATTGAGGTTTAACAGCCCACAGTCTCTCTCAAGTTGATTTACTACTTCAAGTAGTCAAGACGTTGGGTATTCACGATCCAGTCAACTCCACTTGACTTGCCTGATTCTCAGACAGTAGCTTAGGACTTGCATCCATGTTTTTGTCCTTTCTCAGCAAACACATACGTTGAAACGAAGTTCGTCCTCTGTATTCAACCCCTCCTAATCACTTGGAGCATTGGGCCAGTGCCTTGGTCAGGGACAGCGACAGGAACATGTTTTTTTGGTGGTGAAAGGATCCTGGATCACCCAGAGGAAACCCACACCACCTTGTGTGTTCCTGTCAACATTTTGCGTCGCTTTGTAGATGTTGAATTTTTCTTTGTGGTCTTTTGGTTGTTTCTCAGCATGGACAGACAGGAAGCAGGTGTTGTGTGTACAGAAAAATGACAGTTATACTCTGTACTGAGGTGTGCTAAAGTCTGCTCGGGGGTTGCCTTGTGAATAGCTGAGTCTCTCATATCTGATTTGGAGGGCACTGTGAGTTTTGAGCAGCTCATGATACTCAGAATTCATGTCACAATGCCTCCTGCTGAGCTGTGTGTATTCCTGTTGCAGGTGGTATAGAGCCTTTGTGGACTCATCCAGGGCAGTTGTCTGTTGGTTGAGTCTGAACTCAGTGTCACCGGCGTGCCTGAACTGAAAGTTTGACCCTGGCAGCGGTTGTTCTTGAAGCCTTGGGAAGGTTTCCTGAGCTTTCTGCAGAGGCACGGACAATTTCTGCCTTTCCTCCAGTGTTTCGATCTGCTTGGTCAAGGCTTCTTTGAGCTCTGCATGCTGATTCTCTAAAGTGGTCCTTGCTTTTTCAAGACCAGAGGTGAGCTGAGCGACTCTCTGCTGCAACATGGAGTTTGTTGTCTTTTCCAGTTTTAAAGCATCTCTAAGTTCTGCCTGACTTGTCTTGCTCTCTGACTGTTGTTCTCTGAATCCATCTACCATGCGCTGGAGCTTCTCGATGGTACGCTGATTCTCAGAGATGGTATCATTTCTCTGCAACTTCATCTCTTCATGGCGCTCAGAGAGAGAGTGGTATTTAGACTTTACTCTGTCAAGTTCTGTGTTCATAGCATTGAACTTAGCTGTGATGTCTGCATTGTACATTCTTAATGTCTGCATGTCATACATCAGAGACTCTCTGGACAAAGATGCTTCTCTCTGTTGGTTTTCTTTAACCATCTGCTCAAAGCGCTTCTTCTCACGTTGGAGAGACGACTTTAAGAGTTTTTCAGTGTGCAGGCTCTTTTCCAAAGCCAGAGTCTTCTCAGAGAGTTCTTTCTCTTGGCTCTTGACCTTCTTAAATGCTCTTGTGAAGTTAACCTTCTCCACCTTTATGGCGTCCTCGAGTCTGCTTGCCTCTTGGTCTTTCTGAAGCTGTTTTTGATCAAGCTGCCTCTTCAGAGCAGCCTCAAGTTCAACGTCCAGTCTCTTGTTTTCAGAAGCCAGTTGTTTTTTCTCATGAGTCAGATGTTGCAGCTCTTCTGCTTCCTTCTGCTGCTGGGAGACAGCAGCCTCAAAGTCCCTCTGAAGTGAACAGCTTTTAGTTCGTTCCTCTTTGAGGTCTGAGGCCAACTGGTCCACTTTATCCTGCAGGGAGGAAACAATGCTGTCCTTGGCTTCAATGCTATTTTGAAGTTGCTGGAGATTCAAGTGGAGGAATTCAATTTCTTTGTCTTTTTCTAGACTTTTCACCTGCAGTTCAGTGAGGTGGTCATTTAATGCATTGATTTCAACACATTTCGACTTCTCACAATCTGCCATTTCTTCTCTGTGCTGAAAAGAAGACACCTCCAGATCTTTGTGGAACTTCTCGATCAACTTTTTGTTCTCTTCGAGCTCAGCTGAAAGTTTGGTGATTTTGTCTTTCAGCTTTTCTTTGCGGCGCTGATGCTCTTTCTGTGACTTCTTATTGAGATCAGCCACTTGTGCCTCAATTTCAAGACGAATGCTGTTTTTTTCAGCTTGTTCCTTACTCAGAGATTTTGCAAGAGCATCTTTTTCAGTCTGCTCCTTATTCAGAGCCTCTGCAAGAGTGTCTTTTTCACTTCGCTCCTGCTTCAAGGCCTCTTCAAGATCACCCGTGGCTATTCTCTTCTCTACAACATCTTGCTGTAGAAAAGCATTGGCTCTTCTCTCCTTCTCTAGGGCTTCTTGAAGAGAAGCTGTGGTTTTTCTCTCCTCCTTTAAGGCTTCCTGAAGAGCACCTGTGGTTTGTCTCTCCTCTTTAAGAGCCTCATTAAGAGCACCTGAGGTTTGTCTCTCTTCCTTTAGGGCTTCCTGAAGAGCAGCTGTGTCCCTTCTCTCCTCCTCTACTGGAAGACCAGCTGATTTCTTGCGACGACCACCTGATTTCTTGCGACGACCAGCCGATTTCTTACGATTTCCAGCTGATTTCTCAGATGTGTCAGATTCATTGAAATGGGTGTAGAAGTTGTTTTCTCTGCGGTATGCAGAGGACTTCTCCTCAATGTCCTCCAGGATCTCCTCCTCAGGCTCCTCTGCAAACTCCTGAATTTCCTCCAGAATCTCTTCCTCAGACTCCTCTAGAAACTCCTGAATTTCCTCCAGAATCTCTTCTTCAGGCTCGTCTACAAACTCCTGAATTTCCTCCAGAATCTCTTCCTCAGACTCCTCTATAAACTCCTGAATTTCCTCCAGAATCTCTTCCTTAGACTCCTCTATAAACTCCTGAATTTCCTCCAGAATCTCTTCTTCAGGTTCGTCTAAAAACTCCTGAATTTCCTCCAGAATCTCTTCCTCAGACTCCTCTAGAAACTCCTGAATTTCCTCCAGAATCTCTTCTTCAGGCTCGTCTACAAAATCCTGAATTTCCTCCAGAATCTCTTCTTCAGGCTCATCGTCAAACTCCTGACTTTCCTCCAGAATCTCTTCCTCAGGCTCATGTTCAAACTCCTGAATTTCCTCCAGAATCTCTTCCTCAGACTCGCCTGCAAACTCCTGAATTTCCTCCAGAATCTCTTCCTCAAACTCGTCTTCAAACTCCTGAATTTCCTCAGTGTCTGGTTCAAAATCCTCAGAATAGACCTCATCACCCTCTTTCAGTGACTCCTCAGCTTTCTCTTGAACCTCCTCTATGATTTCCTCCTCAATCTCCTCTTCGATCTCCTCTTCAATCTCCTCTTCAACAGAATCGTCCTCAGAGGGAGTATTCTGTGGGCACCATGAAAAGCCCATGTAGTGCTGGGAGAAAGCTCCTCCTGATCTAGCTTTGTCCATTTTCTTTTTCTCAAGAAATGACTGCACGTTATTGATATTGTGATTTCAATGTAGCTGAGATAAATCCTAGCCTTTTAGATACCTGCAATTGCTACAACTGTCCTGTGAATGTATGTCTTCAACATGTAGCTAAGAAGGGAACTGTGACATCATACCAGCAGAGAACTGTGACATCATAAATGCAGAGAATGTTCCTTTGTTCTGATTTGACTGACAGATTCCAACACACACACACACACACACACACACACACACACACACACCCCTGCATCCATTACTTTATTTTTTGTTTATTTTTTCATGTATTTATTTTATACTACTACAAATAATAAGAATAATAATACTCATTATTAATACAATTAAAATATTTAATATTTATTTGATGTCTTCACTATATTGGTGCATCTCAATGTAAAAACAATAACAATATTATTGTTTTTATTATTATTATTTTCATCATTATCATTTATTAATTTGATATCCTATACAATGCAACTTTATATTATGTTACGTACATACTATGGTGCCAGCACTACATCATATTAAATCTGATATTCCGTTATACTGCTGAACTATACTATACTATGTTATACTATATTGTCTATTATTTATTATATTATTACATATATCATTATAAGATATATATTTCTAATAATACAACAATCCACAACAAAAAGACTGCCAAAACACACATTAATTTACATTCTCAGTTTATAATTGTATTTCAGTTATATACTTTTATATGTGGTCATTAGAAAATAATACAAAATATTGGCAAAGAATACAAATTAGTGTTGGCTCTAACAAAACCAGTGAACTGCTTCAATTTCTGATGCTTTTCATTTCATCACTAGATGGCAGCATTGGTCAATGTCACAAGACAATACAGTACTACAACAAAACAATGGAAAGCTGGATCTATAGGCCTATTGTGATGTTTAAAGTTAAATAAAGAAATAAAGGAGGAAGGAAAGCTGCTCGTCTGTCGGCTTTAGTCAATTTGTCCAATTTATATTTTAGCCAGAGGCTAGTAGGGTAAAATCAAAACCAAGCAGATTATTCTGCCCTTGTAATACGTGTGCAGCCTTGTACAGCTAGACAGATAGTTAACACACTATCTACGGAAGAAAAGGATGCTGGAGAAGTATCTTCATTTGAGGATGGCTGTTTCATCTTTTTAGTTCTTTTCTCCTCATTTTTATTTCCTCCAGAACATTGATATTCTTTTTTGTAAGAAGACAAAGATTTAACCGAGTCTCATGGGGGAGTCAACTTTAACTGAAATGTCGCTGTTTTTAGCTGCTTACGTCAGACTAGTCCGTCACTGAAAAGTGTCCCACTTGAGACAAAACCTAAAGCTCCGCAGGGCAGAACACTCCTTGCCTGGTATGCTATTATACCACTTTCATTACCTTTTATTTTTTAAGCATCAATGAACCAAAAACAATAATCAAAGAAGAATAATCAGTGTTATATACCATCTCTGTTCTACATTCAATTGTCCATCAACTAAGAGTCCTTAGACAGAAGAAAAAACAGTTCTGAATGACTTGTATATTTGGCTTATCCTCTATCCACTTTCGGCGTTTGTGGAGAGTCACCAAATATTCCTGTCCATCGTTTCCAAAAGCTGTCTGCTAGACTTTGGACTTGTCTCCACTGATTTTTGTGCAGATTAATTTGACTGAAGTCCCCAGGAGGAGCTGCGACTGAATTGATCTTTTGAGTGAGGATCATCGCAGGTGTCAAAATAGTTTGCATTTCCGGGTCAGTTGTCACCGGAATCAGAGGTCTGGCATTTAAAATGTCCATGACTTCTGCCATCAATGTGGTTAGAACTTTGTGTGTAAGAGACGGCTTCTGCAGAGCGCAGTAATATTCCATGTAGAATTTGTTGTGCAACTCCTATCAGTCTTTCTCAGGAGCCTCCTATATGAGGAGAACGTGGAGGGTTTAAAGTCCATGTACAACCCTGGTTGTCAAGGTAGCTTTTCAGCTCTGGATCATCGGTGACCCGCAGGTATGCTACAGCTGTGATGGCCTGTGTGGAAGCATCTGCAAAGACACAGAGTGCTCGTCTTTTGGAGAAATAGGAACATACCTTCTCTCGATGCTTAGCTTCTCCAACTCCAGGGAGGATTCTTTCCAAGACTTCCACAAACTTTCTTTATCTGTTGGGAGTGGGTAATCCCAGTCATATTCTTTGGACGACAGCTCTCTGACTAGGGCTTTCCCCTGTACAGTGATCGGAGACACAAAGCCCAGAGGATCGTAAAGGCTTTGAACTGTTGACGGGATGCATCTTTTTGTGGAAGGTTTCTCTTCCCTGGATATTTGGAAACCGAAGGTGTCACTCTGCAAGTTCCAAATCAGCCCAAGGCTCCGCTGCAGTCGCAGTGGATCGGCTCCAAAGTCAAGATCCTTTAAGTCTTTGGCAAGATCATCTGAAGAAAACGATTCCATTACTGTGCTACTATTGGAGGCGATGTTGTGAAGCCTTAGGTTGGACCGTGCAAACATTTCTTGAGTTCTGTGCCAGTGATCAATAGCTTCTTTTTCTGGTCATCTAACACTGAGTATGTCAGAATAGCTTTTTCTGGATGGTCTGCAGGGTAGATTTTCACTAGACTTATCATGCAGCAGGATTTGGCCTTTGCATTTTTCCCACTTTATTAAGATTAAAGTTGTTAGCCTGGGGTATCATGCACAAATCTTGAAAAGAAAGCAAAAGGTGGGTAAGAGACTTGGTTATCCTCTTTGTACTTTGCTCCTTTGTTAATCCACTTTACTTGGAAGCTGAAAGGGAGGTCTTTCCACAATAGGATTCACTCTGCGTGATGTATCGAGATACGCTAAACCTGGTAGGTATCCTTCTGCTTTTGCATATTCCAGTTCAAGTAAGAGGTCTCCAAGTTCTCTTAATTTCATATTGTCTCTATTTGAGATTTGGGAAAATCTTTCAAACCTCTTTAAAAATGCATGTTCGACCGCTTCCGGGGATCCAAATGTCTCTTCTAGTCTTTGCCAAACCATGCTTAGCCCTGTGGATGTGTTGTGGCTGCGTATGGATCGAATTCTTTTTGCATATTCTGCGGACTCTGGTCCAAGCCATTTCACTAGCAGATCTAGCTCCTCTCTTGGAGTTAAGACTAGTTGGTTGACAGTGCTGTTAAAGGAAGATTTCCATGCCTAGTAATTTTCTGGATGGTCACCAAAACTTTGTTAGACCGGATGTGATGATCTCTCATCGTATGAAGTATTTTGTGATGTCTGGCATGACCTGTAGCTGTCGTGAAGAGTTTTCAGTGTCCCACTTTTGGACTGGGATTGTTTGGTTCAGGTTAGTTGAATTAGCATATGGATCCATATGTTTGATTTTTTGCGCACACTTGTGAGGGATGTAGTCTGGTGAGTATTGTTTGGTACTCACTGTTTTCCGGAAATTCACATCCTTGTGAGTGTTGGGCAGGTCCGTGTCATTACTCTCATCTCTGCGGTTATCCACATTTTGACTGTTTCTCTCTACTGCTGGGTTTGCCGGAGGCTCAGGCATCTTACTGGACACCGCTCTCTGCTCTGGTATATCAAGACTGTGCTGCTGCACATAATCACTAGTTTGCTGTGTTGCATCGAGAGGGGTGAACGGTAGGTCGATGTCTTGATGAGACTGGATGTCTAGATTTTCCAAGGCGGCCACATATAGCTCTGCTTTTGTATAACGTGCATTTAAGCTTTGAATGCCGCTTCTTCGACCGTCATCGCTGCTTCTTTTTCAGCAAGAGGCTTCAGTGCGTGCGGCTTCAGCTTTTGTCTGGGCCTTGACTGCAGCTGAGTTTGCTGATGCCTTACTTGTGCGTCAAGAGGACCTGGGGCTTGTACACTTTGATCTAGCCTTTAAGGACCGTGTTTCTTGTACATTTTGTAGGTCGTTCATCGTTTCAAGTGATGGGTTAGTAGTGATTTAGCAGTTGAACAGCTCTGTAATGAACCCGATGTGTGACTGTCTCCTTACTATTCTGCCCTCGCAATACGTGTGCAGCCTTGTACAGCTAGACAGATAGTTAAAACACTATCTACGGAAGAAAAGGATTCTGGAGAAGTTTTTCTTCGTTTGAGGATTGCTGTTTCATCGTTTTAGTTCTTTTCTCCTCATTTTTATTTCCTCCAGAACATTGATATTCTTTTTTGGAGGAAGACAAAGATTTAACCGAGGCTCGTAGTGGAGTCTACTTTAACTGAAATGTCGCTGTTTTCCATTGCTTACGTCAGACTGGTCCGTCACTGAAAAGTGTCCCACCGGAAACACAACCTAAAGCTCCGCAGGGCAGAACACAGATTCATAATGTGGCAAGGAGGAGGTGAAAAGAAAAGAAAACTAATACTAAGAGCTCGGCAACGCCACCCTGGGAATTTCACCCAGAGAATTATTTTCTCACGCAAGGCACACAGGTGCGTAGTTACTTAAAGGCGAGAGACGTGGTTCAAAGTTCAAAAAGTATTTTATTTTAATATATTCTTAAAAATCAATAAACTCATTCACACAAAAAAACAAATCTAATCAGGGCTGAGGCCGAAGTGGATGGACAAAGGCTAGTGCTGGGGAGGAATCCACCAAAATAAAGAAACAAGCACATGTGGCAGACACACTCTCAGTGAAGAAAAACCCACTCCAAGGGACACAGCAAAACAAGACAAGGGAGGATTCCACCACCAGGTCACCAGCAACGCCACCACTGGCCTACAGCAGCTGAAAAGGGAGGAAACAAATTAGTGGGGTTGCACACACACACAAAAAGAAAGAAAACTAACAAAACAATAACAGACAGACCCCTTACCTAAAATCACAATATATCAATTAACAAGATTTACAACATAGAATTACAAAATAGATTTACATAAACAGAATTCAAAATGAACTCAAACACACACACTCAAAAATAATGAAACAGGATCCATACACGCTCATGCAACATAAGGGGCACCAGTCCCCAGTAAAACAGAAAGTCGTGCCCTGCAGCGTGCGGCCGACCAATTGTCCTGTAAAAGCCGACGTGTCGACACTTCCGATGATGCATAGCGGAAATGAGTGGAAACCATACTAACCAAATGTAAACAAAAAAAGGCAAGAGCAGAAACAAGACAATATGCTTATCCTGCGACAATAACATAACATAATAACGCAGTATAGCGTCTACCATTAATTCAATAAAATGACAGTGATATTGAGAACAGCCAAAACTGTATCTCTTGTGTTTTTAGGACAGGAGCTGGTGCAGCGGGCAGCAGCTTTCCCTCGGGGGGGTTCCCCCTTCTCACTCGCTCCTTAAGCTTGGAATGGCATTGGGTTATTTGGTTTGTAGTGATTATCTTTCTTTTGTGGCTTGAGTCGTTTTAAGCCTTGCTAAAGCCTAGCTCTGTGCCTATTATGTTTATCTTTACTGTGATTATTGTGGTTTTTGATTTGACACTTCACTTGTTTTTGGGTTCTTAACTTTGATCATTTATTGCAAATATACTTGATACTTTTTTTGGAAGTCTGTCTCTCGTTCGCTACATAAATTGTGTAATGAATCTACAGGGCCAAGGGTGTGTTTCTTCAAGTGCAATTCCCCAGGTGGCGTTGTCGAGCAACTTTCCCCCTCTCTCCCCATTCCTCCACACATAGATAGTAGGTTATATTGCATGTCATTGTGCAAGTGCAGCTATTTAATTAGCATAACAGAGCTAACACGTTGTGTTCCTAAATCCTCTGTTGATACAGATGATCAAGGAGCAAACCATACCACTCCTAGTAACACCACTACACAAATGACCGCAGTTGAGGTTGAAATGACAGAGTTAGCATCCTAATCCTGACAACTAGCCTCCGAGGAGAAGTGAGAGCCAGCGGTTAGCTGTCAGTCGAGAGGCCACGCCCTAATTATTCATAAACTTTGCCCTCCAATAAAATAAAAACTAGCCTTATACAAAGGTAATCACCCCCCTCAGTGTTGTCATGGAGATATCACCTAAACATACCTATTAGAATGTTTTTTTGTACCAGGCCTTAATTTGGTTTAATTATGCTGTGAAAATGGCCTGTTTAACAATGAGAAATTGCTCTATTATGAAACCGGCCCCTAGTGGACACTCAGAGAACTGCATTTTTTTGCCCTTCCTTACTGAATCAACCAGGAAGTTGCTGTTGTGGGGGCTTGATGTAAATACGCCGCCATGTTAGTGATGGAGTAAAATTAGTCTGTTTAAACAGATAAAAGCAATGAAGAAATTATTTAAAGAAATAAGCGTCTACTATGTAGAGGCAGAGCAGACAGATGCATCGAGAGACATCATGAACAACAAGTGAGTGACCAGCTGTCAGGATAATTAACGCCCCCAAACACTAATGGCTGTAAATGTAGCGGACATCAATAAGCTTTAAGCAGCTTTTCCTGCAGCACACAGATACTGAACATTTTTGTCAGGTTATTGAAGTCTGTTGCACTGACTCCACACATTTATTCTGAGATATTCTTTATTGTAATGTAGAGCCTTATAAACAGCTAACTGTATAAATAGGTTAATGGGGAGCAAAAGGCACTCACACCCCTATTTTTTTATTATTATTTTCATTATTCATAAATCATTTTCTATCTCTTATTTCGTCTTTTCTATTTAATGTAATTGCTTCCTCACCTATATAATTGACCTGCAGATAAGCACACACCATTCACGGTTGTACTGACAACATTGCACATCCAGGCCGCTAGGTGGGGCAATGCGCTTGGGCAGAGAATAGCATTCCTAGCATGCACAGGGGAAGAATAAATCCTCCTGCCGTGAAGTTAACACCAGTAAACATGTCTTAAAACAAGTGTACATGCAATATTTCAAGAGTTGAAACATGTCACTTATGAGATCGTTTGAAACGAGAAACGTTTGCACTGTAAGACAGATGCTGAGACAGCAAAAACAAGTGCATCTATTATATTTTCTTGATGTGATGGACATGTATGAGGATACAGAGCCGAAAAATGATTATTTGTTTATCTGATTTTTGAGTGTATGTGTATAAGGTCTAAGCAGCCTAACAGATTTATACTGTAATTATACCGTGCATTAAATGAGAATGTGAAGCAATTGTTTCTGCTCCAGCTTAGTGTAGTTGAATGGCCATGTTAACTTTAAGGACTAAAGTCAAGGTCATTAGTTAAAAGATGTAAGTCCACAGGCACGTAAGATGTTTGATACCTGAAGTATGATTTTGTGAGGGGAAGAATAAATCCTTCTGCCGTAAAGTTAACACCAGCTTGTGTGTGTCTCTGTTATTTTCACTACAAGAAAAATTACTTGTAGCTTTCCCTGAGCGCCAAGTAAGGGAGGTAACAATTTTGGGGGCTCGTCCGGGATTAGCGCCTCCTGGTGGACGGTGCTAATGATTGAAGAACTGCGGGATCCTGAGTTCCTGTTCCGGAGCCAGCGGACTAAGTGACAGACTTCAGGTATCCAGAGATGGCCGCTCTACGAGAACTGCGATGGAAAATTCAGCAACAACTACATCAGTTTGCGAGCTCTGCCAACACAGGCCTACTCTACAATCTCACAATAGCATGCCAAAGTGAGGTGGACGAAGAGGTGCCAGGCGTGGAATTGACCAATGTGGAACTCTTTGACTTTATTGTTGACTTTTTGAGAAGTGAACAACTGAGGAGTCTTGCCTGCTTGCCTTGCATGACCTCAGTGATGAGCTGCAAGCGACTCAGACAACTGATGGACATGATCAAGCACCTGATGAGGAGGACACTGATCTAACACCAGAGCCTGAACCGGTAGTAGTGGCACCAGTGATGAGTATGACAGTACCTATACCTGTAGGTGCTGATCAGGTAACTGGTTTGACAGATGTTGCTGCATTATTGCCACGTAGAGAATACAAGATTCATGGTGGTCAAATGTCTGATTTAGATTCTGATTTTAATTTTAACAATCTGTGTAAACAAATTGATGAAGGGCTAGCTGAAAGGTTCACAGAGTCTGAGATAATTAGAACAGTGCTCAAGATAATTAAGCATGGTACCTTTAAAGACATGCTCATTACCAAAGATGGCCTAACTGTAAGCGAACTTAAGCGTTTTCTCAGGGCACACATCAGAGACAAAAGCAGTACAGAATTGTTTTAGGAGCTGAGCAACGCAAAACAATTTGACAGAGAAAGTCCACAACAGTTTATGTACAGGCTAATGGGTTTAAAACAACGTGTACTGTTTGCTTCTAAACACAGTGCAGGATTTCAGTATGGAAGGAAACTAGTGCAGGGAGTGTTCCTCCATTCACTTTACCAGGGGATGAACGAGAAATGCTCACACATCAGACAAGATATCAAACCACACCTCACAAACATGAGTATCACTGATGACTTCATTCTAGAGATGATAACACGGTCAGTCAGTGAGGACACAGAAAGACAAAACCACTTAGGACAGACACACAAACAAAAAGCAGTCAGTGTAAACGGAGCACAGCAGGACAGGGACAAACAGAATGCTGTCCAGATGCAGGCGGATGTCTGCACGGAATCGTGCTGCAATACATGAGCTGACAGTACAAGTCTCATCTTTAGCCAGAAGTCTAGAGAAAGCTCTCACACCAGTTGCGAGTGTAGCACTAGAAAACACCTGTGCCACACCATCACACCCAAAACAATCAGCTAAGCCAGAAACTGAAGGCAGATGCCAGCAGTGTATTGCACAAGGAAATGAAAGCTGCACTCACTGTTTTCAATGTGGACAAGAGGGGCACAGAGCAACTGGTTGTCTCCTGAAAAACAGCTTGTCGGGAAACCGAGCGAGGTCACTGGGGAGGGAGTGACCCAAGCAAGTGAAGAGTCCCTTGTCACCATAAACTCATGTCTTAAAGATAAACAACAACCAGCAACCCAGTCACACGGACAACACCACACAGCAAAAGGGAAACGCGTAGCTAATTTGATTGGTGGTAGGTGTAGTCTCACTTGTCACCTAAATGGGGTCAAAGTTCAGATGTTGCTGGATAGTGGAGCGCAGGTTAGCATGGTGGGGAAGTCTTGGGTGGATCAAACCCTACCAAATGCCAAAATTCAATCCCTTGAAAGCCTACTGTCAGACATCCCACTCCAAATCAAAGCCGCTAATGGGACAGTTGTACCATTTGATGGGTGGATTGAAGTCCTGTTGGAGATAAAAAGTCAAAAACACGGGAGAGTAGCAATTCATGTCCCCATTTTAGTGAGTGGAAGCGTGTGACTAACCCACTCCTGGGTTTTAATGTGATTGAGCAGATCATCATGGAAAACGATGAACAGCTGAATTGCATCGGCATACTGGACTTGCTGTCGGAGGCAATGAGTGTCCAGAAGCATACTGTTGAAACTCTTGTCTCTGCTCTTAATGAAATGTCATTTCAGGAAGAACCATCAAATCCTGTACTGAAAGTTGGGAAGAAGGGACTCATTGTTCAAAGCGGCCAAATCTGTGAGGTGAATTGTCGTCTCAGGATGTTGCCAGAGGGAGGGCCCATGTTATTTGAGCCAGCCTTGGAAAGCAGCTTACCAGTTGGATTGGGGCTGTTTTCTGCCCTTGTTGATGTTCCAACCGCTGCTTCAAAAACTGTGAGAGTCCCATTTCAGAATCCCACACAGCACGACATATTCCTACCATCAAAAACAGTATTGGGCTTCATTGAAGAGGTTATGGGCATCAAACCATTGAGTGTTCTCCCAGCTTCCCAGACACCAACTAACCAGGCTGGTGCTACTCACCTATGCTCAACACAAATAAGTGCCACTGCTGCTGACCATGACAATGGGAACAAAGAAGCCCACAGCATCCCCCAGTAGCTTTAAACCACCTTACCGAGTGTGAGCAGGAAGTGGTACGCCAAATGCTTTTTGAAGAATCTGACGTGTTCACTCAAGAGGAGGGGGACATTGGCTGTATTCCTGACTTGAAGTGGAAAATCAACACAATAGATGACAACCCGGTCAGAAAATGTTATAACTCTATTCCAAATCCCTTGTATAAGGAGGTCAAGGAGTATGTGCAAAATCTTCTGGACAGAGGCTGGGTCAGAAAATCTGTGTCAGCTAATTCCTCCCCGGTGGTGTGCGTGCACAAGAAAGACCACAGCCTGCGCTTATGTGTAGACTTTCGTGAGCTCAACCGTAAGACCATACCCGACATCCCTTACCACGGATACAGGATCTGTTGGACAACTTGGGAGGCAACATGTGGTTTTCCATCCTGGATCAGGACAGTGCCTACCATCAGGGTTTTCTTAGTGAGGAATCAAGATACCTAACAGCCTTTAGCACCTCTTGTTGGCTCTATGAATGGGTGCGAAGCCCATTTGGACTGAAGAATGCACCAGCGGCATTTCAGCGATGCATAGAGGGCATTAGAGATGAGTGCTGTGTACCATATTTGGATGATATACTTTGCTACTCCAAAACTTTTGATGAACACGTGGACCACCTCAGACAAGTTCTCTGCCGGATGAGGCAGCACGGCATCAAGCTCCGTCCTGCAAAATGTGAGCTCTTTAAGAGGAAGATCCGCTACATTGGGTGTATGGTGTCAGGTGAAGGAATCCAGATAGATCAGAAGGATCTGGAAGCAGTGATTGCTCTGAAGGAGAAGAAACCCTGCACAGTTGCAGAGGTCCGGAGGCTGCTTGGATTTTTAAGCTATTACCGGGCATTCATCCAAGAATTTTCACGATTGGCAAGGCCCTTGTTTGAACTCCTCCAGAGCCAAGCAGAGGTGAGTGATACCACCAAAACCCAGAGCAGCAAGGGTAAGGGTCGAGTGAAGAAGAGCGATAAAGGACAACTTCCCTCCTGCACACCTATTTTTTGGACTATGGAACATCAGAGTGTGGTATTAAGGTTTGTGGAGATGTTGACTACCCCCCCCCCCCCCTATCCTAGCCTACCCAAACTGGGTGCCGTATTATATCAACGCCAGGAAAACAAACTGCGTGTCATTAGGTATGGGTCTAGAACATTAACACCTGCCGAGAGGAACTACCACCTTCACTCTGGTAAACTTGAGTTTCTGGCCCTCAAATGGGCCATATGTGACAAATTCCGGGATTATCTGTATTACGCCCCAACCTTCACGGTCTATACAGATTGTAATCCCCTGACCTATATTCTGAGTATCGCAAGGTTAAATGCTGTGGGGCACAGGTGGGTTGGCAAGTTAGCGGATTTTCATTTTGATATCAAGTATAGGCCAGGGAAAATGCACGCAGATGCTGATATGTTTTCCAGGTGGCCATTGAACCTTCAACATCAAATGAGTGAGCATACAGAAATAGTGCCGCCAGAGGTGGTGTCTGCAGTGTGGCAAGGATACAAAGCAGTCCAAGACAATGATGTTCCTTGGGTGGCTGCATTGCAGCTGAATTGTGAAGATGAAAATCCCGGGATGCCAGATAGTGTCTCTAATGTCGTACCCAAAGACATCAGGGTTGCTCAACAAGAAGATCCAGCAGTCAAAGAAGTTGTGTCCTTGAAACTCAATGTATGGAATCCCAATGAAAGAGCCATGCAGAGAGAGACAAGAAGATTGCTCTATGAGTGGAACAAGCTTAAAGTGGATAATGGGATACTCTACCGGAAAACAGAGCAACACAGACAACTGGTCCTTCCTGAAAAAATAAAACCTGTGGTGCTGAATAATTTACATGATGACATGGGGCATGTAGGGGCTGACAAGGTGACCCATCTTGCCCGTGAAAGGTTATTTTGGCCCAACATGCAGCAAGACATCGAGGACTATGTGACAAAGAGATGTGTTTACATCAAACAAAAACGTCCCAATGTTCCTCAGAAGGCCCCAATGGGATCCATCATGACCAGTGAACCGTTTAAGTTAGTCTGTATTGACTACTTACACCTGGAGCCAAATAAGGGAGAGTACGAGTATATCCTTGTCATAGTCGACCACTTCACACGCTTTGCTCAGGCGTACCCAACGAAGAACAAATCAGGAATGACAGCAGCTGAAAAGATATTTCAGGACTTTATGAGAAGCTTCATCACGACCAATGCCCTGAGTTTGAGAATAACCTGTTCCAAAGACTACAACAACTGTCAGGAATTGCTCATTCACGCACAACGCCTTACCATCCACAGTGCAACCCAGTGGAAAGATTAAACACTTCTTCAAATGCTGCGCACCCTACAAGAGGAAAAGAAGAGTGAATGAAAAGATCATCTGCCTCATATTGTGCATGCCTACAACTGCATGAGGCATGAAGCCACCGGATACTCTCCGTTCTTCCTTTTGTATGGTAGAGCACCACGTCTATCTATCGATTTGTTCTTTAGCCAAAGAAGACAGAGTGAGGCCCGCAACTATCAGACCTTTGCACAGCAGATGACAGAAAGTATGCGAGCAGCTTATCAAATCGCTGCTGATAACAGCCACAAGTCTTCAGCTAAAGGCAAGAAACAGTACGACAGAGGTGTGAGAGGTGTTACTCTTCAGCCAGGTGACAGGGTACTGGTGAAAAATCTGTCAGAGAGGGGAGGTCCAGGCAAGCAGCGCTCCTATTGGGAGACAATTGTACATCGTGTGGTGGAAAGATTGGGAGATGGACCAGTTTATAAAATACAGCCAGAGAGAGGTAGCAAGTCCCTGCATGTACTCCACAGAAACCTGCTCCTGCCAGTGAATGACCTACCTCTTGAAGAAGAATTTCCCTTGGACAAAAAGACAAGACAGAAGAGACGGAGACAACCTGAACAAGACAACAACAGACAAGTAAGAGATAGTTCTGATGATGAAGAAGAGTATACCTACCATCATGACATCCGGGGCAGATTCCCATGCTATGGACTGGTAAAGCCTCAGCAACAATGACCTACCATGCCACAACAGGGTCCTCGAAATACACCTAAGTTCCGTGCAACAGCGAGAGAATTCTGCTATAATTGCTACACTTGATTACACTAAAAAAAAATTGGACAAAGGAAGCTAACAAATGTCAGGAGTCATTCCTTTAAGTGGGGGAGAGACCCAAACTCGCTGAAAGTTTGGGTCGATGAAATGCGCTGTTAAACTTAACATCGACATGGGACGTGCACTCGAAGTCCAAATATCAGTTGTGAAACGAATTGATGTGACATTGTCTTTCAAAAGTCTGTCAATTTGTGTGTAAACGGTCTCGTAAAGCTGAGGGAGACTAACATCCGTTAGATATTTACGTCCGGGGGGCTCCAGGATTAACATCAGCTGTCGACCCCTGTGTCTTCCACCACAGAAAGAGGCTGCTCATAAAGTCCAATGAATTCCATAAGCTTTGTTGTTATATCCCTCCACCTTTTACTGTCCCTGCTGTAAGGCTCCAGGCGTCTAAACGTTTCACTCACGGTGAGCTGAGTGACGGCTGTCTTTGGGGTTTGTTTTTCCCAGGCTTGTTTCTCATACTCGCCGTATTCTGTTGTTGGCGCGTTCTCAAATGTCGGATGACTTTAGTTGTGTTAAATTGTCGTTGTTGGTTACCACCTCTTGCAAACAGCAAGTTTAAATCTTTTTCGGAAACTGTGAAAAAATTCCAGACCGGAGAACTCATGCTGCAACTGCCAGCCTCATTCATGAGCGCAGAAAAACAGTCGCAGGTAATTTGCGTCAGGAGTAAAAAAAAAGCCCACCGATCAACCTGTTTAGGGTCCATATCGGCCAATAACGATTGGCTGCCGATCAATCGGAGCATCCCTACTTCTCACTACTTAATTTGCCCTCCCATGTTCAAACAAACACCGATCACATGCAGCTAGTTTTGCTGTGTAGAGAGAAGGACACACAGAATTTGGCCATGCCATTTTCTCAGAGTTGCTAGCCGGCTTTAAAGTACTGGAGGATGACGGGATTACAATGGCAGATGAAACTGTTGTTAAAGGGACTATTTACTGCATTGCTGGAGTCAACTTGGGCTCACATTGCATTGCTGGATTTACTGAAAACTTCAGTTTCTCACAATATTTCTGCAGATACTGTCTCATTTCTCAGAAAAATTAATTAAGCATCCAAGGAGACACTGGTCCAGGCAAGGAAGAAAAAAGAGATCCATCTAACCCCTGCCCCTTCATATTAATTTTGTCAAAATACTTTTTCAAGGGGCGGCCGGTAGCTGAGGGGTTAGACCAGTCGCCCCATGTAAAGAGGCTGAAGGTCCTTGAGGCTGAAGGTCCTTGAGGCTGAAGGTCCTTGAGGCTGCGGCCGCGGGTTCGACTTCGATCTGCTGCCCTTTGCTGCATGCCCCCCCCCCCCTTTCTTTCTCACCCCATTTCCTGTCTGTCATATATAATAAAGTCTTGAACCCCCCACCCCCCAAAAAACACCTTTTCAAACCCCATATTTATCTTGACCAAACACTCTTTAAAGGACTTGCTCTTTTCATTCTGCGGCAGATTGCGCTATTAAAGTTGCGCTGTTGCGCATTTCATGAGAGAAGTTGTCAGTCTCATTTCTTATAAAGCATAATGTGACCATGTATAGATAGATACTCTAATACAGGGCTATTTAATTGGCTGCCATGGGCCAAATCCGGCCCCCGTGGTCTCTGGGAAAAAGTAGTTCATCGAGATAGTGGCCGATGTTGACTGCTGTCCTCTCTAGCATCTCAGCACTACTGTCTCAGCCCGTGAAATACCAGTGCGCTGGGAGACTTTCTCCACTCGCTCCCTGTAGGCGCACGGCCACAACGCTCTGAGTTTCTCTGCACGCTTCCAACTACAACCTTCTTCGTCGGTTTCTGAATCCTCTTGGCAACAGCTCGCCAGGCTTGCCACCCTATTGTTGTTCTTGCAGTCGTTTCAGTCTAGTTAAATCTGTGTAATTTTGTAGAACTTTAACTTTGTATTTAGTTTTTTCCATAGGTTTTTTCAAGTAACGAAAAGTCATTGATGATGGATCAAAACTAGCTCTATGATGTTTCCGGTTCGAAGGACCCTGAAAGTCACAGCAAATAGTAATATTTGTCTCGTTTGACAGACACACCACCAAAATATGTTGACGTATGCGACTAGATAGACTGTAAAAGACCAGGGGGCGAAGGTTAGTCCAGCATGGAAGTCAACGCTTGAAGCAAAGCTAAACCACGTCCATGCCACAGGGTCCGACCACGCTCAGAAGATAGGCTCCCTCGAGGTAAATGCAAATTTACAATGCGAGCGCTTGCTAACACTGGACGCTCTTTTTGGCTTAGAGCTAAAGATTTAGGGTTCACAACGAAAGTGACCCTTGACACTGAATATCCATTGCCATGGTGAAGCGTCCCTTATCGAGAGGGTGTTGAATGCCGCTTGATTGGCCTGCAGCTGGGAGATACCCAGTGTTCTGCACGTCGGGGCAAATGCTCTGAAGCTGTGAAATACACCTCTTACCTCTTGGATCCCCCTTCTACAAACCTGAGTTGGTGAGATGACGCTGTTGGTTATTTAATGAGCAGATCTGGCGACCACTGGCCATTTGATATTAAACTTTACTTTCCATAAAGGTGTGATTAGAAATTGCATTTCATAACTTAGCTTTGCCATGCTCATTCGTTTTCTGTGTTATTCTCATGTGTCATTTCATGTCATAATCTATCATGTATATTACGTTTCTAAATATATCTCTTTTTTTGTAGTAAAACCCCCCAAACCCCAGCTGTTTTCTGTGAGCTTTCATTCTGTTTTGCAAAGATTTGAGGTCACTGTTTTACAAGAACAAACGTTTTCAGATTGAGATTGATAGAAATTGATTAATACAATTAATTGATCAATTTAACTGATAAGAGAAACTGATAGAAAAGTATTCTTTTAATTCTTTCAGGTGACTAGGTTTCCATTGGGCTTAGTCAACATTACCTGTCTATTTGGTGGTGGTGGCCCTTTTTGACGAGGAATAATTAATTAGCCTAATTAATACTTAATAAGGTGATGAATTGATTTAATATTATACATGTAGTTCTTTATTCTTATCCTACACACGCTAGCGGCAAGCAATACTAAAATGTTAGCTAGAGTTAGCGACCTTGAGTCCCGGAGTCCGCGAAAATAATATCAGGGTGGTCAGTCTACCCGGGTCAGTGGAGGTTGAAGAATTGTTTAGCCAACCTCAGCTCACATTGGGCAAGAGGCGGAGTACAGCCTGGTCAAGTTGGCAGTGTACTACAACACAAACTCATTCACATCCAAGGGCAGAACATTGCCTGTTCTGGACATTGGTTGAGAGTTGATGATAACATGCAAATGCAGAAAAGCCACTGCTGGCTGCTGTGAAGCAGCAGGGCAAACCACTCAGCCGCTTCTCTGAATTGATAAAGTACTTAATTTTAATACTAACAAAATTATGTGTGAAATATTGTATGTTCTGCCTTTATATACTGTTTTATTCATGCCGTAAAGCTTGACGAGCTGAACTTCATTTAGAATATGTCTTTTATATATCTGAGCCTTATTTGGGTATCGATTGTTGCCGGGAAAATAGATCTTGATGTTTATTGTTGTAGATGTTTCACACTTATTGCCAATCTTCTTAGTTTTAGTTCTCTGATCTCTTTGTTTCTGCATCTTGTATTGATTGTTGGATGAAGATGAAGAGGATCGGGTGGATGAAACAGCCCTTCAGCAGCTCACAGAGATGGGTTTCCCTGAAAGCAGAGCCATCAAAGCTCTAAGATTGAACCAGTAAGTCTCAGTTTAATAACAACACACTCACAACTGATGTTGAGCCAAACTATTTTGAATATTAACAGCATAAAATAAACCTTTTTTCTCATCTTATCCTTTTTTTCTGCAGCATGTCAGTCACCCAGGCAATGGAGTGGCTTATCGAGCATGTAGATGACCCCTCTGTAGACACACCTATACCCTGCCAGGACTCTTCTGCGGCAGCAGGAGCTGCGGCTGCCACACCAGGCCCCTCCTCTTCGGCCTCCGTTCCTAATCTTCTCCGCAGCCTCTCCAGCCAGTCGAGCACAGAAGAGATCGTCAGGCAGGACGAGCTCACAGAGATCTTCAAGAGGATCCGCAGGAAACGGGAGTTCAGACCAGACTCAAGAGTGGGTGGCTTTATCCTGTCTGAGCTTTGATACTTTGACTATTACTTTGTTTTCTGTAACTCATCTCAGAGATTTCCATTGGTCTTTATTTGGTAGGAAGATGCTATTTAACAGCCCATATACAGACAGCTCAGATACAACTGTGATGACTGAAGGAATTTAGTCTGTAATTTCTTCATCTAGCATACAGCATGCAGGAATGGGAATGATAAGTAGATACCGAGAATACTGAAATGTTTAGTAATAGGTTTTTTCTTATATTACATTGGTTGTGTTCACACAACCTTCTCACTTCCCTGATTGTAGAGCTCAATGGACCTTATTTTTTCAAAGGAATACTGCTCCACAGTATCTCCAAAAATAGAAAATTGATTAAAAATGCTATCCTCCACTCACCACCATTTGAGAGGTTGCAACACATTGTAGCTACTTCTTCCACTGTGCACAAATTGTGATTTTCCCCAAGACTCCTGTGACTGTGTATGTTCTTATTAAGATAAACATTGTCTGTTTATTTGTTTCTGCAGGCTGTCATTGCATTGATGGAGATGGTGTTTGATGAGAAGGAGGTGGTGGATGCTCTGAGGGTGAATAACAACCAACAGGATGCTGCGGTAAGTTTACAAATCGACAACAGCAGGGTCTGCAAGCGGAGCTAGTCCTGAAAAACTACAGCAGTACCACAGCAATTGGGCTTACTAAATCAATTTTAAGGAATATTCATTAGTTTAAGAACAATAACCCAAGTTGGCCATTGTATAAAAACTATTTAGTGTATGTTGCAGAGGTGTTGTTGCAGAGGATATAAGTGTATTTTCAGAAGCAGAATGGAAAGTCTTTGTTCTAACTGTATTTTTTTTTCATCCTGCAGTGTGAGTGGCTGCTGGGAGACAGGAAACCTTCTCCAGAAGATCTGGACAAAGGCATCGACACCAACAGCCCGCTGTTCCAAGCCATTCTGGAGAATCCAGTGGTCCAGTTGGGTCTAACTAATCCCAAGACCCTGCTAGGTATAGTCTTATAGAATTTAGTGAAAAAGCTGGTACAGTAGGTGATTTTGTACACGGATACATTTTGTGAAATGATACTTTAAAGGAAATAATATCAAAAACTATTGTTCAAATTTTTGTTGTTGTTTGTTAGTGTTTTCTTTTAGTAAATGTTTTGAACTTTACAGACAGTGAGACAGCTGAGCGCACCGCCACACCTGCATTATAGTTCATTTGCTGTGGACCAATGAAAAATATGATATATCGTTGCACTCTTCACAAACAAACTTTTAGAATTATTATTCAAGACTGTAACTACACCTCGTCTATCAGAAATCATGACAAGCAGATAAACACAGGACAAAAAAAACATATTTTGGACTGTAACTGTGGGATAGTTCCTGTGTGGTCGTCATGCAACTCACTTTTTATTGGGGAACTGCTAAAATAGACAGTAGGACACAAGCTGAACATACCTGTTTTAACACTTACTTTCACAAACAGGCCATGAAAAAAAATGTATTTGAAACGACTCGATGTTGGCACTTGTCTGTGCTATGTATCTGTGTATGCATTGTTACATGGCAGACTTTATAACAAGACAAATTTCCCTAGGACTATTTGACTTTTGAATATTGAAATAGTGAAAAATCTCTTTTCTATACCAAAGTCCTTATTGTGCGTTCCAAGGCCAGTTGCATTTTCATTGGCACTTTCAGTCTAAGACGCCGTGGTGGGGCCATGTCAGGGCCAGTTTACAGGTGAATATAGTCCACCGATAACCCATGGACCATGTAGGGCTAACAGTGGGCTGAGGAAGAGTCAAAAATCTTTGGGTGGGGAGATGGCTGCAGAAGCATCATTTCATCACTGAAGAACCTGGAAAAAAATGGACAGTACTGGTCAAACTAGGGCTCTTCTCATTATCTAGGCAGAAAAGGAATAATCAGTTAAGGCGGATGAGCATTATCTGGGAAACATCATGTTTGTTAATATGGCCTCAGATCCCCCTTTTCCTGTGGTCTCAGTCCAGTTGTGAGGTCTGCACCAGAGTTTGATTGACATCTGTCACACGGTGCACACCCGCCTAACGAACTGGACCAAACGGGCACCGGTGTAAGTTTGAACCAAACCGGTATCCTGTTTTTCCTGTGAGGTGAAGCGTTGGGTGTGAGTACTGCAATTGTGCTACCCCAAACCAAATGAAAGTATCTTGACAGAATAGGAGAGACTGCACTTTTACATTTTATTCTTAAGAGATTTTAAAAGTTGCTGTTTTTGGATTATATTTCTCACCAGCGTGCTTTGTGTTTGTACGCAGCGTTTGAAGACATGCTGGAGAACCCTCTGAACACCACCCAGTGGATGAACGACCCCGAGACCGGCCCTGTCATGCTCCAGATATCCAGAATCTTCCAGACACTCAATCGCACATAGAGCCTCCTGGTGACCCCCTGTGTGACTGTGGCAGCTTGTTTGTGTGTGTGGGTGTGTGTGTGTGTGTGTGTTCGAAAAAATATTGGGGTGTGTGTGTATTTGAGTGTGGCAGAGACACAAGTATTGTTTTTGCCTTGTAAAGACAAAGCTGGAGGAGTTAAAGTATGAATTGAGATGTTACACATATAACTATTTATAACAGTAAAAACACTTATAGAAAACAAATGTTAACATAAACATTATTACAGTAATAATAAAAAAGAGATTTAGTATGTTGTTTTTACATTTTAATGAGAACAATTTATAGTCATGACAGACATGATTTATTTTATATAATTTCTCCGTGTGCAGAAATGACATCAGACATCAGTTTAATGTTTACACTTCAAAGAAAACTGTTTTTGTATGTTTTGCAATATTTAAATATCAATTACAGTTTTGTCCGACTCTTTAAATTGTGACATTTTACCCGTGGTGAATGTGTGGGATACTTCTGTTAGTGTCATGGTTTGTCTTTCTTCCCCCTTCATCTTGTTTTTTTATCAAAGTAACTGCTTGTAATTGAGAGGCTGGTGGTCAAAGTTGAGTGTTTGTTAAGCGTTTTGAAAACAGGCTTTTAGACACATTACCTCTCTCTCCATTAACGCCTGTGAGGTCACTGTAAGTCGACCGCCTCTCGGTTTAAAGCGGAGAACATTTGTTGTGGAGCTTCTTCAAGAATATTTATTTGACTTTTTGCCTTTTGCGACGAAAGCTGTACACTAAATTGTTTGTGTATTAGTCATGTTTTTACAAGAAAATTATAAATCAGGCCTGTGTGTTTATGTCAATGTGCTCTTGAATGTCATATTATCATGTTGCGCTCATTTATCACTTCACTTCACCTCTATGAATATCACTCACTGCAGCACTGAGGAAGTTAAAAGAAGGGTTCGTGTTTCGTCTGAAAAGGCTTTTTAGTGGGATGTTAAATGAAGCTGAGCTGAATCAACTTTTATTTGAATGATTAAATGTGCGCTTCATGCTGCGAAGGTGCAAGTATTTTCATACACACAAAGGAAATAATAGAATTTGAGACTTTTCTTTTCTTTTGAGAGCAATGAACATTAATGCTGTCAAACCAAACCAAAATGACACTATATAACCTGCCTTGTCATTAGTTGTACCCATTGAAAAATACCCTGTATTTCTGTGCAATAGCAAGGACTTCTGTCGACCTGTAAAGAAATATGATGGATTTGAGTGTTAGAGATGTATGGACTGCAATGGGTAGTGTGTTCTACAATATTATCCTTTGCATTTTCTTTGCATCAAGTACTTAAAATCTCCAGCAACAAGAAGGCGAGCTTAGCCTCTCCTTGTTGTACCGAGAGTTTAAAATAGTGTGGAGGGAGTTGTGTTTTGCCAAGCTTTTGAGTGTTTTTATTCAATATTTAAAATGTGGTAACGATGTGACTTTCTGCTCAGGGAGGCTGAGATTGTTTTTCTAAAGCTGTCATGATGGCAAACCTCTGCTCACCCCCTTCTAGTTTGGCATTTGAAAATGGCTTTAACTAATCTGTCTAGGACTTTATGAATAGGAGCACTACAAGACATGGTTTCGTAAATGCAATATTTGAAAATATTTAAATGTTTTTAGAGCAAAGTGTCTGTTTGAACTATGTATTATTACATTATTTATATCAAAGCCAAACTAGTAACTTGTGCTTATTTATAACATTTTTAGCAAACCTCAAAGCTAATCTACAAATGTGAAGAAAAAAAAATAGACGATTCAAATGTTGTTTTTACAAACCACTGTAAAATGTGCTTATGGACTGGTAGGTCTCAGTACGACTTAACGTAGTCCAATGTTTGGATGAAGAAGGATTTCGGCACACGTCTCTGGAAGCCCCTCTGCACACTTTCTGCACTGCAGTGGACCTTCATCCTGGCCACAGTGACCAGTTGTCTCTCCACCTCCATGCTTTGCGTTAGTATGCACACAGACAAAACTATGCCATAATATCTTGAAACAAACATTGGGAGATTGTCTAAAGAAAAAAAAGGACCACAGGAAATGCAGACACCTTTCAAAATGGTCAACAGAAACAGAAAAGAAATAAAATGAACTAAGGCGGAATTGTTGGGTCACAGGTTTTTGTTTCCACTCAGCTTTCATGCAGGACGGTCCCCGATTAACAACCTATGCAATATACTCTCACAGTCTGTTCATTCAGACAGCCTCATGGCTACTGGCATTTAAATCACCATTGCATTAAAGTTATTCTTTGTGGCTGTAATCTTTGGATTCTGTGTCTTTCTTTAAGTTGATGCAAACATTAGAAAAAAAACATTAGACAGGTTCCATGTTTGGCAGTGTACGACTAAATAGAAAATCTGGTAGACATTTGAATCATCCCGCTCTGACTGTAAGGTGGATATGAAACATATTGTGTTATGATAAGCAAGGAGGTTGTTTTTGGAGCGCACAAAGCTCTGGTGTGTGAACTCTCACTCAGCTGCAGGTTTGTATTTTATGTTATTTTATCAGCTGACCTTCAGTAGACTCGACCACAATATATATAGCCTGCACTCCAGGTGTTGTCAGGATATGAAAGGATTTTGTTTCTATTTGCACTGTTTTGTCATGTTTATAATGTTTACGATTTAAATTTGATTCAAGTGAACTGTTATATATTTGTTTTTACCTTTAACTACTTTTTTATGTATCTCAAGGTTGGCTTACTGAAAGCGACATTTTTATTGAAATGTCAGTTGAGTCTGGAACAAATGGATATTCATCTCAACCCTCAGCCAAAGTATTGTAGCACTTCCTTGCCAATTACAGAAGGAATAAAACGTCATAGTAAGATTTTGGCAATAGAAAATGGAAATGCTAATCTATAGAACTCCATTAGAGAAAAATATCTCACCACTAGGTCCATTTAGTCAATTTAGGTTTCATCATCTCGTTCTGCAAAAAAAAGTCTGACATTTATTCTTGACATTTGAAACATTTTCAACATGAGCAAAAACCTCCATCTGCTAATAAAGTTCATGGGATATGAATAAAAGCTAAAATGACCTTGAGGTATAATGCTCACTCAACTTCACCTTTCTTACTTTTTTATCCCCAAAGCAATTTCATTCAAAAGCAACTGGACTTGGTTATTTATCTAGGAAGACATTCCAACTCTCATTTAAGAGGCATCTTCAGTTCATGACCAAGTCCAGTTGCTTTTGACTGAAATTGCTTTAAGGAAAACGATGACCTGGACAAATAAGAACATTCACCTTTCTTACTTTTTTCTGCTTGCATCTTAATTTGGAAATACTTAACAAGCATTTTTGTCTTTTTTTTATTTTTATTTAATGCATTGACAATGATACTCGATGAGATTGAGGTTTGACAGCCCACAGTCTCTCTCAAGTTGATTTACTACTTCAAGTAGTCAAGACGTTGGGTCTTCCCGATCCAGTAAACTCCACTTGACTTGCCTGATTCTCAGACAGTAGCTTAGGACTTGCATCCATGTTTTTGTCCTTTCTCAGCAAACACATACGTTGAAACGAAGTTCGTCCTCTGTATTCAACCCCTCCTAATCACTAGGAGCATTGGGCCAGTGCCTTGGTCAGGGACAGAGACAGGAACATGTTTTTTTGGTGGTGAAAGGATCCTGGATCACCCAGAGGAAACCCACACCACCTTGTGTGTTCCTGTCTACATTTTGAGTCTCATTGTAGATGTTGAATTCTTATTTGTGGTTTCTCAGCATGGACAGACAGGAAACAGGTGTTGTGTGTACAGAAAAACGACAGTTATACTCTGTACTGAGGTGTGCTGAAGTCTGCTCGGGGGTTGCCTTGAGAATAGCTGAGTCTCTCATATCTGATTTGGAGGGCACTGTGAGTTTTGAGCAGCTCATGATACTCAGAATTCATGTCACAATGCCTCCTGCTGAGCTGTGTGTATTCCTGTTGCAGGTGGTATAGAGCCTTTGTGGACTCATCCAGGGCAGTTGTCTGTTGGTTGAGTCTGAACTGAAAGTTTGACCCTGGCAGCGGTTGTTCCTGAAGCCTTGGGAAGGTTTCCTGAGCTTTCTGCAGAGGCACGGACAATTTCTGCCTTTCCTCCAGTGTTTTGATCTGCTTGGTCAAGGCTTCTTTGAGCTCTGCATGCTGATTCTCACAAGTGGTCCTTGCTTTTTCAAGACCAGAGGTCAGCTGAGCGACTCTCTGCTGCAACATGGAGTTTGTTGTCTTTTCCAGTTTTAAAGCATCTCTAAGATCTGCCTGACTTGTCTTGCTCTCTGACTGTTGTTCTCTGAATCCATCTACCATGCGCTGGAGCTTCTCGATGGTACGCTGATTCTCAGAGATGGTATCATTTCTCTGCAACTTCATCTCTTCATGGCGCTCAGAGAGAGAGTGGTATTTAGACTTTACTCTGTCAAGTTCTGTGTTCATAGCATTTAACTTAGCTGTGATGTCTGCATTGTACATTCTTAATGTCTGCATGTCATACATCAGAGACTCTCTGGACAAAGATGCTTTTCTCTGTTGGTTTTCTTTAACCATCTGCTCAAAGCGCTTCTTCTCACATTGGAGGGACGACTTTAAGAGTTTTTCAGTGTGCAGGCTCTTTTCCAAAGCCAGAGTCTTCTCAGAGAGTTCTTTCTCTTGGCTCTTGACCTTCTTAAAGGCTCTTGTGAAGTGAACCTTCTCCACCTTAATGGCCTCCTCGAGTCTGCTTGCCTCTTGGTCTTTCTGAAGCTGTTTTTGATCAAGCTGCCTCTTCAGAGCAGTCTCAAGTTCAACGTCCAGTCTCTTGTTCTCAGAAGCCAGTTGTTTTTTCTCATGAGTCAGATGTTGCAGCTCTTCTGCTTCCTTCTGCTGCTGGGAGACAGCAGCCTCATAGTCCCTCTGAAGTGAACAGTTTTTAGTTTGTTCCTCTTTGAGGTCTGAGGCCAACTGGTCCACTTTATCCTGCAGGGAGGAAACAATGCTATCCTTGGCTCCAATGCCATTTTGAAGTTGCTGGATATTCAAGTGGAGGGATTCAATTTCTTTGTCTTTTTCCAGACTTTTCACCTGCAGTTCAGTGAGGTGGTCATTTAATGCATTGATTTCAACACATTTCACCCTCTCACGATCTGCCATTTCTTCTCTGTGCCGACGAGAAGACACCTCCAGATCGTTGTGGAACTTCTCGATCAACTTTTTGTTCTCTTCGAGCTCAGCTGAAAGTTTGGTGATTTTGTCTTTCAGCTTTTCTTTGCGGCGCTGATGCTCTTTCTGTGACTTCTTATTGAGATCAGCCACTTGTGCCTCAATTTCAAGACGAATGCTGTTTTTTTCAGCTTGTTCCTTACTCAGAGATTTTGCAAGAGCATCTTTTTCAGTCTGCTCCTTATTCAGAGCCTCTGCAAGAGTGTCTTTTTCACTTCGCTCCTGCTTCAAGGCCTCTTCAAGATCACCCGTGGCTATTCTCTTCTCTACAACATCTTGCTGTAGAAAAGCATTGGCTCTTCTCTCCTTCTCTAGGGCTTCTTGAAGAGAAGCTGTGGTTTTTCTCTCCTCCTTTAAGGCTTCCTGAAGAGCACCTGTGGTTTGTCTCTCCTCTTTAAGAGCCTCATTAAGAGCACCTGAGGTTTGTCTCTCTTCCTTTAGGGCTTCCTGAAGAGCAGCTGTGTCCCTTCTCTCCTCCTCTACTGGAAGACCAGCTGATTTCTTGCGACGACCACCTGATTTCTTGCGACGACCAGCCGATTTCTTACGATTTCCAGCTGATTTCTCAGATGTGTCAGATTCATTGAAATGGGTGTAGAAGTTGTTTTCTCTGCTGTATGCAGAGGACTTCTCCTCAATGTCCTCCAGGATCTTCTCCTCAGGCTCCTCTGCAAACTCCTGAATTTCCTCCAGAATCTCTTCCTCAGACTCCTCTAGAAACTCCTGAATTTCCTCCAGAATCTCTTCTTCAGGCTCGTCTACAAACTCCTGAATTTCCTCCAGAATCTCTTCCTCAGACTCCTCTATAAACTCCTGAATTTCCTCCAGAATCTCTTCTTCAGGCTCGTCTACAAACTCCTGAATTTCCTCCAGAATCTCTTCCTCAGACTCCTCTAGAAACTCCTGAATTTCCTCCAGAATCTCTTCTTCAGGCTCGTCTACAAAATCCTGAATTTCCTCCAGAATCTCTTCTTCAGGCTCATCGTCAAACTCCTGACTTTCCTCCAGAATCTCTTCCTCAGGCTCATGTTCAAACTCCTGAATTTCCTCCAGAATCTCTTCCTCAGACTCGCCTGCAAACTCCTGAATTTCCTCCAGAATCTCTTCCTCAAACTCGTCTTCAAACTCCTGAATTTCCTCAGTGTCTGGTTCAAAATCCTCAGAATAGACCTCATCACCCTCTTTCAGTGACTCCTCAGCTTTCTCTTGTACCTCCTCTATGATTTCCTCCTCAATCTCCTCTTCGATCTCCTCTTCAATCTCCTCTTCAACAGAATCGTCCTCAGAGGGAGTATTCTGTGGGCACCATGAAAAGCCCATGTAGTGCTGGGAGAAAGCTCCTCCTGATCTAGCTTTGTCCATTTTCTTTTTCTCAAGAAATGACTGCACGTTATTGATATTGTGATTTCAATGTAGCTGAGATAAATCCTAGCCTTTTAGATACCTGCAATTGCTACAACTGTCCTGTGAATGTATGTCTTCAACATGTAGCTAAGAAGGGAACTGTGACATCATACCAGAGGAGAACTGTGACATCATAAATGCAGAGAATGTTCCTTTGTTCTGATTTGACTGACAGATTCCAACACACACACACACACACACACACACACACACACACACACACACACACACACACACACACACACACACACACACACACACACACACCCCTGCATTCATTACTTTATTCTTTGTTTATTTTTTCATGTATTTATTTTATACTACTACAAATAATAAGAATAATAATACTCATTATTAATACAATTAAAATATTTAATACTTATTTTATGTCTTCACTATATTGGTGCATCTCAATGTAAAAACAATAACAATATTATTGTTTTTATTATTATTATTTTCATCATTATCATTTATTAATTTGATTTCCTATACAATGCAACTTTATATTATGTTACGTACATACTATAGTGCCAGCACTACATCATATTAAATCTGATATTCCGTTATACTGCTGAACTATACTATACTATGTTATACTATATTGTCTATTATTTATTATATTATTACATATATCATTATAAGATATATATTTCTAATAATACAACAATCCACAACAAAAAGACTGCCAAAACACACTTTAATTTACATTCTCAGTTTATAATTGTATTTCAGTTATATACTTTTATATGTGGTCATTAGAAAATAATACAAAATGTTGGCAAAGAATACAAATTAGTGTTGGCTCTAACAAAACCAGTGAACTGCTTCAATTTCTGATGCTTTTCATTTCATCACTAGATGGCAGCATTGGTCAATGTCACAAGACAATACAGTACTACAACAAAACAATGGAAAGCTGGATCTATAGGCCTATTGTGATGTTTAAAGTTAAATAAAGAAATAAAGGAGGAAGGAAAGCTGCTCGTCTGTCGGCTTTAGTCAATTTGTCCAATTTATATTTTAGCCAGAGGCTAGTAGGGTAAAATCAAAACCAAGCAGATTATTCTGCCCTTGTAATACGTGTGCAGCCTTGTACAGCTAGACAGATAGTTAACACACTATCTACGGAAGAAAAGGATGCTGGAGAAGTATCTTCATTTGAGGATGGCTGTTTCATCTTTTTAGTTCTTTTCTCCTCATTTTTATTTCCTCCAGAACATTGATATTCTTTTTTGTAGGAAGACAAAGATTTAACCGAGTCTCATGGGGGAGTCAACTTTAACTGAAATGTCGCTGTTTTCAGCTGCTTACGTCAGACTAGTCCGTCACTGAAAAGTGTCCCACTTGAGACAAAACCTAAAGCTCCGCAGGGCAGAACACTCCTTGCCTGGTATGCTATTATACCACTTTTATTACCTTTTATTTTTTAAGCATCAATGAACCAAAAACAATAATCAAAGAAGAATAATCAGTGTTATATACCATCTCTGTTCTACATTCAATTGTCCATCAACTAAGAGTCCTTAGACAGAAGAAAAAACAGTTCTGAATGACTTGTATATTTGGCTTATCCTCTATCCACTTTCGGCGTTTGTGGAGAGTCACCAAATATTCCTGTCTCCATCGTTTCCAAAAGCTGTCTGCTAGACTTTGGACTTGTCTCCACTGATTTTTGTGCAGATTAATTTGACTGAAGTCCCCAGGAGGAGCTGCGACTGAATTGATCTTTTGAGTGAGGATCATCGCAGGTGTCAAAATAGTTTGCATTTCCGGGTCAGTTGTCACCGGAATCAGAGGTCTGGCATTTAAAATTGCCATGACTTCTGCCATCAATGTGGTCAGCACTTCGTGTGTGAAACGGCTTCTGCAGAGCGCAGTAATATTCCATCTAGACTCCGTTGTGCAACTCCCATCAGTCTTTCCCAGGAGCCTCCTATATGAGAAGAAAGTGGAGGGTTGAAAGTCCATGTACCAACCCTGGTTGTCAAGGTAGCTTTTCAGCTCTGGATCATCGGTGACCCGCAGGTATGCTACAGCTGCGATGGCCTGTGTGGAAGTATCTGCAAAGACACAGAGTGCTCATCTTTGAGAGAAATAGGAACATACCTTCTCTCGATGCTTAGCTTCTCCAACTTTAGGAGGGATTCTTTCCAAGACTTCCACAAACTTTCTTTATCTGTTGGGAGTGGGTAATCCCAGTCATATTCTTTGGACGACAGCTCTCTGACTATGGCTTTCCCCTGTACAGTGATCGGAGACACAAAGCCCAGAGGATCGTAAAGGCTTTGAACTGTTGACAGGATGCCTCTTTTTGTGAAAGGTTTCTCTTCCCTGGATACTTGGAAACTGAAGGTGTCACTCTGCAAGTTCCAAATCAGCCCAAGGCTCCGTTGCAGTCGCAGTGGATTGGCTCCAAAGTCAAGATCCTTTAAGTCTTGGGCAAGATCATCTGAAGAAAACGATTCCATTACTGTGCTACTATTGGAGGCGATTTTGTGAAGTCTTAGGTTGGACCGTGCAAACATTTCTTGAGTTCTGTGCCAGTGATCAATAGCTTCTTTTTCTGGTCATCTAACACTGAGTATGTCAGAATAGCTTTTTCTGGATGGTCTGCAGGGTAGATTTTCACTAGACTTATCATGCAGCAGGATTTGGCCTTTGCATTTCTCCCACAGATTTTTGTGCATTTGGACGTTTTTACAGGAGTTGTCTCATGTGCTTCTTCCCCCTCGCCTTGCTTCGTTGAAACTTCGGTGTCCCATGGTGCAGGACCTGGATGTAGAGCCCATATGTGAGTGCTGCTACCACATTCTTGGCACATCACTTCTTTTTTACAGTCTCTAGCTCTATGATTGGTCGCTCCACAACACTTAAAGCAGATATTGTTCTCTTTCAGGTAAATTTTATGCTCCTATATAGGCTTACTTCGGAACGTGTGGCACTTCCTCAATGGATGAGTCTTTTTGTGTAAGGGGCACTGACGGTCTGGATTATCCAAGCTCCTTTCATCATAGTCTGTAAGAGTCATCATCGCTTCATAAGACACTCCAGTCTTTTTCACAGACACCGGAGATTTGTGGTTGTATTTTGAAGGACTCTCCACTTTATTGAGATTAAAGTTGTTAGCCTGGGGTATCATGCACATATCTTGAAAAGAAAGCAAAAGGTGGGTAAGAGACTTGGTTATCCTCTTTGTACTTTGCTCCTTTGTTAATCCACTTTTCTTGGAAGCTGAAACGAAGGTTTTTCCACAATAGGATTCACTCTGCGTGATGTATCGAGATACGCTAAACCTGGTAGGTATCCTTCTGCTTCTGCATATTCCAGTTCAAGTAAGAGGTCTCCAAGTTCTCTTAATGTCATATTGTCTCTATTTGAGATTTGGGGAAATTTTTAAAACCTCTTTAAAAATGCATGTTTGACCGCTTCCGGAGTTCCAAATGTCTCTTCTAGTCTTTGCCAAACCATGCTTAGCCCTGCGGATGTGTTGTGGCTGTGTATGGCTTGAATTATTTTTGCATGTTCTGCGGACTCTGGTCCAAGCCATTTCACTAGGAGATCTAGCTCCTCTTTTGGAGTTAAGACTGGTTCGTTGACAGCGCTGTTAAAGGAAGATTTCCATGCCTAGTAATTTTCTGGATGGTCATCAAACTTCGTTAGACCGGATGTGATGATCTCTCATCGTATGAAGTATTTTGTGATGTCTGGCATGACCTGTAGCTGTCGTGAAGAGTTTTCAATGTCCCACTTTTGGACTGGGTTTGTTTGGTTCAGGTTAGTTGAATTAGCATATGGATCTATATGTTTGATTTTTTGCACACACTTGTGAGGGATGTAGTCTGGTGAGTATTGTTTGGTACTCACTGTTTTCCAGAAATTCACATCCTTGTGAGTGTTGGGCAGGTCCGTGTCATTACTCTCATCTCTGCGGTTATCCACATTTTGACTGTTTCTCTCTACTGCTGGGTTTGCCGGAGGCTCAGGCATCTTGCTGGACACCGCTCTCTGCTTTGGTACATCAAGACTGTGCTGCTGCCCATACTCACTAGTTTGCTGTGTTGCATCAAGAGTGGTGAACAGTAGGTCGATGTCTTGATGAGACTGGATGTCTAGATTTTCCAAGGCGGCCACATATATCTCTGCTTTTGTAGAACATGCATTTAAGCTTTGAATGCCGCTTCTTCGACCGTCATCGCTGCTCCTTTTTAGCAAGAGGCTTCAGTGCGTGCGGCTTCAGCTTTTGCCTGGGCCTTGACTGCACCTGAGTTTGCTGATGCCTTACTTGTGCGTCAAGAGGACCTGGGGCTTGTACACTTTGATCTAGTCTTTAAGGACTGTGTTTCTTGTACATTTTGGAGGTCGTCCATCGTTTCAACTGATGGGTTAGTAGCGATTTAGCAGTTGAACAGCTCTGTAATGAATCCGATGTGTTACTGTCCTTACTATTCTGCCCTTGCAATACATGTGCAGCCTTGTACAGCTAGACAGATAGTTAAAACACTATCTACGGAAGAAAAGGATTCTGGAGAAGTTTCTTCGTTTGAGGATTGCTGTTTCATCGTTTTAGTTCTTTTCTCCTAATTTTTATTTCTTCCAGAACATTGATACTCTTTTTTGTAAGAAGACAAAGATTTAACCGAGGCTCGTAGTAGAGACAACTTTAACTGAAATGTCGCTGTTCTCAATTGCTTACGTCAGACTGGTCCGTCACTGAAAAGTGTCCCACCGGAAACACAATCTAAAGCTCCGCAGGGCAGAACACAGATTCATAATGTGGCAAGGAGGAGGTGAAAAGAAAAGAAAACTAATACTAAGAGCTCGACAACGCCACCCTGGGAATTTCACCCAGATAATGATTTTCTTACGCAAGGCACACAGGTGCGTAGTTACTTAAAGGCCAGAGGCGTGGTTCAAAGTTTTAAAAAGTATTTTATTTTAATATATTCTTAAAAATCAATAAACTCATTCACACAAAAAAACAAACCTAATCAGGGCTGAGGCCGAAGTGGATGGACGAAGGCTAGTGCAGGGGAGGAATCCACCAAAATAAAGAAACAAGCACACGTGGCAGACCCACTCCAAGGGACACAGCAAAACAAGACAAGGGAGGATTCCACCACCAGGTCACCAGCAACGCCACCACCGGCCTACAGCAGCTCAAAAGGGAGGAAACAAATTAGTGGGGTTGCACACACACACAAAAAGAAAGAAAACCTAACAAAACAATAACAGACAGACCCCTTACCTAAAATCACAATATATCAATAAACAAGATTTACAACATAGAATTACAAAATAGATTTACATAAACAGAATTCAAAATGAACTCCAACACACACACTCTGAAACAAGATCCATACAAGCTCATTCAACCAGTCCCCAGTAAAACAGATAGTCGTGCCCTGCAGCGTGCGGCCGACCAATTGTCCTGTACAAGCCGACGTGGCGACACTTGCGATGACCGCAGGACAGCGCCGTACGGCATGCAGCAGCAGCAAATATGAACGATATGCAGTAAATACAACGCGGAAAGCAGCAGCGGCCCAAGGAGGTGGCTACAGTAACACCTAATTAGGGAAATCTTACAATAGCATTGGCTAAGTAAGTTAAAATGATGGTTATGCATTAACACATAGGCTACATACCTTTTTTTAGGAGCACAGACACTCACACACTAGCGAAAGAAGGGAGGGAGAAAGGACTCCAGGCAGCTGCCAGCATTTACCTGTGACCACACTAGCATTAGGCACTTTGAGTCTGCCTTGTGTATGAAAAGTGCTATACAAATAAAGCTGCCTTGCCTTGCCTAGTAGCATCAACCACAACGGAGAGAGAGAGAGATTACACTTGCCACCACCAAACAATCACAGCGGCACACACGGATAGGAAGCACAAAGCATCACACGATCGCCCTGAAACACAACACAAATGCCTAAAACATAATGATTGAAATAAGACGAGCAGCGAGGTGAAGCAGCATGCGGCCATACCTGTCGGGCACACAACCGCCGACCCGGAAATGACGCAGATGACAATGGGAGCGCAGAGGACGAACCGGCGGGCGGATTACCCCTTTTGTACTGGCCCACCCCAATGCATAGCGGAAATGAGTGGAAACCATAGTAACCAAATGTAAACAAAAAAAGGCAAGAGCAGAAACAAGACAATATGCTTATCCTGCGACAATAACATAATAACGCAGTATAGCGTCTACCATTAATTAAATAAAATGACAGTGATATTGAGAACAGCCAAAACTGTATCTCTTGTGTTTTTAGGACAGGAGCTGGTGCAGCGGGCGGCAGCTTTCCCTCGTGGTGGTCCCCCTTCTCACTCCCTCCTTAAGCTTGGAATGGCACGGGTTATTTGGTTTGTAGTGATTATCTTTCTTTTGTGGCTTGAGTCGTTTTAAGCCTCGCTAAAGCCTAGCTCTGTGCCTGTTATGTTTATCTTTACTGTGATTATTGTGGTTTTTGATTTGACACTTCACTTGTTTTTGGGTTCTTAACTTTGATAATTTATTGCAAATAAACTTGATACTTTTCGAAGTCTGTCTCTCGTTCGCTACATAAATTGTGTAATGAATCTACAGGGCCAAGGGTGTGTTTCTTCAAGTGCAATTCCCCAGGTGGCGTTGTCGAGCAACTTTACCCCTCTCCCCCCATTCCTCCACACATAGATAGTAGGTTATATTGCATGTCATTGTGCAAGTGCAGCTATTTAATTAGCATAACAGAGCTAACACGTTGTGTTCCTAAATCCTCTGTTGATACAGATGATCAAGGAGCAAACCATACCACTCATAGTAACACCACTACACAAATGACCGCAGTTGAGGTTGAAATGACAGAGTTAGCATCCAAATCCTGACAACTAGCCTCCGAGGAGAAGTGAGAGCCAGTGGGTAGCTGTCAGTCGAGAGGCCACGCCCTAATTATTCATAAACTTTGCCCTCCAATAAAATAAAAACTAGCCTTATACAAAAGTAATCACCCCCCTCAGTGTTGTCATGGAGATATCACCTAAACATACCGATTAGAATGTTTTTTTGTACCAGGCCTTAATTTGGGTTATTTATGCTGTGAAAATGGCCTGTTTAACATGGGGGTCTTTGAGAAATTGCTCTATTATGAAACCGGCCCCTAGTGGACACTCAGAGAACTGCATTTTTTTGCCCTTCCTTACTGGACCAGGAAGTCGCTGTTGTGGGGGCTTGATGTAAATACGCCGCCATGTTAGTGATGGAGTAAAATTAGTCTGTTTAAACAGATAAAAGCAATGAAGAAATTATTTAAAGAAATAAGCGTCTACCATGTAGAGGCAGAGCAGACAGATGCATTTCAATCAGCTAAGAGACAACATGAACAACAAGTGAGTGACCTGCTGTCAGGATAATTAACACCCCCAAACACTAATGGCTGTAAATGTAGCGGACATCCATAAGCTTTAAGCAGCTATTCCTGCGGCACACAGATACTCAACATTTTTGTCAGGTTATTGAAGTCAATCATGTCACTCGATCAGAATAACTTAGTAGTATCCACAAGGACTATGGTATAATCACCTTTGACAAGTTATGCTTTCATTTATAGGCAGTTAAATGTGATGCCATTTGAATGAACACAGTAGGTGTTGTGTGTTGCACTGACTCCACACATTTATTCTGAGATATTCTTTATTATAATGTAGAGGCTTGAAACAGCTAACTGTTTAAATAAGTTAATGGGGAGCAAAAGGCAGTCACACCCCTATTTTTTTTTTTTATTATTATTTTCATTATTCATAAATCATTTTCTATCTCTTATTTCGTCTTTTCTATTTAATGTAATTGCTTCCTCACCTAAATAATTTACCTGCAGACAAGCACACACCATTCACGGTTGTACTGACAACATTGCACATCCAGGCCGCTAGGTGGGGCATTGCGCTTGGGCAGAGAATAGCATTCCTAGCACGCACAGGGAAAGAATAAATCCTCCTGCCGTGAAGTTAACACCAGTAAACATGTCTTAAAACAAGTGTACATGCAATATTTCAAGAGTTGAAACATGTAACTTATGAGATCGTTTGAAAAGCTTAGTTAGAGTAACAAGTTGTTGTGAGAATCTTGTGTAAATGGTGATAGAGGACTGTAAGCTAACTTGCTAATGCTAGCGGACCTGTATAGGTTGTGTGTGTGTTTGCGCATGTGTATGTGTGTGCATGTGTGTGTATGTGTGTGTCAGCAAGCGGGAAAAGCAATTTGAAGCAACAGGAATACTCCTGATTAAACTGAACACAACAGACAGAATGCATGCATTATTATTATTTGATGGACTTAGATAAACTTTTGCACTGTAAGACAGATGCTGAGACAGCAAAAACAAGTGCATCTATTATATTTTCTTGATGTGATGAACATGTATAAGGATACAGAGCCGAAGAATGATTATTTGTTTATCTGATTTTTGAGTGTGTATAAGGTCTAAGCAGCCTAACTGATTTATACTGTAATTATACCGTGCATTGAATGAGAATGTGAAGCAATTGTTACTGCTCCAGCTTAGTGTTGTTGAATGGCCATCTTAAATTTAAGGACTAAAGTAAAGGCCATTAGTTAAAAGATGTAAGTCTAAAGGCACATAAGATGTTTGATACCTGAAGTAGGATTTTTTGAGGGGAAGAATAAATCCTTCTGCCGTGAAGTTAACACCAGCTCGTGTGTGTCTCTGTTATTTTCACTGCAGGAAAAATAAGTTGTTGCTTTCCTGAGCGCCAAGTAAGGGAGGTAACAATTTTCGGGGCTCGTCCGGGATTAGCGCCTCCTGGTGGACGGTGCTAATTATTGAAGAACTGCGAGATTCCTGAGTTCCTGTTTCTGAGCCAGCGGACTAAGTGACAGACTTCAGGTATCTAGAGATGGCCGCTCTACGAGAACTGCGATGGGAAATTCAGCAACAACTACATCAGCTTGCTAGCTCTGCCAACACAGGCCTACTCTACAATCTCACAATAGCATGCCAAGGTGAGGTGGACGAAGAGGTGCCAGGCGTGGAATTGACCAATGTGGAACTCTTTGACTTTATTGTTGACTTTTTGAGAAGTGAACAACTGAGGAGTCTTGAGGACCTAGGGATGGCTTGCCTGCTTGCCTTGCATGACCTCAGTGATGAGCTGCAAGTGACTCAGGGCGCACTCACACTGTCCTTCCGCACTGTGCCTCGGGCTTTAGGGTACTTGTCCCCCCTCCCTCTCCCCCCGCGCCCCAGGCCTGTTTGTACTCACACTGCCTGGGCCTCACGCAAATGCTTCTTGCTGTCCATACGTTTTGTGCGTCTTGTCCGACTGTTTTTTGATATTTTCATCGACCAAATCTGCAGTAAACACTCCACCTCCGCATCACACCAACGTGAACCTTTCGCCGCCATTGTTGTTGTTGTTAAATTTCCGCGCATGGTCTTCTATTTTCTATGTCCGAACAGGACAACATAAAGGACGTCAGAACCGCCGTAGGTGCCGCTGTCCGCAGTTATGCGCGGAGCAGGTGCACTCACACTGGTCAAACCGGTTTTGGCCCGGTGCGGAAGGACAGTGTGAGTGAGCTCTCAGACAACTGATGGACATGATCAAGCACCTAATGAGGAGGACACTGATCTAACACCAGAGCCTGAACCAGTAGTAATGGAACCAGTGATGAGTATGACAGTACCTATACCTGTAGGTGCTGATCAGTTAAATGGTTTGGTAAAATTGACAGATGTTGCTGCATTATTGCCGCGTAGAGAATACAAGATTCATGGTGGTCAAATGTCTGATTTAGACTCTGATTTGAGTTTTAACAATCTGTGTAAACAAATTGATGAAGGGCTAGCTGAAAGGTTCACAGAGTCTGAGATAATTAGAACAGTGCTAATGGGTTTAAAACAATGTGTACTGTTTGCTTCTAAACACAGTGCAGGATTTCAGTATGACAGTAAACTAGTGCAGGGATTGTTCCTCCATTCACTTTACCAGGGGATGAACGAGAAATGCTCACACATTAGACAAGATATCAAACCACACCTCTCAAACATGAGTATCACTGAGGACTTCATTCTAGAGATGATAACACGGTCAGTCAGTGAGGACACAGAAAGACAAAACCACCTAGGACAGACACACAAACAAAAAGCAGTGAGTGTAAACGCAGCACAGCAGGACAGGGACAAACAGAATGCTGTCCAGATGCAGGCGGATGTCTGCACGGAATCGTGCTGCAATACATGAGCTGACAGTAAAAGTCTCATCTTTAGCCAGAAGTCTAGAGAAAGGTCTCACACCAGTTGCGAGTGTAGCACTAGAAAACACCTATGCCACACCATCACACCCAAAACAATCAGCTAAGCCAGAAACTGAAGGCAGATGCCAGCAGTGAATTGCACCAGGAAATGAAAGCTGCACTCACTTGTTTTCAATGTGGACAAGAGGGGCACAGAGCAATTGGTTGTCTCCTGAAAAACAGCTTGTCGGGAAACCGAGCGAGGTCACTGGGGAGGGAGTGACCCGAGCAAGTGAAGAGTCCCTTGTCACCATAAACTCATGTCTTAAAGATAAACAACAACCAGCAACCCAGTCACACGGACAACACCACACAGCAAAAGGGAAAAGCGTAGCTAATTTGATTGGTGGTAGATGTATGCTCACTTGTCATCTAAATGGGGTCAAAGTTCAGATGTTGCTGGATAGTGGAGCGCAGGTTAGCATGGTGGGGAAGTCTTTGGTGGATCAAACCCTACCAAATGCCAAAATGAAATCCCTTGAAAGCCTACTGTCAGACATCCTACTCCAAATCAAAGCCGCTAATGGGACAGTTGTACCATTTGAAGGGTGGATTGAAGTCCTGTTGGAGATAAAAAGTCAAAAACACGGGAGAGTAGCAATTCATGTCCCCATTTTAGTGAGTGGAAGCGTGTGACTAACCCACTCCTGGGTTTTAATGTGATTGAGCAGAGCATCATGGAAAACGATGAACAGCCGAATTTCATCGGCATACTGGACTTGCTGTCGGAGGCAATGAGTGTCCGGAAGCATACTGTTTGAAACTCTTGTCTCTGCTCTTAATGAAATGTCATTTCAGGAAGAGCCATCAAATCCTGTACTGAAAGTTGGGAAGAAAGGACTCATTGTTCAAAGCGGCCAAATCTGTGAGGTGAATTGTCATTTCAGGATGTTGCCAGAGGGAGGGACCATGTTATTTGAGCCAGCCTGGGAAAGCAGATGTTCCAACCAGTGCTTCAAAAACTGTGAGAGTCCCAATTTAGAATCCCACACAGCACGACATATTCCTACCACCAAAAACAGTATTGGGCTTCATTGAAAAAGGTTATGGGCATCAAACCAGTGAGTGTTCTCCCAGCTTCCCAGACACCAACTAACCAGGCTGGTGCTACTCACCTATGCTCAACACAAATAAGTGCCACTGCTGCTGACTATGACAATGGGAACAAAGAAGCCCACATAGTACCCCGTCAATTGCATCCCCCAGTAGCTTTAGACCACCTTACCGAGTGTGAGCAGGAAGTGGTACGCCAAATGCTTTTTGAAGAATCTGACGTGTTCACTCAAGAGGAGGGGGACATTGGCTGTATTCCTGACTTGAAGTTGAAAATCAACACAATAGATGACAACCCGGTCAGAAAATGTTATAACTTTATTCCAAGGAGTATGTGCAAAATCTTCTGGACAGAGGCTGGGTCAGAAAATCTGTGTCAGCTAATTCCTCCCCGGTGGTGTGCGTGCACAAGATGGACCACAGCCTGCGCTTATGTGTAGACTTTCGTGAGCTCAACCGTAACACCATACCTGACATCCCTTACCACGGATACAGGATCTGTTGGACAACTTGGGAGGCAACATGTGGTTTTCCATCCTGGATCAGGATAGTGCCTACCATCAGGGTTTTGTATGTGAGGAATCAAGATACCTAACAGCCTTTAGCACCCCCTGGGGGCTCTATGAATGGGTGCGAAGCCCATTTGGACTTACGAATGCACCAGCGGCATTTCAGCGATGCATGGAGGGAGTATTAGAGGGCATTAGAGATGAGTGCTGTGTACCATATTTGGATGATATACTTTGCTACTCCAAAACTTTTGATGAACACGTGGACCACCTAAGACAAGTTCTCTGTCGGATGAGGCAGCATGGCATCAAGCTCCTTCCTTCAAAATGTGAGCTCTTTAAGAGGAAGATCCGCTACATTGGGCGTATGGTGTCAGGTGAAGGAATCCAGATAGATCAGAAGGATCTGCAAGCGATGATTGCTCTGAAGGAGAAGAAACCCTGCACAGTTGGAGAGGTCCAGACGCTGCTTGGATTTTTAAGCTATTACCGGGCATTCATCCAAGAATTTTCACGAATGGCAAGGCCCTTGTTTGAACTACTCCAGAGCCCAGCAGAGGTGAGTGATACCACCAAAACCCAGAGCAGCAAGGGTAAGGGTCGAGTGAAGAAGAGCGATAAAGGACAACTTCCCTCCCGCACACCTATTATTTGGACTATGGAACATCAGAGTGTGGTATTAAGGTTTGTGGAGATGTTGACTACCCCCCCCCCCCCCCATCCTAGCCTACCCAAACTCTGGTCTTCCATTCGTATTGCACACAGATGCATCAAATGCAGGCCTGGGTGCCTTATTATATTAACGCCAGGAAAACAAACTGCATGTCATTGGGTATGGGTCTAGAGCATTAACACATGCCGAGAGGAACTACCACCTTCACTCTGGTAAACTTGAGTTTCTGGCTCTCAAATGGGCCATATGTGACAAATTCCGGGATTTTCTGTATTACGCCCCAACCTTCATGGTCTATACAGATAATAATCCCCTGACCTATATCCTGAGTATCCCAAGGTTAAATGCTGTGGGGTACAGGTGGGTTGGCAAGTAAGCGGATTTTCATTTTGATATCAAATATAGGCCAGGGAAAATGAACGCAGATGCTGATATGTTGTCCAGGTGGCCATTGAACCTTCAACATCAAATGAGTGAGCATACAGAAATAGTGCCGCCAGAGGTGGTGTCTGCAGTGTGGCAAGGAAACAAAGCAGTCCAAGACAATGATGTTCCTTGGATGGCTGCATTGCAGCTGAAGATGAAAAATGCTGGGATGCCAGATAGTGTCTCTAATGTCGTACCCAAAGACATCAGGGCTGCTCAACAAGAAGATCCAGCATTTAAAGAAGTTGTGTCCTTGAAACTCAATGCATGGAATCCCAATGAAAGAGCCATGCAGAGAGAGACAAGAAGATTGCTCTATGGGTGGAACAAGCTTAAAGTGGATAATGGGATACTCTACCGGAAAACGGAGCAACACAGACAACTGGTCCTCCCTGAAAACTAAAACCTGTGGTGCTGAAGAATTCACATGATGACATAGGGCATGTAGGGGCTGACAAGGTGACCCATGTTGACCGTGAAAGGTTTTATTGGCCCAACATGCAGCAAGACATCGAGGATTATGTGACAAAGAGATATGTTTGCATCAAACAAAAGCGTCCCAATGTTCCTCAGAAGGCCCCAATGGGATCCATCATGACCAGTGCACCGTTTAAGTTAGTCTGTATTGACTACTTACACCTGGAGCCAAGTAAGGGAGGATACGAGTATATCCTTGTCATAGTCGACCACTTCACACGCTTTGCTCAGGCGTACCCAAAGAAGAACAAATCAGGAAAGACAGGAGCTGAAAAGATATTTCAGGACTTCATCCCTCGTTTTGGGTACCCTGAGAAGCTTCATCACTACCAATGCCCTGAGTTTGAGAATAACCTGTTCCAAAGACTACAACAACTGTCAGGAATTGCTCATTCACGCAAAACGCCTTACCATCCACAGTGCAACCCAGTGGAAAGATAAAACACTTCTTCAAATGCTGCGCACCCTACAAGAGGAAAAGAAGAGTGAATGAAAAGATCATCTGCCTCATATTGTGCATGCCTGGAGAGTATCCGGTGGCATGAAGCCACCGGATACTCTCTGTTCTTCCTTTTGTATGGTACAGCACCATGTCTATCTATCTATCGATTTGTTCTTTAGCCCAAGAAGACAGAGTGAGGCCCACAACTATCAGACCTTTGCACAGCAGTGGGCGGAAAGGATGCGAGCAGCTTATCAAATCGCTGCTGATAACAGCCACAAGTCTTCAGCTAAAGGCAAGAAACAGTACGACAGAGGTGTGAGAGGTGTTACTCTTCAGCCAGGTGACAGGGTACTGGTGAAAAATCTGTCAGAGAGGGGAGGTCCAGGCAAGCTGCGCTCCTATTGGGAGACAATTGTACATCGTGTGGTGGAAAGATTGGGGAATGGACCAGTTTATAAAATACAGCCAGAGAGAGGAAGCAAGTCCCTGCGTGTACTCCACAGAAACCTGCTCCTGCAAGTGAATGACCTACATCTTGAAGAAGAATTTCCCTTGGACAAAAAGACAAGACAGAAGAGACAGAGACAACCTGAACAAGACAACAACAGACAAGTAAGAGATAGTTCTGATGATGAAGAAGAGTATATCTACCATCATGATGTCCGGGGCAGATTCCCATGCTATGGACTGGTAAAGCCTCAGCAACAAGGACCTACCATGCCACAACCGGGTCCTCGAAATCCACCTAAGCTCTGTGCAACAGCGAGATAATTCTGTCCTTCTGTCAGGCAAGAAGCTGAGAGTCCTGAGGACATAGAGGAGGCTCATGATATGCCGAGGTTAGGGGAGAGAGGTCCCAATCAAGTGGAAGAGATTGATGATGGCAGCATAGGAGAAAGAGACAATGTGAGAAGATCCCGGCGAAGAGGAAGACCAACAGAAAGATTCACTTACGATACTCTAGGTCAGACATCATTCCCGCATTGGGGTGTAGATGTGAACACCCTCTTACCCAGCCAACCACTCACACTGACTCAAGGTTGTGTACCCTTCCCCTACCCCACCCAGTCCCAGCCATACTGCTATTATTGCTACACTTGATTACACTAAAAAAAAAATTGGACAAAGGAAGCTAACAAATGTCAGGAGTCAGTCCTTTAAGTGGGGGAGAGACCCAAACTGGCTGAAAGTTTGGGTCGATGAAATGCGTTGTTAAACTTAACATCGACATGGGACGTGCACTCGAAGTCCAAATATCAGTTGTGAAACGGATTGATGTGACATTGTCTTTCAAAAGTCTGTCGATGTGTGTGTAAACGGTCTCGTAAAGCTGAGGGAAACTTACATCCGTTAGGTATTTACGTTCGGGGGGGGGGCATAGCGTGGCTCCAGGATTAACATTAACCGTCGAACTCTGTGTCTTCCACCACAGAAAGAGGCTGCTTATCAAGTCCAATGAATTCCATAAGCTTTGTTGTTATATCCCTCCACCTTTTACTGTCCCTGCTGTAAGGCTCCAGGCGTCTAAACGCTTCACTCACGGTGAGCTGAGTGACGGCTGTCTTTGGGGTTTGTTTTGCCCGGGCTTGTTTCTCATACTCGCCGTATTCTGTTGTTTGGCGCGTTCTCAAATGTTGGATGAGGTTAGTTGAGTTAAATTGTCGTTGTTGGTTACCACCTCTTGCAAACAGCAAGTTTAAATCTTTTTCGGAAACTGTGAAAAAATTCCAGACCGGAGAACTCATGCTGCAACTGCCAGCCTTATTCATGAGCGCAGAAAAACAGTTGCAGGTAATTTACGTCAGGGGTAAAAAATAGCCCACCGATCAACCTGTTTAGGGTCCATATCGGCCGATAACGATTGGCTGCCGATCAATCGGAGCATCTCTACTTCTCACTACTTAATTTGCCCTCCCATGTTCAAACAAACACTGATCACATGCAGCTAGTTTTGCTGTGTAGAGAGAAGGACACAGAATTTGGCCATGCCATTTTCTCAGAGTTGCTAGCCGACTTTAAAGTACTGGAGGATGACGGGATTACAATGGCAGATGAAACTGTTGTTAAAGGGACTATTTACTGCATTGCTAGGGCATCGCAAAGCCCTCTCCACTGATTTCAAGCCTCCATGTCAACGCTTGAAGCAAAGATAAACCACGTCCATGCCACAGGGTCCGACCACGCTCAGAAGATAGGCTCCCTTGAGGTAAATGCAAATTTACAAGGCGAGCGCCTGCTAACACTGGAGACCTCCTGTGCCACGTGTATTTCTGATCAGAAATCCATGGTGCCTTATCAGACATATCATCTTTCTCTGGCCTGTCTTTGCCTTATGGCCCAGCTACGAACTACTTTTCCACTCTTAGGACCTTTTGGAGGAACCTCAAACTCATTGAAGAGTGACCAAAATGATGTCAATGTCATTAAATGAAGAACCATGTAAGACTTATTTATGTTAGACAAACAGACACTGTCAAAAAGTGAAATTTATCTGTTAACTAATAGAGAAAATACTTTAGTTTAGTTTAAGTTTATTGCACCCTGACTCTAATTCAAGACCCCCCGCAATTCCTCACAGAAAACTTTGACACTTTTTACGACTCTGAGAAACCTACTGACCTGATCTGATAAGAAGACCCGAGACTCACACTTTAATATGTTCTTAAAGAAAACTATTATAGGAAGTATAAACTGTTATAATGTGTATTTTGTTGATCTGTAAAGAAATTAGTCTTTTTTGAAACGACTCTGGTCGTTCTATGATCAAGATTGCCAAAGTTACAGAAATGTGGTGATATTTAACCTAATCATGTAAGTAATGACATTAAGGATCAACCAAGGATTATATTTTAACTTTGTCCCAGTCTGTATGCATGTATCATTCAGTCATACTGTACATCAGGGCTATTCAATTAATTTGGAATTGGTGCCGGGTGACGAAAATGATCCAAAATGAGGGGCCAGGAAAATGTGAGCAAAAACATTAATGGATATTGTAAAACAATGCAGCAACATAGGAGTATATATTGTCTTTATTTTATCAATGTAAATAGTAGCCATATAAGTGCAACAACCTTGTAAAAAAACAATCCTTATGAATCTAACAAACCTGTGAACCAGAGGTTTCACTCAATTATTGAACTAAAGTACAAGTTTGAGGCTCTTTAATACCTTTACTAAAGTATTTTATTTTCATGCTACTTTATACTTCTACTCCACTATAAATCAGTAGAAATATTCTACTTTTTACTGCACGGCATTTATCTGATTACTTCAGTGACTAGTTACTTTACCAGGCTTTCAAGCACATATGAAACATTAATTTATTAATAAAAAAACGTTAAGTAAGGTAAAGTTAAAGTTTGCATGATTTTTTTTGAAAATGCCTCAATGTATACTCTTAAAACACAGATATGGCTGCAGAGTAAACAGGCTTCACAGTAAAAGAAACAAAAACTTCTCTGTACATTCGCTGGTGAACGGTGACGGTTTTGTGTGTCACCCTTTCTTTTTTCACAGAAGAAATAGACAGCAGTTGTGATTTAACCACAGATTGAGAACAACAACAGAGCGGAGCTTGGCGAGCTGTTGCCAAGAGGATTCAGAAACCCACAAAGAAGAGCATAGCGAGAGCGTGTGTAGCGTTGTGGCCGCCTTCCTACAAGGATGGCATGGAGCAAGTCTCCCAGCGCACTGGTACTTGACGCACTGAGATGGTAGCGCTTAGATGGATACGAGAAAGGACAGCGGTCATGAATTGCTGTTTCACACAGGCCTCTACTTAAAGGGCCACTAAATATTCCCTCGGGGGCCAGATCCGGCTGGGGGCCGCCAATTGAATAGCCCTGCTGTATATAATCATTGAGGATTTTATAACACATTATCAAAATATATTTAGACTACTGTCATAGAATGATTATTTTAACATATGAATATATTATTATTTGATGTTATTGTGTCACTGAGAACATTCCCCACAGGATTATTAACTAAGGGCGCACTCACACTGTCCATCCGTACCGTTTTGTTTGACCAGCGTGAGTGCAACCATACCGCACCTAGTTGCGGCACGCTAGCCGGCCACGGACCGTTTGGGAGAGGTGGGCGTTTGTAAAGCACGTTTGCACATGTACGAGCATGAGCGTGCGCACGTGTACGAGCACGAGGCCTATGGCGGTTCTGATGTAATTTTATGTGCGCCTGTTCAGACATAGAAAAAAAGAAGGACGGACCATGAGCGGACATTAAAAAAAATGGCGGCGAAAGGTTCATGTTGTTGTGATGCGGAGGTGGAGTGTCTACTACAGATTTGGTCAGATAAAAATATTCCAAAACAGTCGGACAAGACGCACAAAAACTCAGAGGTCTATGGAAAGACTTGTAAACAAAGAGACGCATCGCAATGCCGTCAATCAAAGCGTGTGACCTGTTACGGCGTGATGACGTATAGGCAGGGAAGAAGCATTCGCACGAGGCCTAGGCAGTGTGAGTACACACGGGCCTGGCCCACGGGGGAAGAGGGAGGGGGGGACAAGTACCCTAAATCACGGGGCACGGTACAGACTGACAGTGTGAGTGCGCCCTAAGAGAAAGCTAATGTTATGCGTTACTGTGTTCATTCACTGTTTAAATTCCTATACATTGCCTAATTTGTTTGAAAACTGATCTCTTGTCTTTACAGACAAAGGATAGAGGGTGTTTCCCCCACTTTAGGCAGGAAAATTAATGCATCTCATTATTTAGGCCCCAGCTTTGGACTTAAAGATAGCAAGCCCAAGCTGTCTCTACAGATTTCTAGAAGATTTCCTGAGATGATTTCGTCAGACTTCTCACTCCTTCTCTTCCACTTAGTCTTGTCTATTGTACAGTCTTTTGTTTTGTAACATCTATCTAGTTTTTCTTGTTTTTATTTTTATAATTAACTTTCTGCCTCACTTTTATTAATCAGTCAAACGTGGTCTTAAGTTAGCTTAGTTTATCTTGGCCGAAGAAATCAAGCTTTAGTCAACAGCGCAAAGTTACTCTTTTGAAGCTTATATCAAAATCCAGTTTTCACCTAGAGCACGCAAGAAGACACCAACTGACACTCTCATTCATCTAACTAAAATCTGTCGAAGCTGAAGAATCCAGAAAGACTCTTTTTGGCTTAAAGCTAAAGATTTACAACGAAAAGTGACCCTTGACACTGAATATCCATTGCCATGGTGAAGCGTCCCTTATCGAGAGGGTGTCAAATGCCGCTTGATTGGCCCGCACCTTGGGAGAGACCCAGTGTTCTGCATGTCGGGACAACTGCTCTGAAGCTGTGAAATACACCTCCTTCCTCTTGGATCCCCCTTCTACAAACCTGAGTTGGTGAGATGACGCTGTTGGTTATTTAATGAGCAGATCTGGTGACCACTGGCCATTTGATATTAAACTTTACTTTCCATACAGGTGTGATTAGAAATTGCATTTCATAACTTAGCTTTGCCATGCCCATTCGTTTTCTGTGTTATTCTCATCTGTCATTTCATGTCATAATCTATCATGTATATTACGTTTCTAAATATATCTCTTTTTTTGTAGTAAAACCCCCCAAACCCCAGCTGTTTTCTGTGAGCTTTCATTCTGTTTTGCAAAGATTTGAGGTAACTGTTTTACAAGAACAAACGTCTTCAGATTGAGATTGATAGAAATTGATTAATACAATTAATTGATCAATTTAACTGATAAGAGAAACGGATAGAAAAGTATTCTTTTAATTCTTGCAGGTGACTAGGTTTCCATTGGGCTTAGTCCACATTACCTGTCTATTCGGTGGTGGTGGCCCTTTTTGACGAGGAATAATTAAGTAGCCTAATTAATAGTTAACAGTAGGTGATTTTGTAAAAGGATACATTTTGTGAAATGATACTTTAAAGGAACATTCTAGCCCAAATAATATCAAAAACTATTGTTCACATTTTTTTGTTGTTTGGTTGTGTTTTCTTTTAGTAAATGTTATGAACTTTACAGACAGTGAGACAGCTGAGCGCACTGCCACAACTGCATTATAGTTCATTTGCTGTGGACCAATGAAAAAAATGATATATCGTTGCACTTTTCACAAACGAACTTTTAGAATTATTATTCAAGACTGTAACTAGACCTCGTCTATCAGAAATCATGACAAGCAGATAAACACAGGACAAAAAAAACATATTTTGGACTGTAACTGTGGGATAGTTCCTGTGTGGTCGTCATGCAACTCACTTTTTATTGGGGAACTGCTAAAATAGACAGTAGGACACAAGCTGAACATACCTGTTTTAACACTTATTTTCACAAACAGGCCATGAAAAAAAAATGTATTTGAAGGGACTCGATGTTGGCACTTGTCTGTGCTATGTACTTTACATCTGTGTATGCATTGTTACGTGGCAGACTTTATGACAAGACAAATTTCCCTAGGACTATTTGAATTTTGAATTGATGCGAAAATCTCTTGCCTCAGATCCCCCTTTTCCTGTGGTCTCAGTCCAGTTGTGTGGTCTGCACCAGAGTTTGATTGACATCTGTCACACGGTGCACACTTGCCTAACGAACTGGACCAAACGGGCACCGGTGTAAGTTTGAACCAAACCGGTATCCTGTTTTTCCTGTGAGGTGAAGCGTTGGGTGTGAGTACTGCAAATGTGCTACCCCAAACCAAATGAAAGTATCTTGACAGAATAGGAGAGACTGCGCTTATACATTTTATTCTTAAGAGATTTAAAAAGTTGCTGTTTTTGGATTATATTTCTCACCAGCGTGCTTTGTGTTTGTACGCAGCGTTTGAAGACATGCTGGAGAACCCTCTGAACAGCACCCAGTGGATGAACGACCCCGAGACCGGCCCTGTCATGCTCCAGATATCCAGAATCTTCCAGACACTCAATCGCACATAGAGCCTCCTGGTGACCCCCTGTGTGACTGTGGCAGCTTGTTTGTGTGTGTGGGTGTGTGTGTGTGTGTGTTCGAAAAAATATTGGGGTGTGTGTGTATTTGAGTGTGGCAGAGACACAAGTATTGTTTTTGCCTTATAAAGACAAAGCTGGAGGAGTTAAAGTATGAATTGAGATGTTACACATATAACTATTTATAACAGTAAAAACACTTATAGAAAACAAATGTTAACATAAACATTATTACTGTAATAATAAAAAAGAGATTTAGTATGTTGTTTTTACATTTTAATGAGAACAATTTATAGTCATGACAGACATGATTTATTTTATATAATTTCTCCGTGTGCAGAAATTACATCAGACATCAGTTTAATGTTTACACTTCAAAGAAAACTGTTTTTGTATGTTTTGCAATATTTAAATATCAATTACAGTTTTGTCCGACTCTTTAAATTGTGACATTTTACCCGTGGTGAATGTGTGGGATACTTCTGTTAGTGTCATGGTTTGTCTTTCTTCCCCCTTCATCTTGTTTTTATCAAAGTAACTGCTTGTAATTGAGAGGCTGGTGGTCAAAGTTGAGTGTTTGTTAAGCGTGTTGAAAACAGGCTTTTAGACACATTACCTCTCTCTCCATTAACACCTGTGAGGTCACTGTAAGTCGACCGCCTCTCGGTTTAAAGCGGAGAACATTTGTCGTGGAGCTTCTTCAAGAATATTTATTTGACTTTCTTGCCTTTTTCGACGAAAGCTGTACACTAAATTGTTTGTGTATTAGTCATGTTTTTACAAGAAAATTATAAATCAGGCCTGTGTGTTAATGTCAATGTGCTCTTGAATGTCATATTATCATGTTGCGCTCATTTAGCACTTGTTCACCTCTATGAATATCACTCACTGCAGCACTGAGGAAGTTAAAAGAAGGGTTCGTGTTTCGTCTGAAAAGGCTTTTTAGTGGGATGTTAAATGAAGCTGAGCTGAATCAACTTTTATTTGAATGATGAAATGTGCTCTTCATGCTGCGAAGGTGCAAGTATTTTTATACACACAAAGGAAATAATAGAATTTGAGACTTTTCTTTTCTTTTGAGAGCAATGAACATTAATGCTGTCAAACCAAACCAAAATGACACTATATAACCTGCCTTGTCATTAGTTGTACCCATTGAAAAATACCCTGTATTTCTGTGCAATAGCAAGGACTTCTGTCGACCTGTAAAGAAATATGATGGATTTGAGTGTTAGAGATGTATGGACTGCAATGGGTAGTGTGTTCTATAATATTATCCTTTGCATTTTCTTTGCATCAAGTACTTAAAATCTCCAGCAACAAGAAGGCGAGCTTAGCCTCTCCTTGTTGTACCGAGAGTTTAAAATAGTGTGGAGGGAGTTGTGTTTTGCCAAGCTTTTGAGTGTTTTTATTCAATATTTAAAATGTGGTATCGATGTGACTTTCTGCTCAGGGAGGCTGAGATTGTTTTTCTAAAGCTGTCATGATGGCAAACCTCTGCTCACCCCCTTCTAGTTTGGCATTTGAAAATGGCTTTAACTAATCTGTCTAGGACTTTATGAATAGGAGCACCACAAGACATGGTTTCGTAAATGCAATATTTGAAAATATTTAAATGTTTTTAGAGCAAAGTGTCTGTTTGAACTATGTGGTATTACATTATTTATATCAAAGCCAAACTAGTAACTTGTGCTTATTTATAACATTTTTAGCAAACCTCAAAGCTAATCTACAAATGTGAAGAAAAAAAAATAGACGATTCAAATGTTGTTTTTACAAACCACTGTAAAATGTGCTTATGGACTGGTAGGTCTCAGTATGACTTAACGTAGTCCAATGTTTGGATGAAGAAGGATTTCGGCACACGTCTCTGGAAGCCCCTCTGCACACTTTCTGCACTGCAGTGGACCTTCATCTTGGCCACAGCGACCAGTTGTCTCTCCACCTCCATGCTTTGCGTTAGTATGCACACAGACAAAACTATGCCATAATATCTTGAAACAAACATTGGGAGATTGTTTAAAGAAAAAAAAGGACCACAGGAAATGCAGACACCTTTCAAAATGGTCAACAGAAACAGAAAAGAAATAAAATGAACTAAGGCGGAATTGTTGGGTCACAGGTTTTTGTTTCCACTCAGCTTTCATGCAGGACGGTCCCCGATTAACAACCTATGCAATATACTCTCACAGTCTGTTCATTCAGACAGCCTCATGGCTACTGGCATTTAAATCACCATTGCATTAAAGTTATTCTTTGTGGCTGTAATCTTTGGATTGTGTGTCTTTCTTTAAGTTGATGCAAACATTAGAAAAAAAACATTAGACAGGTTCCATGTTTGGCAGTGTACGACTAAATAGAAAATCTGGTAGACATTTGAATCATCCCGCTCTGACTGTAAGGTGGATATGAAACATATTGTGTTATGATAAGCAAGGAGGTTGTTTTTGGAGCGCACAAAGCTCTGGTGTGTGAACTCTCACTCAGCTGCAGGTTTGTATTTTATGTTATTTTATCAGCTGACCTTCAGGAGAGTCGACCACAATATATATAGCCTGCACGCCAGGTGTTGTCAGGATATGAAAGGATTTTGTTTCTATTTGCACTGTTTTGTCATGTTTATAATGTTTACGATTTAAATTTGATTCAAGTGAACTGTTATATATTTGTTTACTACTTTACTACTACTTTTTTATGTATCTCAAGGTTGGCTTACTGAAAGCTACATTTTTATTGAAATGTCAGTTGAGTCTGGAACAAATGGATATTCATCTCAACCCTCAGCCAAAGTATTGTAGCACTTCCTTGCCAATTACAGAAGGAATAAAAGGTCATAGTAAGATTTTGGCAATAGAAAATGGAAATGCTAATCTATAGAACTACATTAGAGAAAAATATCTCACCACTAGGTCCATTTAGTCAATTTAGGTTTCATCATTTCGTTCTGCAAAAAAAAGTCCGACATTTATTCTTGACATTGGAAACATTTTCAACATGAGCAAAAACCTCCATCTGCTAATAAAGTTCATGGGATATGAATAAAAGCTAAAATGACCTTGAGGTAAAATGCTCACTCAACTTCACCTTTCTTACTTTTTTATCCCCAAAGCAATTTCATTCAAAAGCAACTGGACTTGGTTATTTATCTAGGAAGACATTCCAACTCTCATCTAAGAGGCATCTTCAGTTCATGACCAAGTCCAGTTGCTTTTGACTGAAATTGCTTCAAGGAAAACGATGACCTGGACGAATAAGAACATTCACCTTTCTTACTTTTTTCTGCTTGCATCTTAATTTGGAAATACTTAACAAGCATTTTTGTCTTTTTTTTATTTTTATTTAATGCATTTTATTGACAATGATACTCGATGAGATTGAGGTTTGACAGCCCACAGTCTCTCTCAAGTTGATTTACTACTTCAAGTAGTCAAGACGTTGGGTCTTCACGATCCAGTCAACTCCACTTGACTTGCCTGATTCTCAGACAGTAGCTTAGGACTTGCATCCATGTTTTTATCCTTTCTCAGCAAACACATACGTCGAAACGAAGTTCGTCCTCTGTATTCAACCCCTCCTAATCACTAGGAGCATTGGGCCAGTGCCTTGGTCAGGGACAGCGACAGGAACATGTTTTTTTGGTGGTGAAAGGATCCTGGATCACCCAGAGGAAACCCACACCACCTTGTGTGTTCCTGTCTACATTTTGAGTCTCATTGTAGATGTTGAATTTTTCTTTGTGGTCTTTTGGTTGTTTCTCAGCATGGACAGACAGGAAACAGGTGTCGTGTGTACAGAAAAATGACAGTTATACTCTGTACTGAGGTGTGCTGAAGTCTGCTCGGGGGTTGCCTTGTGAATAGCTGAGTCTCTCATATCTGATTTGGAGGGCACTGTGAGTTTTGAGCAGCTCATGATACTCAGAATTCATGTCACAATGCCTCCTGCTGAGCTGTGTGTATTCCTGTTGCAGGTGGTATAGAGCCTTTGTGCTCTCATCCTGGGCAGTGGTCTGTTGGTTGAGTCTGAACTCAGTGTCACCGGCGTGCCTGAACTGAACGTTTGACCCTGGCAGCTGTTGTTCCTGAAGCCTTGCGAAGGTTTCCTGAGCTTTCTGCAGAGGCATGGACAATTTCTGCTTTTCCTCCAGTGTTTCGATCTGCTTGGTCAAAGCTTCTTTGAGCTCTGCATGCTGATTCTCTAAAGTGGTCCTTGTTTTTTCAAGACCAGAGGTGAGCTGAGCGACTCTCTGCTGCAACATGGAGTTTGTTGTCTTTTCCAGTTTTAAAGCATCTCTAAGTTCTGCCTGACTTGTCTTGCTCTCTGACTGTTGTTCTCTCAATCCATCTACCATGCGCTGGAGCTTCTCGATGGTACGCTGATTCTCAGAGATGGTATCATTTCTCTGCAACTTCATCTCTTCATGGCGCTCAGAGAGAGAGTGGTATTTAGACTTTACTCTGTCAAGTTCTGTGTTCATAGCATTTAACTTAACTGTGATGTCTGCATTGTACATTCTTAATGTCTGCATGTCATACATCAGAGACTCTCTGGACAAAGATGCTTTTCTCTGTTGGTTTTCTTTAACCATCTGCTCAAAGCGCTTCTTCTCACGTTGGAGGGACGACTTTAAGAGTTTTTCAGTGTGTAGGCTCTTTTCCAAAGCCAGAGTCTTCTCAGAGAGTTCTTTCTCTTGGCTCTTGACCTTCTTAAAGGCTCTTGTGAAGTGAACCTTCTCCACCTTAATGGCCTCCTCGAGTCTGCTTGCCTCTTGGTCTTTCTGAAGCTGTTTTTGATCAAGCTGCCTCTTCAGAGCAGCCTCAAGTTCAACGTCCAGTCTCTTGTTCTCAGAAGCCAGTTGTTTTTTCTCATGAGTCAGATGTTGCAGCTCTTCTGCTTCCTTCTGCTGCTGGGAGACAGCAGCCTCATAGTCCCTCTGAAGTGAACAGTTTTTAGTTCGTTCCTCTTTGAGGTCTGAGGCCAACTGGTCCACTTTATCCTGCAGGGAGGAAACAATGCTATCCTTGGCTCCAATGCCATTTTGAAGTTGCTGGATATTCAAGTGGAGGGATTCAATTTCTTTGTCTTTTTCCAGACTTTTCACCTGCAGTTCAGTGAGGTGGTCATTTAATGCATTGATTTCAACACATTTCACCTTCTCACGATCTGCCATTTCTTCCCTGTGCCGATGAGAAGACACCTCCAGATCGTTGTGGAACTTCTCGATCAACTTTTTGTTCTCTTCGAGCTCAGCTGAAAGTTTGGTGATTTTGTCTTTCAGCTTTTCTTTGCGGCGCTGATGCTCTTTCTGTGACTTCTTATTGAGATCAGCCACTTGTGCCTCAATTTCAAGACGAATGCTGTTTTTTTCAGCTTGTTCCTTACTCAGAGATTTTGCAAGAGCATCTTTTTCAGTCTGCTCCTTACTCAGAGCCTCTGCAAGAGTGTCTTTTTCACTTCGCACCTGCTTCAAGGCCTCTTCAAGATCACCCGTGGCTATTCTCTTCTCTACAACATCTTGCTGTAGAAAAGCATTGGCTCTTCTCTCCTTCTCTAGGGCTTCTTGAAGAGAAGCTGTGGTTTTTCTCTCCTCCTTTAAGGCTTCCTGAAGAGCACCTGTGGTTTGTCTCTCCTCTTTAAGAGCCTCATTAAGAGCACCTGAGGTTTGTCTCTCTTCCTTTAGGGCTTCCTGAAGAGCAGCTGTGTCCCTTCTCTCCTCCTCTACTGGAAGACCAGCTGATTTCTTGCGACGACCACCTGATTTCTTGCGACGACCAGCCGATTTCTTACGATTTCCAGCTGATTTCTCAGATGTGTCAGATTCATTGAAATGGGTGTAGAAGTTGTTTTCTCTGCTGTATGCAGAGGACTTCTCCTCAATGTCCTCCAGGATCTTCTCCTCAGGCTCCTCTGCAAACTCCTGAATTTCCTCCAGAATCTCTTCCTCAGACTCCTCTAGAAACTCCTGAATTTCCTCCAGAATCTCTTCTTCAGGCTCGTCTACAAACTCCTGAATTTCCTCCAGAATCTCTTCCTCAGACTCCTCTATAAACTCCTGAATTTCCTCCAGAATCTCTTCCTCAGACTCCTCTATAAACTCCTGAATTTCCTCCAGAATCTCTTCTTCAGGCTCGTCTACAAACTCCTGAATTTCCTCCAGAATCTCTTCCTCAGACTCCTCTAGAAACTCCTGAATTTCCTCCAGAATCTCTTCTTCAGGCTCGTCTACAAAATCCTGAATTTCCTCCAGAATCTCTTCTTCAGGCTCATCATCAAACTCCTGACTTTCCTCCAGAATCTCTTCCTCAGGCTCATGTTCAAACTCCTGAATTTCCTCCAGAATCACTTCCTCAGACTCGCCTGCAAACTCCTGAATTTCCTCCAGAATCTCTTCCTCAAACTCGTCTTCAAACTCCTGAATTTCCTCAGTGTCTGGTTCAAAATCCTCAGAATAGACCTCATCACCCTCTTTCAGTGACTCCTCAGCTTTCTCTTGAACCTCCTCTATGATTTCCTCCTCAATCTCCTCTTCGATCTCCTCTTCAATCTCCTCTTCAACAGAATCGTCCTCAGAGGGAGTATTCTGTGGGCACCATGAAAAGCCCATGTAGTGCTGGGAGAAAGCTCCTCCTGATCTAGCTTTGTCCATTTTCTTTTTCTCAAGAAATGACTGCACGTTATTGATATTGTGATTTCAATGTAGCTGAGATAAATCCTAGCCTTTTAGATACCTGCAATTGCTACAACTGTCCTGTGAATGTATGTCTTCAACATGTAGCTAAGAAGGGAACTGTGACATCATACCAGCAGAGAACTGTGACATCATAAATGCAGAGAATGTTCCTTTGTTCTGATTTGACTGACAGATTCCAACACACACACACACACACACACACACACCCCTGCATCCATTACTTTATTTTTTGTTTATTTTTTCATGTATTTATTTTATACTACTACAAATAATAAGAATAATAATACTCATTATTAATACAATTAAAATATTTAATACTTATTTGATGTCTTCACTATATTGGTGCATCTCAATGTAAAAACAATAACAATATTATTGTTTTTATTATTATTATTTTCATCATTATCATTTATTAATTTGATATCCTATACAATGCAACTTTATATTATGTTACGTACATACTATAGTGCCAGCACTACATCATATTAAATCTGATATTCCGTTATACTGCTGAACTATACTATACTATGTTATACTATATTGTCTATTATTTATTATATTATTACATATATTATCATTATAAGATATATATTTCTAATAATACAACAATCCACAACAAAAAGACTGCCAAAACACACTTTAATTTACATTCTCAGTTTATAATTGTATTTCAGTTATATACTTTTATATGTGGTCATTAGAAAATAATACAAAATGTTGGCAAAGAATACAAATTAGTGTTGGCTCTAACAAAACCAGTGAACTGCTTCAATTTCTGATGCTTTTCATTTCATCACTAGATGGCAGCATTGGTCAATGTCACAAGACAATACAGCACTACAACAAAACAATGGAAAGCTGGATCTATAGGCCTATTGTGATGTTTAAAGTTAACTGAAGAAATAAAGGAGGAAGGAAAGCTGCTCGTCTGTCGGCTTTAGTCAATTTGTCCAATTTATATTTTAGCCAGAGGCTAGTAGGGTAAAATCAAAACCAAGCAGATTATTCTGCCCTTGTAATACGTGTGCAGCCTTGTACAGCTAGACAGATAGTTAACACACTATCTACGGAAGAAAAGGATGCTGGAGAAGTATCTTCATTTGAGGATGGCTGTTTCATCTTTTTAGTTCTTTTCTCCTAATTTTTATTTCCTTCAGAACATTGATATTCTTTTTTGTAAGAAGACAAAGATTTAACCGAGTCTCATGGTGGAGTCAACTTTAACTGAAATGTCGCTGTTTTCAGCTGCTTACGTCAGACTAGTCCGTCACTGAAAAGTGTCCCACTTGAGACAAAACCTAAAGCTCCGCAGGGCAGAACACTCCTTGCCTGGTATGCTATTATACCACTTTCATTACCTTTTATTTTTTAAGCATCAATGAACCAAAAACAATAATCAAAGAAGAATAATCAGTGTTATATACCATCTCTGTTCTACATTCAATTGTCCATCAACTAAGAGTCCTTAGACAGAAGAAAAAACAGTTCTGAATGACTTGTATATTTGGCTTATCCTCCACTTTCGGCGTTTGTGGAGAGTCACCAAATATTCCTGTCCATCGTTTCCAAAAGCTGTCTGCTAGACTTTGGACTTGTCTCCACTGATTTTTGTGCAGATTAATTTGACTGAAGTCCCCAGGAGGAGCTGCGACTGAATTGATCTTTTGAGTGAGGATCATCGCAGGTGTCAAAATAGTTTGCATTTCCGGGTCAGTTGTCACCGGAATCAGAGGTCTGGCATTTAAAATGTCCATGACTTCTGCCATCAATGTGGTCAGCACTTCGTGTGTGAAACGGCTTCTGCAGAGCGCAGTAATATTCCATCTAGACTCCGTTGTGCAACTCCTATCAGTATCTTATATGAGAAGAAAGTGGAGGGTTGAAAGTCCATGTACCAACCCTGGTTGTCAAGGTAGCTTTTCAGCTCTGGATCATCGGTGACCCGCAGGTATGCTACAGCTGCGATGGCCTGTGTGGAAGCATCTGCAAAGACACAGAGTGCTCGTCTTTTGGAGAAATAGGAACATACCTTCTCTCGATGAGTCATATTCTTTGGACGACAGCTCTCTGACTAGGGCTTTCCCCTGTACAGTGATCGGAGACACAAAGCCTTTGTAAGGCTTTGAACTGTTGACAGGATGCCTCTTTATGTGAAAGGTTTCTCTTCCCTGGATACTTGGAAACCGAAGGTGTCACTCTGCAAGTTCCAAATCAGCCCAAGGCTCCGTTGCAGTCGCAGTGGATCGGCTCCAAAGTCAAGATCCTTTAAGTCTTTGGCAAGATCATCTAAAGAAAACGATTCCATTACTGTGCTACTATTGGAAGCGATTTTGTGAAGCCTTAGGTTGGACCGTGCAAACATTTCTTGAGTTCTGTGCCAGTGATCAATAGCTTCTTTTTCTGGTCATCTAACACTGAGTATGTCAGAATAGCTTTTTCTGGATGGTATGCAGGGTAGATTTTCACTAGACTTATCATGCAGCAGGATTTGGCCAGATTTTTGTGCATTTGGACGTTTTTACAGGAGTTGTCTCATGTGCTTCTTCCCCCTCGTCTTGTTTCGTTAAAACTTCGGTGTCCCATGTTGCAGGACCTGGATGTAGAGCCGATATGTGAGTGCTGCTACCACATTCTTGGCACATCACTTCTTTTTTACAGTCTCTAGCTCTATGATTGGTCGCTCCACAACACTTGAAGCAGATATTGTTCTCTTTCAGGTAAATTTTATGCTCCTATATAGGCTTACTTCGGAACGTGTGGCACTTCCTCAATGGATGAGGCTTTTTGTGTAAGGGGCACTGACGGTCTGGATTATCCAAGCTCCTTTCATCATAGTCTGTAGGAGTCATCGTCGCTTCATAAGACACTGCAGTCTTTTTCACAGACACCGGAGACTCTCCACTTTATTGAGATTAAAGTTGTTAGCCTGGGGTATCATGCACATATCTTGAAAAGAAAGTGTAGCAGGACGCAGTCATTTGGCCTGTGACATCACGCAGGAGGCGGCCCCAGCCAATTGCGGTGGGTGAAGGCCGCATAAAAGGGGGTGGAGAGTACCTGTCTTCCTCTTGCTTGCCTGGGGCCAGGCCACGTCATTTCCTGGTGTCCGTCACTTCCGCCCCTCTGTTAGCAGAGGCTCGCTTGGGTGTTGCTGCTGGCTGCATGCTGATCACCGCTTGTTTTTTTGTGTGTTTGTTTACAGGTTGTTTTCGTGTAGCGCCGAACTCTCCCCACGCTGTATTGTCCACGACTGCCTGACCGGTATGTAGTAGAGTGACAGTAGCTTCCTCCTTCAGCCACTTGTAAGTTTCTCATGTTTGTTTATTATTGTAGGCTAAAGATGTCTATGTAGAGGCTTAGCGCCGGCTAATCTGACCACTAAACCACTGCTGCTTTGCCTGGTTTGAGCTGTGTGCCTGGCTGGAGCTGCTTGCCTCGCTGGAGCTGCTTTGCCTTTCTTGAAGTTACCGTGTCTCGCCGAACCTCCTTGGCGTTTAGACACCGCTTATTGCTGCAGATCGATCGCTTGCTGTACCACCTTTTGCTGCTGTGCTTGAGCTCCCATTGCCGCCTCGGCCGTCTCGGCCCCCGCCTGCTCTGTTAGGCTTTGACTGTTGGGCTGGCTGGGTGTCTTCGGTGCTGCCCGTCGCTGCCTGGGCGTACCTGTGGTTCAGCAACGCTGTCGCTTCATTTATTTGTGTGTGTGTGTGTGTGTGTGTGTGTGTGTGTGTTCTGTTATCTTGTGTTTGTTTAGTAGTTGTTTGCTGTATGTTCATTATTATAATTTTCTTTTCTTTTGCAACCCATAGATTTGGTTAGTCATTATTTCTTTTTGAGGGTTGTGATTTTGTATATTTTGGGTAAGCAATTTGATTTGCTATTGTGCCTAATTATTGTGTGTATATATTGTAAATTCAAGTTTATTCATTTCTTTTCTTAATAGCTATTATATTGTTTTCTTTGTCCCTAAACTGTTTCTCTGGTGTCCCCCCCCTTTCAGGTGCTGAGCCTACGGTGGTGGATTGGTGTCTGGTGGTGGTGCCCTTCCCTTTTTTTGTGTTGTCTTCACTGGCTGAGTATTCACGTTATCCTTATTTTGCTGCACGTGTGGTGTTCCTGGTATCCCCGTTTTGTTGACCCAATCTTACACTAGTAGGTCTCAGCCCTGATTGGTTTAATTTAATTTCCCCATAGTGAATGATTTCGTTTAACCCTTTTTTTAAATAACAGAATAATAATAAAATAATATTTTTATATCAGTGAACTACTGTCTCTGCCTCATTTTGTTATGGACCTGAATGCCTTCTTATTTCAAGTTAGTTCACTTAAAGTCCCTGGGTGAACCTCCCAGGGTGGCGTTGTCTGGCAACAATTATTTGATGTTCTAAACACCTTTACTGTAAACTAAAATCATCTCCTCGCGCCGCCACAAAAGCAAGAGGTGGGTAAGAGACTTGGTTATCCTCTTTGTACTTTGCTCCTTTGTTAATCCACTTTTCTTGGAAGCTGAAAGGAAGGTTTTTCCACAATAGGATTCACTCTGCGTGATGTATCAATACGCTAAACCTGGTAGGTATCCTTCTGCTTTTGCATATTCCAGTTCAAGTAAGAGGTCTCCAAGTTCTCTTAATTTCATATTGTCTCTATTTGAGATTTGGGGAAATTTTCAAAACTTCTTTAAAAATGCATGTTCAACCGCTTCCGGAGATCCAAATGTCTCTTCTAGTCTTTGCCAAACCATGCTTAGCCCTGCGGATGTGTTGTGGCTGTGTATGGCTCGAATTCTTTTTGCATGTTCTGCGGACTCTGGTCCAAGCCATTTCACTAGCAGATCTAGCTCCTCTTTTGGAGTTAAGACTAGTTTGTTGACAGCGCTGTTAAAGGAAGATTTCCATGCCTAGTAATTTTCTGGATGGTCATCAAACTTCGTTAGACCGGATGTGATGATCTCTCATCGTATGAAGTATTTTGTGATGTCTGGCATGACCTGTAGCTGTCGTGAAGAGTTTTCAGTGTCCCACTTTTGGACTGGGTTAGTTTGGTTCAGGTTAGTTGAATTAGCATATGGATCTATATGTTTGATTTTTTGCGCACACTTGTGAGGGATGTAGTCTGGTGAGTATTGTTTGGTACTCACTGTTTTCCGGAAATTCACATCCTTGTGAGTGTTGGGCAGGTCCGTGTCATTACTCTCATCTCTGCGGTTATCCACATTTTGACTTTCTCTCTACTTTTGGGTTTGCCGGAGGCTCAGGCATCTTGCTGGACACCGCTCTCTGCTCTGATACATCAAGACTGTGCTGCTGCCCATACTCACTAGTTTGCTGTGTTGCATCAAGAGGGGTGAACGGTAGGTCGATGTCTTGATGAGACTGGATGTCTAGATTTTCCAAGGCGGCCACATATATCTGCTTTTGTAGAACGTGCATTTAAGCTTTGAATGCCGCTTCTTCGACCGTGATCGCTGCTTCTTTTTCAGCAAGAGGCTTCAGTGCGTGCGGCTTCAGCTTTTGCCTGGGCCTTGACTGCACCTGAGTTTGCTGATGCCTTACTTGTGCGTCAAGAGGACCTGGTGCTTGTACACTTTGATCTAGTCTTTAAGGACCGTGTTTCTTGTACATTTTGTAGGTCGTCCATCGTTTCAACTGATGGGTTAGTAGCGATTTAGCAGTTGAACAGCTCTGTAATGAACCCGATGTGTGACTGTCCTTACTATTCTGCCCTTGCAATACATGTGCAGCCTTGTACAGCTAGACAGATAGTTAAAACACTATCTACGGAAGAAAAGGATTCTGGAGAAGTTTTTCTTCGTTTGAGGATTGCTGTTTAATCTTTTTAGTTCTTGTCTCCTAATTTTTATTTCTTCCAGAACATTGATGTTCTTTTTTGTAAGAAGACAAAGATTTAACCGAGGCTCGTAGTGGAGTCAACTTTAACTGAAATGTCGCTGTTTTCCATTGCTTACGTCAGACTTGTCAGTCACTGAAAAGTGTCCCACCGGAAACACAACGTAAAGCTCCGCAGGGCAGAACACAGATTCATAATGTGGCAAGGAGGAGGTGAAAAGAAAAGAAAACTAATACTAAGAGCTCGACAACGCCACCCTGGGAATTTCCCCCAGATAATTATTTTCTTACAGAAGGCACACAGGTGCGTAGTTACTTAAAGGCCAGAGATGTGGTTCAAAGTTTTAAAAAGTATTTTATTTTAATATATTCTTAAAAATCAATAAACTCATTCACACAAAAAAAAAACCTAATCAGGGCTGAGGCCGAAGTGGATGGACGAAGGCTAGTGCAGGAGAGGAATCCACCAAAATAAAGAAACAAGCACACGTGGCAGACACACTCTCAGTGATGAAAAACCCACTCCAAGGGACACAGCAAAACAAGACAAGGGAGGATTCCACCACCAGGTCACCAGCAGCTGAAAAGGGAGGAAACAAATTAGTGGGGTTGCACACACACACAAAAAGAAAGAAAACCTAACAAAACAATAACAGACAGACCCCTTACCTAAAATCACAATATATCAATAAACAAGATTTACAACATAGAATTACAAAATAGATTTACATAAACAGAATTCAAAATGAACTCAAACACACACACTCAAAAATAATGAAACAGGATCCAAACACACTCATTCAACATAAGGGGCACCAGTCCCCAGTAAAACAGATAGTCGTGCCCTGCAGCGTGCGGCCGACCAATTGTCCTGTACAAGCCGACGTGGCGACACTTCTGATGACCGCAGGACAGCGCCGTACGGCATGCAGAAGCAGCAAATATGAACGATATGCGGAAAGCAGCAGCGGCCCAAGGAGGTGGCTACAGTTACACCTAATTAAGGAAATCCATCATTAGCATTGGCTAAGTAAGTTAAAATGATGGTTATGCATTAACGTATAGGCTACATACCTTTTTTTAGGAGCACAGACACTCACACACTCACGAGAGAAGGGGGGGAGAAAGGACTCCAGGCAGCCGCCAGCATTTACCTGTGACCACACTAGCATTAGCCACCTAGTAGCATCAACCACAACAGAGAGAGAGAGAGATTACACTTACCACCGCCAAACAATCACAGTGGCGCACACGGATAGGAAGCACAAAGCATCACACGATCGCCCTTCAACACAACACAAATGCCTAAAACATAATGATTGAAATGAGACGAGCAGCGAGGTGAAGCAACGTGCGGCCATACCTGTCGGGCACACATCCGCCGACCCGGAAATGACGCAGATGACAATGGGAGCGCAGAGGACGAACCGGCGGGTGGATTACCCCTTTTGTACTGGCCCACCCCAATGCATAGCGGAAATGAGTGGAAACAATAGTAACCAAATGTAAACAAAAAAAGGCAAGAGCAGAAACAAGACAACATGCTTATCCTGCGACAATAACATAACGCAGTATAGCGTCTACCATTAATTCAATAAAATGACAGTGATATTGAGAACAGCCAAAACTGTATCTCTTGTGTTTTTAGGACAGGAGCTGGTGCAGCAGGCAGCAGCTTTCCCTCGCGGTGGTCCCCCTTCTCACTCCCTCCTTAAGCTTGGAATGGCATTGGGTTATTTGGTTTGTAGTGATTATCTTTCTTTTTTGGCTTGAGTCGTTTTAAGCCTCGCTAAAGCCTAGCTCTGTGCCTGTTATGTTTATCTTTAATGTGATTATTGTGGTTTTTGATTTGACACTTCACTTGTTTTTGGGTTCTTAACTTTGATCATTTATTGCAAATAAACTTGATACTTTTCGAAGTCTGTCTCTCGTTCGCTACATAAATTGTGTAATGAATCTACAGGGCCAAGGGTGTGTTTCTTCAAGTGCAATTCCCCAGGTGGCGTTGTCGAGCAACTTTCCCCCTCTCTCCCCATTCCTCCACACATAGATAGTAGGTTATATTGCATGTCATTGTGCAAGTGCAGCTATTTAATTAGCATAACAGAGCTAACACGTTGTGTTCCAAAATCCTCTGTTGATACAGATGATCAAGGAGCAAACCATACCACTCCTAGTAACACCACTAAACAAATGACCGCAGTGGAGGTTGAAATGACAGAGTTAGCATCCTAATCCTGACAACTAGCCTCCGAGGAGAAGTGAGAGCCAGCGGTTAGCTGTCAGTCGAGAGGCCACGCCCTAATTATTCATAAACTTTGCCCTCCAATAAAATAAAAACTAGCCTTATACAAAAGTAATCACCCCCCTCAGTGTTGTCATGGAGATATCACCTAAACATACGGATTAGAATGTTTTTGTACCAGGCCTTAATTTGGTTTATTTATGCTGTGAAAATGGCCTGTTTAACATGGGGGTCAATGAGAAATTGCTCTATTATGAAACCGGCCCCTAGTGGACACTCAGAGAACTGCATTTTTTTGCCCTTTCTTACTGAATCAACCAGAAAGTCGCTGTTGTGGGGGCTTGATGTAAATACGCCGCCATGTTAGTGATGCAGTAAAATGAGTCTGTTTAAACAGATAAAAGCAATGAAGAAATGATTTAAAGAAATAAGCGTCTACTATGTACAGGCAGAGCAGACAGATGCATTTCAATCAGCTAAGAGACAACATGAACAACAAGTGAGTGACCTGCTGTCAGGATGATTAACAATCAATGAAGCAGTTTTTATCCAGGAAGTTATTATTATTATTTGATGGACTTAGATAAACTTTTGCGTCAAGGCCATTAGGTAAAAGATGTAAGTCTACAGGCGCATAAGATGTTTGATACCTGAAGTATGATTTTGTGAGGGGAAGAATAAATCCTTCTGCTGTGAAGTTAACACCAGCTCGTGTGTGTCTCTGTTATTTTCACTACAGGAAAAATAACTTGTTGCTTTCCCTGAGCGCCAAGTAAGGGAGGTAACAATTTTCGGGGCTCGTCCGGGATTAGCGCCTCCTGGTGGACGGTGCTAATTATTGAAGAACTGCGGGATCCTGAGTTCCTGTTTCTGAGCCAGCGGACTAAGTGACGGACTTCAGGTATCCAGAGATGGCCGCTCTACGAGAACTGCAATGGGATATTCAACAACAAATACATCAGCTTGCCAGCTCTGCCAACACAGGCCTACTCTACAATCTCAGAATAGCATGCCAAGGTGAGGTGGACGAAGAGGTGCCAGGCGTGGAATTGACCAATGTGGAACTCTTTGACTTTATTGTTGACTTTTTGAGAAGTAAACAACTGAGGAGTCTTGAGGACCTAGGGATGGCTTGCCTGCTTGCCTTGCATGACCTCAGTGATGAGCTGCAAGCGACTCAGGGTGCACTCACACTGTCCTTCCGCACCGCGGGCTTTAGGATACTTGTCCCCACTCCCTCTCCCCCCGCGCCCCAGGCCCGTTTGTACTCACACTGCCTGGGCCTCATGCAAATGCTTCTTGCTGTCCATACGTCATCACGCTGTAACACGTCACACGCATGGATTGACGTCATCGCGATGCGTCGCTTTGTTTACAATTCTTTCCATAGACCTCCGAGTTTTTGTGCGTCTTGTCCGACTGTTTTTTGATATTTTCATCGACCAAATCTGCAGTAAACACTCCACCTCCGCCTATTTTCTATGCCCGAACAGGACAACATAAAGGACGTCAGAACCGCCGTAGGCCTCATGCTCGTGCTCGTACACGTGCGCACGCTCGTGCTCGTACATGTGCAAACGGGCTCTACAAAAGCCCACCTCTCTCAGGCCGGCCGTGGACAGCCCGCTGTCCGCAGTTATGCGCAGAGCGGGTGCACTCACACTGGTCAAACCGGTTTTGGCCCGGTGTGGAAGGACAGTGTGAGTGAGCTCTCAGACAACTGATGGACATGATCAAGCACCTAATGAGGAGGACACTGATCTAACACCAGAGCCTGAACCAGTAGTAATGGTACCAGTGATGAGTATGACAGTACCTATACCTGTAGGTGCTGATCAGGTAACTGGTTTGGTAAAATTGACAGATGTTGTTGCATTATTGCCGCGTAGAGAATACAAGATTCATGGTGGTCAAATGTCTGATTTAGATTCTGATTTGAGTTTTAACAATCTGTGTAAACAAATTGATGAAGGGCTAGCTGAAAGGTTCACAGAGTCTGAGATAATTAGAACAGTGCTCAAGATAATTAAGCCTGGTACTTTTAAAGACATGCTCATTACTAAAGATGGCCTAATTGTAAGCGAACTTAAGCGTTTTCTCAGGGCACACCTCAGAGACAAAAGCAGTACAGAATTGTTTTAGGAGCTGAGCAACGCAAAACAATATGACCGAGAAAGCCCACAACAGTTTATGTACAGGCTAATGGGTTTAAAACAACGTGTACTGTTTGCTTCTAAACACAGTGCAGGATGTCAGTATGACAGTAAACTAGTGCAGGGAGTGTTCCTCCATTCACTTTACCAGGGGATGAACGAGAAATGCTCACACATCAGACAAGATATCAAACCACACCTCTCAAACATGAGTATCACTGATGACTTCATTCTAGAGATGATAACACGGTCAGTCAGTGAGGACACAGAAAGACAAAACAACTTAGGACAGACACAAACAAAAAGCAGTCAGTGTAAACGAAGCACAGCAGGACAGGGACAAACAGAATGCTGTCCAGATGCAGGCGGATGTCTGCACGGAATCGTGCTGCAATACATGAGCTGACAGTACAAGTCTCATCTTTAGCCAGAAGTCTAGAGAAAGGTCTCACACCAGTTGCGAGTGTAGCACTAGAAAACACCTGTGCCACACCATCACACCCAAAACAATCAGCTAAGCCAGAAACTGAAAGCAGATGCCAGCAGTGTATTGGACAAAGAAATGACAGCTGCACTCACTGTTTTCAATGTGGACAAGAGGGGCACAGAGCAATTGGTTGTCTCCTGAAAAACAGCTTGTCGGTAAACCGAGCGAGGTCACTGGGGAGGGAGTGACCCGAGCAAGTGAAGAGTCTCTTGTCACCATAAACTCATGTCTTAAAGATAAACAACAACCAGCAACCCAGTCACACGGACAACACCACACAGCAAAAGGGAAACGCGTAGCTAATTTTATTGGTGGTAGATGTATGCTCACTTGTCATCTAAATGGGGTCAAAGTTCAGATGTTGCTGGATAGTGGAGCGCAGGTTAGCATGGTGGGGAAGTCTTGGGTGGATCAAACCCTACCAAATGACAAAATTCAATCCCTTGAAAGCCGACTGTCAGACATCCTACTCCAAATCAAAGCCGCTAATGGGACAGTTGTACCATTTGATGGGTGGATTGAAGTCCTGTTGGAGATAAAAAGTCAAAAACACGGGAGAGTAGCAATTCATGTCCCCATTTTAGTGAGTGGAAGCGTGTGACTAACCCACTCCTGGGTTTTAATGTGATTGAGCAGATCATCATGGAAAACGATGAACAGCCGAATTGTATCGGCATACTGGACTTGCTGTCGGAGGCAATGAGTGTCCGGAAGCATACTGTTTGAAACTCTTGTCTCTGCTCTTAATGAAATGTCATTTCAGGCAGAACCATCAATTCCTGTACTGAAAGTTGGGAAGAAAGGACATTGTTCAAAGCGGCCAAATCTTTGAGGTGAATTGTCGTCTCAGGATGTTGCCAGAGGGAGGGCCCATGTTATTTGAGCCAGCCTGGGAAAGCAGCTTACCAGTTGGATTGGAGCTGTTTTCTGCCCTTGTTGATGTTCCAACCGGTGCTTCAAAAACTGTGAGAGTCCCATTTCAGAATCCCACACAGCACGACATATTCCTACCACCAAAAACAGTATTGGGCTTCATTGAAGAGGTTATGGGCATCAAACCAGTGAGTGTTCTCCCAGCTTCCAAGACACCAACTAACCAGGCTGGTGCTACTCACCTATGCTCAATACAAATAAGTGCCACTGCTGCTGACCATGACAATGGGAACAAAGAAGCCCACATAGTTCCCCGTCAATGGCATCCCCCAGTAGCTTTAGACCACCTTACCGAGTGTGAGCAGGAAGTGTTACGCCAAATTCTTTTTGAAGAATCTAACGTGTTCACTCAAGAGGAGGGGGACATTGGCTGTATTCCTGACTTGAAGTTGAAAATCAACACAATAGATGACAACCCGGGCAGAAAATGTTGTAACTTTATTCCAAAACCCTTGTATAAGAAGGTCAAGGAGTATGTGCAAAATCTTCTGGACAGAGGCTGGGCCAGAAAATCTGTGTCAGCTAATTCCTCCCCAGTGGTGTGCGTGCACAAGAAGGACCACAGCCTGCACTTATGTGTAGACTTTCGTGAGCTCAACCATAACCATACCCGACATCCCTTACCACGGATACAGGATCTGTTGGACAACTTGGGAGGCAACATGTGGTTTTCCATCCTGGATCAGGACAGTGCCTACCATCAGGGTTTTGTAAGTGAGGAATCAAGATACCTAACAGCCTTTAGCAACCTTCTGGGGCTCTATGAATGGGTGCGAAGCCCATTTGGACTGACGAATGCACCAGCGGCATTTCAGCGATGCATGGAGGGAGTATTAGAGGGCATTAGAGATGAGTGCTGTGTACCATATTTGGATGATATACTTTGCTACTCCAAAACTATTGATGAACACGTGGACCACCTCAGACAAGTTCTCTGCCAGATGAGGCAGCACGGATGCCGGATGAGGCATCAAGCTCCGTCCTGCAAAATGTGAGCTCTTTAAGAGGAAGATCCGCTACATTGGGCGTATGGTGTCAGGTGAAGGAATCCAGATAGGTCAGAAGGATCTGGAAGCGGTGATTGCTCTGAAGGAGAAGAAACCCTGCACAGTTGGAGAGGTCCGGACGCTGCTTGGATTTTTAAACTATTACCGGGCATTCATCCAAGAATTTTCACGAATGGCAAGGCCCTTGTTTGAACTCCTCCAGAGCCAAGCAGAGGTGAGTAATACCACCAAAACCCAGAGCAGCAAGGGTAAGGGTCGAGTGAAGAAGAGCGATTAAGGACAACTTTCCTCCCGCACACCTATTATTTGGACTATGGAACATCAGAGTGTGGTATTAAGGTTTGTGGAGATGTTGACTACCCACCCCCCCTATCCTAGCCTGCCCAAACTCTGGTCTTCCATTCGTATTGCACACAGATGCATCAAATGCAGGCCTGGGTGCCTTATTATATCAACGCCAAGGAAAACAAACTGCGTGTCATTGGGTATGGGTCTAGAGCATTAACACCTGCCGAGAGGAACTACCACCTTCACTCTGGTAAACTTGAGTTTCTGGCACTCAAATGGGCCATATGTGACAAATTCCGAGATTATCTGTATTACGCCCCAACCTTCACGGTCTATACAGATAATAGTCCCCCGACCTATATCCTGAGTATCCCAAGGTTAAATGCTGTGGGGCACAGGTGGGTTGGCAAGTAAGCAGATTTTCATTTTGATATCAAGTATAGGCCAGGGAAAATGAACGCAGATGCTGATATGTTGTCCAGGTGGCCATTGAACCTTCAACATCAAATGAGTGAGCATACAGAAATAGTGCCGCCAGAGGTGGTGTCTGCAGTGTGGCAGGGAAGCAAAGCAGTCCAAGACAATGATGTTCCTTGGGTGGCTGCATTGCAGCTGAATTGTGAAGATGAAAATGCTGGGATGCCAGATAGTGTCTCTAATGTCGTACCCAAAGACATCAGGGTTGCTCAATAAGAAGATCCAGCAATCAAAGAAGTTGTGTCCTTGAAACTCAATGTATGGAATCCCAATGAAAGAGCCATGCAGAGAGAGACAAGAAGATTGCTCTATGAGTGGAACAAGCTTAAAGTGGATAATGGGATACTCTACCGCAAAACGGAGCAACACAGACAATTGGTCCTCCCTGAAAAACTAAAACCTGTGGTGCTGAAGAATTCACATGATGACATGGGGCATGTAGGGGCTGACAAGGTGACCCATCTTGCCCGTGAAAGGTTTTATTGGCCCAACAAGACGTCGAGGACTATGTGACAAAGAGATGTGTTTGCATCAAACAAAAACGTCCCAATGTTCCTCAGAAGGTCCCAATGGGATCCATCATGACCAGTGCACAGTTTAAGTTAGTCTGTATTGACTCCTTACACCTGGAGCCAAGTAAGGGAGGGTACGAGTATTTCCTTGTTATAGTCGACCACTTCACGCGCTTTGCTCAGGCGTACCCAATGAAGAACAAATCAGGAAAGACAGGAGCTGAAAAGATATTTCAGGACTTTATCCCTCGTTTTGGGTACCCTGAGAAGCTTCATCACTACCAAGGACCTGAGTTTGAGAATAACCTGTTCCAAAGACTACAACAACTGTCAGGAATTGCTCATTCACGCACAACGCCTTACCATTGTTGTGGAAATGGATTCTTCAATAAAGATCAACAAACAGGATCAGCTTTTTCTCCGTGGTTTATTTTGCCAAAGCATTTTCTTCTGCAGACAAAAATACGTTCATCCCCACATCCTCACAAGTTAGAGTCTAGCAGGGAATGACGATTTGCCAAATATCGCACAGTCTTTTAGTTAGAGGGACAGGACGCCAATAGCCTTGGTTGGGTGACGTCTTTAGACCAAACAAAAACATGCCTTAGACATTACAATTCTGAACATTCTGAACCTCTCTCATCACAAGGTCTCTAACACAGGGTACAGATGCACAAATGTGCCAATATATCATCATGAGTTAGTTATTTGCATTATCCATTAAGAATGTGAGACAGAGGAGACACTGAACTGCATCTGACCTGACAAAACTATGATTATGAATTACAAATATCCAAAATTCCCACAACACCATCCACAGTGCAACCCAGTGGAAAGATTAAACACTCTTTCAAATGCTGCGCACCCTACAAGAGGAAAAGAAGAGTGAATGAAAAGATCATCTGCCTCATATTGTGCATGCCTACAACTGCACGAGGCATGACGCCACCGGATACTCTCCGTTCTTTCTTTTGTATGGTAGAGCACCAAATCTATCTATCGATTTGTTCTTTAGCCCAAGAAGATAGAGTGAGGCCCACAAATATCAGACATTTGCACAGCAGTGGGCAGAAAGGATGCAAGCAGCTTATCAAATCGCTGCTGATAACAGCCACAAGTCTTCAGCTAAAGGCAAGAAACAGTACGACAGAGGTGTGAGAGGTGTTACTCTTCAGCCAAGCGACAGGGTACTGGTGAAAAATCTGTCAGAGAGGGGAGGTCCAGGCAAGCTGCGCTCCTATTGGGAGACAATTGTACATCGTGTGGTGGAAAGATTGGGGGATGGACCAGTTTATAAAATACAGCCAGAGAGAGGAAGCAAGTCCCTGCGTGTACTCCACAGAAACCTGCTCCTGCCAGTGAATGACCTACCTCTTGAAGAAGAATTTCCCTTGGACAAAAAGACAAGACAGAAGAGACAGAGACAACCTGAACAAGACAACAACAGACAGATGGAGATAGTTCTGATGATGAAGAAGAGTATACCTACCATCATGACATCCGGGGCAGATTCCCATGCTATGGACTGGTAAAGCCTCAGCAACAAGGACCTACCATGCCACAACAGGGTCCTCGAAATCCACCTAAGCTCTGTGCAACAGCGAGATAATTCTGTCCTTCTGTCAGGCAAGAAGCTGAGAGTACTGAGGAGGCTCATGATATGCCGAAGTTAGGGGAGAGAGGTCCCGATCAAGTGGAAGAGATTGATGATGGTAGCATAGGAGAAAGAGACAATGTGAGAAGATCCCGGCGAAGAGGAAGACAAACAGAATGATTCACTTACGATAGTCTAGGTCAGCCATCATTCCCGCATTGGAGTGTAGATGTGAACACCCTCTTACCCAGCCAACCACTCACACTGACTCAAGGTTGTGTACCCTTCCCCTACCCCACCCAGTCCCAGCCATACTGCTATTATTTCTACACTTGATTACACTTGATTACACTAGCTAACAAATGTCAGGAGTCATTCCTTTAAGTGGGGGAGGGACCCAAACTGGCTGAAAGTTTGGGTCGATGAAATGCGCTGTTAAACTTAACATCGACATGGAACGTGCACTCGAAGTCTAAATATCAGTTGTGAAACGGATTGATGTGACATTGTCTTTCAAAAGGCTGTTGATGTGTGTGTAAACGGTCTCGTAAAGCTGAGGGAGACTTACATCCGTTAGGTATTTACATTCGGGGGGTTTGGGGGGGCATAGCGTGGCTCCAGGATTAACATTAACCGTCGAACTCTGTGTCTTCCACCACAGAAAGAGGCTGCTCATCAAGTCCAATGAATTCCATAAGCTTTGTTGTTATATCCCTCCACCTTTTACTGTCCCTGCTGTAAGACTCCAGGCGTCTAAACGCTTCACTCACGGTGAGCTGAGTGACGGCTGTCTTTGGGGTTGTTTTGCCCGGGCTTGTTTCTCATACTTGCCGTATTCTGTTGTTTGGCGCGTTCTCAAATGTTGGATGAGGTTAGTTGTGTTAAATTGTCGTTGTTGGTTACCACCTCTTGCAAACAGCAAGTTTAAATCTTTTTGGAAACTGTGAAAAAATTCCAGACCGGAGAACTCATGCTGCAACTGCCAGCCTCATTCATGAGCGCGGAAAAACAGTCGCAGGTAATTTACGTCAGGGGTATAAAATAGCCCACCGATCAACCTGTTTAGGGTCCATATCGGCCGATAACGATTGGCTGCCGATCAATCGGAGCATCCCTACTTCTCACTACTTAATTTGCCCTCCCATGTTCAAACAAACACTGATCACATGCAGCTAGTTTTGCTGTGTAGAGAGAACGACACACAGAATTTGGCCATGCCATTTTCTCAGAGTTGCTAGCCGACTTTAAAGTACTGGAGGATGACGGGATTACAATGGCAGATGAAACTATTGTTAAAGGGACTCTTTACTGCATTGCTGGAGTCAACTTGGGCTCACATTGCATTGCTGGATTTACTGAAAATTTCAGTTTCTCACAATATTTCTGCAGATACTGTCTCATTTCTCAGAAAATTTTATTAAGCATCCAAGGAGACACTGGTCCAGGCAAGGAAGAAGGAAGAGATCCATCTAACCCTTGCCCCTTCATATTCATTTTGTCAAAATAGTTTTTCAAGGGTCGACCGGTAGCTGAGTGGTTAGACCAGTCGCCCCATGTAAAGAGGATGAAGGTCCTTGAGGCTGCGGCCACGGGGTTCGACTTCAATCTGCTGCCCTTTGCTGCATGTCCCCCCCCCCTTTTTTTCTCACCCCATTTCCTGTCCGTCATATATAATAAAGTCTTGAACCCCGAACCCCCCCAAAAAATACCTTTTCAAAAACCACATATTCATCTTGACCAAACACTCTTTAAAGGACTTGCTTTTTTCATTCTGCGGCAGATTGCGCTATTAAAGTTGCGCATTTCATGAGAGAAGTTGTCAGTCTCATTTCTTATAAAGCATAATGTGACCATGTATAGATAGATACTCTAATACAGGGCTATTTAATTGGCGGCCATGGGCCAACTCCGGCCCCCAAGGTCTCTGGGAAAAAGTAGTTCATGGACATAGTGGCCGATGTTGACTGCTGTTCTCTCTAGCATCTCAGCACTACTCTCTCAGCCCGTGAAATACCAGTGCTCTGGGGGACACAACGCTCCGAGTTTCTCTGCACGCTTCCAACTACGCCCTTCTTCGTGGGTTTCTGAATCCTCTTGGCAACAGCTCGCCATGCTCGCCACCCTATTGCTGTTCTTGCAGTAGTTTCAGTCTAGTTAAATCTGTGGTATTTTGTAGAACTTTAACTTTGTATTTTGTTTTTTCCCTGTTTTTTTTTAAGTAACGAAGAGTCATTGAAGATGGATCAAAACTAGCTCTATAATGTTTCCGGTTCGAAGGACCCTGAAAGTAACAGCAAATAGTAATATTTGTCTCGTTTGACAGACACACCACCAAAATATGTTGAAGTATGCGACTAGATAGACTGTAAAAGACCAGGGGGCGAAGGTTAGCCCAGCATTGCAGCCCTTGTTAACCTTTGGGAAGAGCACCGCTAAGCCCTCTCCGCTGATTTCAAGCCTCCATGTCAACGCTTGAAGCAAAGCTAAACCACGCTACAGGGTCCGACCATGCTCAGAAGATAGGCTTCCTCGAGGTAAATGCAAATTTACAAGGCAAGCGCCTGCTAACACTGGAGACCTCCTGTGTGTATTTCTGATCAGAAATCCATGGTGCCTTATCAGACATATCCTCTTTCTCTGGCCTGTCTTTGCCTTATCTCTGTTCCTTGGCCCAGCTACGAACTACTTCTCCACTCTCAGGACCGTTTGGAGGAACCTCAAACTCATTGAAGAGTGAACAAAATGATGTCAATGTCATTAAATGAAGAACCATGTAAGACTTATTTATGTTAGACAAACAGACACTGTCAAAAAGTGAAATCTATCTGTTAACTAATGGAGAAAAGACTTTAGTTTAGTTTAAGTTTATTGCACCCTGACTCTAATTCAAGACCCCCCGCAATTCCTCACAGAAAACTTTGACACTTTTTACGACTCTGAGAAACCTACTGACCTGATCTGATAAGAAGACCTGAGACTCACACTTTAATATGTTCTTAAAGAAAACTATTATAGGAAGTATAAACCGTCTTTATAATGTGTATTTTGTTGATCTGTAAAGAAATTAGTCTTGTTTGAAACGACTCTGGACGTTCTATGATCAAGATTGCCAAAGTTACAGAAATGTGGTGATTTTTAACCTAATCATGTAAGTAATGACATTAAGGATCCACCAAGGATTATATTTTAAGTTTGTCCCAGTCTGTATTGTAGGAGTTTTACACACAATACGTTAGTCAAATCAGAAGGACCTGACAGAGTATATATTGTGTAATTCAAATTCTACAGGAGGCTTTCTGGAGTCAGCAGAGTCTTTTGTAGTTTAGTGCGCCAGCAGGCATTTATTAGCAGGAGGACATCGGATAATAACAGACGTCTGGAGAAATGTTCTATTCTCTTATCTAGAGCATCTGTGTACAACACAGTACCCGTGACCAGAGGCAAGAAGTTTCAGATCTTTATTCTATCTGCTCAAGCATATAAACTTGTTACAAAGGCGTGGTTATGTGTCCGCTTGTGCGTGCATATGTTTATTTCAGAAGTAGCAGTCCTCCAGCCTCCATCTTCCTCCCTGCGCGTCGGAGTATCCTCTGTATAGCAGGAGTCTTCTTCTTTATCTGTGAAGAAAGCACAGCACGTACAGCAATTTCCCTAATGTCAACTAACTTTGCCAGGTGCATATTTGCAACATGGCTAGTTCATTGTCTTTGTGATCTTGACTGACTGACTGTTCCTGTGCTTTTTTCGTGTGTCACCCTTTCTTTTTTTCACAGAAGAAATAGACAGCAGTGGTGATTTAAACATGGATTGAGAACAACAACAGAGCCGAGCTTGGCGAGCTGTTGCCAAGAGGATTCAGAAACCCACAAAGAAGAGTGTAGCAAGAGCGTTGTGGCCACCTTCCTACAAGGAGCGCATGGAGCAAGTCTCCCAGCGTGCTGGTACTTGACGCACTGAGACGGTAGCGCTTAGATGGATACGAGAAAGGACAGCGGTCATGAATTGCTGTTTCACACAGCAATCTACTCAAAGGGCCACTAAATATTCCCTCGGGGGCCAGATCCGGCTGGGGGCCGCCAATTGAATAGCCCTGCTGTATATAATCATTGAGGATTTTATAACACATTATCAAAATATATTTAGACTACTGTCATAGAATGATTATTTTAACATATGAATATATTATTATTTTATGTTATTGTGTCACTGAGAACATTCCCCACAGGATTATTAACTAAGGGCGCACTCACACTGTCCATCCGTACCGGTTGGACCAGCGTGAGTGCAACCATACCGCGCCTAGTTGCGGCACGCTAGTCGGCCACGGACCGTTTGGGAGAGGTGGGTTTTTGTAAAGCACGTTTGCACATGTATGAGCATGAGCGTGCGCACGTGTACGAGCACGGGGCCTATGGCGGTTCTGATGTCATTTTATGTGCGCCTGTTTGGACATAGAAAAAAAGAAGGACGGACCATGAGCGGACATTAAAAACAATGCCGGCGAAAGTTTCATGTCGTTGTGATGCGGAGGTGGAGTGATTACTGCAGATTTGGTCGGATAAAAATAATCCAAAACAGTCGGACAAGACGCACAATAACTCAGAGGTCTATGGAAAGATTTGTAAACAAAGAGACGCATCGCAATGCCGTCAATCAAAGCGTGTGACCTGTTACTGCGTGATGACGTATAGGCAGGCAAGAAGCATTCGCACGAGGCCCAGGCAGTGTGAGTACAAACGGGCCTGGCCCACGAGGGAAGAGGGAGGGGGGGACAAGTACCCTAAAGCACGGGGCACGGTACAGACTGACAGTGTGAGTGCGCCCTAAGAGAAAGCTAATGTTATGCGTTACTGTGTTCATTCACTGTTTAAATTCCTATACATTGCCCAATTTGTTTGAAAACTGATCTCTTGTCTTTACAGACAAAGGAAAGAGGGTGTGTCTCCCACTTTAGGCAGGAAGATGAATGCATCTCATTATTTAGGCCCCAGCTTTGGACTTAAAGATAGCAAGCCCAAGCTGTCTCTACAGATTTCTAGAAGATTTCCTGAGATGATTTTGTTAGACTTCTCACTCCTTCTTAGTCTTGTCTATTGTACAGTCTTTTATTTTGTAACATCTATCTAGTTTTTCTTGTTTTTATTTTTATAATTAACTTTCTGCCTCACTTTCATTAATCAGTCAAACGTCCTCTTAAGTTAGCTTAGTTTATCTTGGCCGAAGAAATCAACCTTTAGTCAACAGCTCAAAGTTACTCTTTTGAAGCTTATATCAAAATCCCGTTTTCACCTAGAGCACGCAAGAAGACACCAACTGACACTCTCATTCATCTAACTCATAGCTGTCAAAGCTGAAGAATCCAGAAAGACTCTTTTTGGCTTAGAGCTTAAGATGTAGGGTTCACAACGAAAGTGACCCTTAACACTGAATATCCATTGCCATGGTGAAGCGTCCCTTATCGAGAGGGTGTCGAATGCCGCTTGATTGGCCTGCACCTGGGAGATACCCAGTGTTCTGCACGTCGGGGAAAATGCTCTGAAGCTGTGAAATACACCTCTTTCCTCTTGGATCCCCCTTCTACAAACCTGAGTTGGTGAGATGACGCTGTTGGTTATTTAATGAGCAGATCTGGTGACCACTGGCCATTTGATATTAAACTTTACTTTCCATAAAGGTGTGATTAGAAATTGCATTTCATAACTTAGCTTTGCCATGCCCATTCGTTTTCTGTGTTATTCTCATGTGTCATTTCATGTCATAATCTATCATGTATATTACGTTTCTAAATATATCTCTTTTTTTGTAGTAAAACCCCCCAAACCCCAGCTGTTTTCTGTGAGCTTTCATTCTGTTTTGCAAAGATTTGAGGTCACTGTTTTACAAGAACAAACGTTTTCAGATTGAGATTGATAGAAATTGATTAATACAATTAATTGATCAATTTAACTGATAAGAGAAACTGATAGAAAAGTATTCTTTTAATTCTTGCAGGTGACTAGGTTTCCATTGGGCTTAGTCAACATTACCTGTCTATTTGGTGGTGGTGGCCCTTTTTGACGAGGAATAATTTATTAGCCTAATTAATACTTAATAAGGTAATTTAATATAATACATGTAGTTCTTTATTCTTATCCTACACACGCTAGCGGCAAGCAATACTAAAATGTTAGCTAGAGTTAGCGACCTTGAGTCCCGGAGTCCGCGAAATAATATCAGGGTGGTCAGTCTACTCGGGTCAGTGGAGGTTGAAGAATTGTTTAGCCAACCTCAGCTCACATTGGGCAAGAGGCGGAGTACAGCCTGGTCAAGTTGGCAGTGTACTACAACACAAACTCATTCACATCCAAGGGCAGAACATTGCCTGTTCTGGACATTGGTTGAGAGTTGATGATAACATGCAAATGCAGAAAAGCCACTGCTGGCTGCTGTGAAGCAGTGTGTGTGAAATATTGTATGTTCTGTCTTTATATACTGTTTTAGTTCATGCCATAAATCTTGACGAGCTGAACTTCATTTAGAATATGTCTTTTATATATCTGAGCCTTATTTGGATATCGATTGTTGCCGGGAAAATAGATCCTGATGTTTATTGTTGTAGATGTTTCACACTTATTGCCAATCTTCTTAGTTTTAGTTCTCTGATCTCTTTGTTTCTGCATCTTGTAGCGATGTTGGATGAAGATGAAGAGGATCGGGTGGATGAAACAGCCCTTCAGCAACTCACAGAGATGGGTTTCCCTGAGAGCAGAGCCATCAAAGCTCTAAGATTGAACCAGTAAGTCTCAGTTTAATAACAACGCACTCACAACTGATGTTGTGCCAAACTATTTTGAATATTTACAGCATTTATCTAGAAAATAAACCTCTTTTCTCATCTTATCCTTTTTTTTCTGCAGCATGTCAATCACCCAGGCAATGGAGTGGCTTATCGAGCATGTAGATGACCCTTCTGTAGACACACCTATACCCGGCCAGGACTCTTCTGCGGCAGCAGGAGCTGCGGCTGCCACACCAGGCCCCTCATCTTCGGCCTCCATTCCTAATCTTCTCCGCAGCCTCTCCAGCCAGTCGAGCACAGAAGAGATCGTCAGGCAGGACGAGCTCACAGAGATCTTCAAGAGGATCCGCAGGAAACGGGAGTTCAGACCAGACTCAAGAGTGGGTGGCTTTATCCTGTCTGAACTTTGATACTTTGACTATTACTTTGTTTTCTGTACCTCATCTCAGAGATTTCCATTGGTCTTTATTTGGTAGGAAGATGCTATTTAACAGCCCATATACAGACAGGTCAGATGCAACTGTGATGACTGAAGGAATTCAGTCTGTAATTTCTTCATCTAGCATACAGCATGCAGGAATGGGAATGATAAGTAGATACAGAGAATACTGAAATGTTTAGTAATAGGTTTTTTTTTTATATAACATTGGTTGTGTTCACACAACCTTCTCACTTCCCTGATTTTAGAGCTCAATGGATGGTTTGTCTTTCTTCCCCCTTCATCTTGTTTTTATCAAAGTAACTGCTTGTAATTGAGAGGCTGGTGGTCCAAGAGCACATTGACATAAACACACATAAACACACACTGACAGAGACAGACACACTTCCAGTAACTATGATAATATCTATAGTAAAATAAATCATGTCTGTCATGACTATATGAATTGAATTGAATTGAATTGAAACAATTGAATTGTTTGTTAAACGTGTTGAAAACAGGATTTTAGACACATTACCTCTCTCTCCATTAACGCCTCTCTCGGTTTAAAGCGGAGAACATTTGTCGTGGAGCTTCTTCAAGAATATTTATTTGACTTTCTTGCCTTTTTCGACGAAAGCTGTACACTAAATTGTTTGTGTATTAGTCATGTTTTTACAAGAAAATTATAAATCAGGCCTGTGTGTTTATGTCAACGTGCTCTTGAATGTCATATTATCATGTTGCGCTCATTTAGCACTTCACTTCACCTCTATGAATATCACTCACTGCAGCACTGAGGAAGTTAAAAGAAGGGTTTGTGTTTCGTCTGAAAAGGCTTTTTAATGGGATGTTAAATGAAGCTGAGCTGAATCAACTTTTATTTGAATGATGAAATGTGCGCTTCATGCTGCGAAGGTGCAAGTATTTTCATACACACAAAGGAAATAATAGAATTTGAGACTTTTCTTTTCTTTTGAGAGCAATGAACATTAATGCTGTCAAACCAAACCAAAATGACACTATATAACCTGCCTTGTCATTAGTTGTACCCATTGAAAAATACCCTGTATTTCTGTGCAATAGCAAGGACTTCTGTCGACCTGTAAAGAAATATGATGGATTTGAGTGTTAGAGATGTATGGACTGCAATGGGTAGTGTGTTCTACAATATTTTTCTTTGCATCAAGTACTTAAAATCTCGAGCAACAAGAAGGCGAGCTTAGCCTCTCCTTGTTGTACCGAGAGTTTAAAATAGTGTGGAGGGAGTTGTGTTTTGCCAAGCTTTTGAGTGTTTTTATTCAATATTTAAAAAGTGGTATCGATGTGACTTTCTGCTCAGGGAGGCTGAGATTGTTTTTCTAAAGCTGTCATGATGGCAAACCTCTGCTCACCCCCTTCTAGTTTGGCATTTGAAAATGGCTTTAACTAATCTGTCTAGGACTTTATGAATAGGAGCACTACAAGACATGGTTTCGTAAATGCAATATTTAAAAATATTTAAATGTTTTTAGAGCAAAGTGTCTGTTTGAACTATGTATTATTACATTATTTATATCAAAGCCAAACTAGTAACTTGTGCTTATTTATAACATTTTTAGCAAACCTCAAAGCTAATCTACAAATGTGAAGAAAAAAAAATAGACGATTCAAATGTTGTTTTTACAAACCACTGTAAAATGTGCTTATGGACTGGTAGGTCTCAGTATGACTTAACGTAGTCCAATGTTTGGATGAAGAAGGATTTCGGCACACGTCTCTGGAAGTCCCTCTGCACACTTTCTGCACTGCAGTGGACCTTCATCCTGGCCACAGTGACCAGTTGTCTCTCCACCTCCATGCTTTGCATTAGTATGCACACAGACAAAACTATGCCATAATATCTTGAAACAAACATTGGGAGATTGTTTAAAGAAAAAAAAGGACCACAGGAAATGCAGACACCTTTCAAAATGGTCAACAGAAAAGAAATAAAATGAACTAAGGCGGAATTGTTGGGTCACAGGTTTTTGTTTCCACTCAGCTTTCATGCAGGACGGTCCCCGATTAACAACCTATGCAATATACTCTCACAGTCTGTTCATTCAGACAGCCTCATGGCTACTGGCATTTAAATCACCATTGCATTAAAGTTATTCTTTGTGGCTGTAATCTTTGGATTGTGTGTCTTTCTTTAAGTTGATGCAAACATTAGAAAAAAAACATTAGACAGGTTCCATGTTTGGCAGTGTACGACTAAATAGAAAATCTGGTAGACATTTGAATCATCCCGCTCTGACTGTAAGGTGGATATGAAACATATTGTGTTATGATAAGCAAGGAGGTTGTTTTTGGAGCGCACAAAGCTCTGGTGTGTGAACTCTCACTCAGCTGCAGGTTTGTATTTTATGTTATTTTATCAGCTGACCTTCAGGAGAGTCGACCACAATATATATAGCCTGCACGCCAGGTGTTGTCAGGATATGAAAGGATTTTGTTTCTATTTGCACTGTTTTGTCATGTTTATAATGTTTACGATTTAAATTTGATTCAAGTGAACTGTTATATATTTGTTTACTACTTTACTACTACTTTTTTATGTATCTCAAGGTTGGCTTACTGAAAGCTACATTTTTATTGAAATGTCAGTTGAGTCTGGAACAAATGGATATTCATCTCAACCCTCAGCCAAAGTATTGTAGCACTTCCTTGCCAATTACAGAAGGAATAAAAGGTCATAGTAAGATTTTGGCAATAGAAAATGGGAATGCTCATCTATAGAACTACATTAGAGAAAAATATCTCACCACTAGGTCCATTTAGTCAATTTAGGTTTCATCATTTCGTTCTGCAAAAAAAAGTCCGACATTTATTCTTGACATTGGAAACATTTTCAACATGAGCAAAAACCTCCATCTGCTAATAAAGTTCATGGGATATGAATAAAAGCTAAAATGACCTTGAGGTAAAATGCTCACTCAACTCTACCTTTCTTACTTTTTTATCCCCAAAGCAATTTCATTCAAAAGCAACTGGACTTGGTTATTTATCTAGGAAGACATTCCAGCTCTCATCTAAGAGGCATCTTCAGTTCATGACCAAGTCCAGTTGCTTTTGACTGAAATTGCTTCAAGGAAAACGATGACCTGGACGAATAAGAACATTCACCTTTCTTACTTTTTTCTGCTTGCATCTTAATTTGGAAATACTTAACAAGCATTTTTGTCTTTTTTTTATTTTTATTTAATGCATTTTATTGACAATGATACTCGATGAGATTGAGGTTTGACAGCCCACAGTCTCTCTCAAGTTGATTTACTACTTCAAGTAGTCAAGACGTTGGGTCTTCACGATCCAGTCAACTCCACTTGACTTGCCTGATTCTCAGACAGTAGCTTAGGACTTGCATCCATGTTTTTGTCCTTTCTCAGCAAACACATACGTCGAAACGAAGTTCGTCCTCTGTATTCAACCCCTCCTAATCACTAGGAGCATTGGGCCAGTGCCTTGGTCAGGGACAGCGACAGGAACATGTTTTTTTGGTGGTGAAAGGATCCTGGATCACCCAGAGGAAACCCACACCACCTTGTGTGTTCCTGTCTACATTTTGAGTCTCATTGTAGATGTTGAATTTTTCTTTGTGGTCTTTTGGTTGTTTCTCAGCATGGACAGACAGGAAACAGGTGTTGTGTGTACAGAAAAATGACAGTTATACTCTGTACTGAGGTGTGCTGAAGTCTGCTCGGGGGTTGCCTTGTGAATAGCTGAGTCTCTCATATCTGATTTGGAGGGCACTGTGAGTTTTGAGCAGCTCATGATACTCAGAATTCATGTCACAATGCCTCCTGCTGAGCTGTGTGTATTCCTGTTGCAGGTGGTATAGAGCCTTTGTGCTCTCATCCTGGGCAGTGGTCTGTTGGTTGAGTCTGAACTCAGTGTCACCGGCGTGCCTGAACTGAACGTTTGACCCTGGCAGCTGTTGTTCCTGAAGCCTTGCGAAGGTTTCCTGAGCTTTCTGCAGAGGCATGGACAATTTCTGCTTTTCCTCCAGTGTTTCGATCTGCTTGGTCAAAGCTTCTTTGAGCTCTGCATGCTGATTCTCTAAAGTGGTCCTTGTTTTTTCAAGACCAGAGGTGAGCTGAGCGACTCTCTGCTGCAACATGGAGTTTGTTGTCTTTTCCAGTTTTAAAGCATCTCTAAGTTCTGCCTGACTTGTCTTGCTCTCTGACTGTTGTTCTCTCAATCCAATTACCATGCGCTGGAGCTTCTCGATGGTACGCTGATTCTCAGAGATGGTATCATTTCTCTGCAACTTCATCTCTTCATGGCGCTCAGAGAGAGAGTGGTATTTAGACTTTACTCTGTCAAGTTCTGTGTTCATAGCATTTAACTTAACTGTGATGTCTGCATTGTACATTCTTAATGTCTGCATGTCATACATCAGAGACTCTCTGGACAAAGATGCTTTTCTCTGTTGGTTTTCTTTAACCATCTGCTCAAAGCGCTTCTTCTCACGTTGGAGGGACGACTTTAAGAGTTTTTCAGTGTGTAGGCTCTTTTCCAAAGCCAGAGTCTTCTCAGAGAGTTCTTTCTCTTGGCTCTTGACCTTCTTAAAGGCTCTTGTGAAGTGAACCTTCTCCACCTTAATGGCCTCCTCGAGTCTGCTTGCCTCTTTGTCTTTCTGAAGCTGTTTTTGATCAAGCTGCCTCTTCAGAGCAGCCTCAAGTTCAACGTCCAGTCTCTTGTTCTCAGAAGCCAGTTGTTTTTTCTCATGAGTCAGATGTTGCAGCTCTTCTGCTTCCTTCTGCTGCTGGGAGACAGCAGCCTCAAAGTCCCTCTGAAGTGAACAGTTTTTAGTTCGTTCCTCTTTGAGGTCTGAGGCCAACTGGTCCACTTTATCCTGCAGGGAGGAAACAATGCTATCCTTGGCTCCAATGCCATTTTGAAGTTGCTGGATATTCAAGTGGAGGGATTCAATTTCTTTGTCTTTTTCCAGACTTTTCACCTGCAGTTCAGTGAGGTGGTCATTTAATGCATTGATTTCAACACATTTCACCTTCTCACGATCTGCCATTTCTTCCCTGTGCCGATGAGAAGACACCTCCAGATCGTTGTGGAACTTCTCGATCAACTTTTTGTTCTCTTCGAGCTCAGCTGAAAGTTTGGTGATTTTGTCTTTCAGCTTTTCTTTGCGGCGCTGATGCTCTTTCTGTGACTTCTTATTGAGATCAGCCACTTGTGCCTCAATTTCAAGACGAATGCTGTTTTTTTCAGCTTGTTCCTTACTCAGAGATTTTGCAAGAGCATCTTTTTCAGTCTGCTCCTTACTCAGAGCCTCTGCAAGAGTGTCTTTTTCACTTCGCTCCTGCTTCAAGGCCTCTTCAAGATCACCCGTGGCTATTCTCTTCTCTACAACATCTTGCTGTAGAAAAGCATTGGCTCTTCTCTCCTTCTCTAGGGCTTCTTGAAGAGAAGCTGTGGTTTTTCTCTCCTCCTTTAAGGCTTCCTGAAGAGCACCTGTGGTTTGTCTCTCCTCTTTAAGAGCCTCATTAAGAGCACCTGAGGTTTGTCTCTCTTCCTTTAGGGCTTCCTGAAGAGCAGCTGTGTCCCTTCTCTCCTCCTCTACTGGAAGACCAGCTGATTTCTTGCGACGACCACCTGATTTCTTGCGACGACCAGCCGATTTCTTACGATTTCCAGCTGATTTCTCAGATGTGTCAGATTCATTGAAATGGGTGTAGAAGTTGTTTTCTCTGCTGTATGCAGAGGACTTCTCCTCAATGTCCTCCAGGATCTTCTCCTCAGGCTCCTCTGCAAACTCCTGAATTTCCTCCAGAATCTCTTCCTCAGACTCCTCTAGAAACTCCTGAATTTCCTCCAGAATCTCTTCTTCAGGCTCGTCTACAAACTCCTGAATGTCCTCCAGAATCTCTTCCTCAGACTCCTCTATAAACTCCTGAATTTCCTCCAGAATCTCTTCCTCAGACTCCTCTATAAACTCCTGAATTTCCTCCAGAATCTCTTCTTCAGGTTCGTCTACAAACTCCTGAATTTCCTCCAGAATCTCTTCCTCAGACTCCTCTAGAAACTCCTGAATTTCCTCCAGAATCTCTTCTTCAGGCTCGTCTACAAAATCCTGAATTTCCTCCAGAATCTCTTCTTCAGGCTCATCATCAAACTCCTGACTTTCCTCCAGAATCTCTTCCTCAGGCTCATGTTCAAACTCCTGAATTTCCTCCAGAATCACTTCCTCAGACTCGCCTGCAAACTCCTGAATTTCCTCCAGAATCTCTTCCTCAAACTCGTCTTCAAACTCCTGAATTTCCTCAGTGTCTGGTTCAAAATCCTCAGAATAGACCTCATCACCCTCTTTCAGTGACTCCTCAGCTTTCTCTTGAACCTCCTCTATGATTTCCTCCTCAATCTCCTCTTCGATCTCCTCTTCAATCTCCTCTTCAACAGAATCGTCCTCAGAGGGAGTATTCTGTGGGCACCATGAAAAGCCCATGTAGTGCTGGGAGAAAGCTCCTCCTGATCTAGCTTTGTCCATTTTCTTTTTCTCAAGAAATGACTGCACGTTTTTGATATTGTGGTTTCAATGTAGCTGAGATAAATCCTAGCCTTTTAGATACCTGCAATTGCTACAACTGTCCTGTGAATGTATGTCTTCAACATGTAGCTAAGAAGGGAACTGTGACATCATACCAGCAGAGAACTGTGACATCATAAATGCAGAGAATGTTCCTTTGTTCTGATTTGACTGACAGATTCCAACACACACACACACACACACACACACACACACACACACCCCTGCATCCATTACTTTATTTTTTGTTTATTTTTTCATGTATTTATTTTATACTACTACAAATAATAAGAATAATAATACTCATTATTAATACAATTAAAATATTTAATACTTATTTGATGTCTTCACTATATTGGTGCATCTCAATGTAAAAACAATAACAATATTATTGTTTTTATTATTATTATTTTCATCATTATCATTTATTAATTTGATATCCTATACAATGCAACTTTATATTATGTTACGTACATACTATAGTGCCAGCACTACATCATATTAAATCTGATATTCCGTTATACTGCTGAACTATACTATACTATGTTATACTATATTGTCTATTATTTATTATATTATTACATATATTATCATTATAAGATATATATTTCTAATAATACAACAATCCACAACAAAAAGACTGCCAAAACACACTTTAATTTACATTCTCAGTTTATAATTGTATTTCAGTTATATACTTTTATATGTGGTCATTAGAAAATAATACAAAATGTTGGCAAAGAATACAAATTAGTGTTGGCTCTAACAAAACCAGTGAACTGCTTCAATTTCTGATGCTTTTCATTTCATCACTAGATGGCAGCATTGGTCAATGTCACAAGACAATACAGTACTACAACAAAACAATGGAAAGCTGGATCTATAGGCCTATTGTGATGTTTAAAGTTAACTGAAGAAATAAAGGAGGAAGGAAAGCTGCTCGTCTGTCGGCTTTAGTCAATTTGTCCAATTTATATTTTAGCCAGAGGCTAGTAGGGTAAAATCAAAACCAAGCAGATTATTCTGCCCTTGTAATACGTGTGCAGCCTTGTACAGCTAGACAGATAGTTAACACACTATCTACGGAAGAAAAGGATGCTGGAGAAGTATCTTCATTTGAGGATGGCTGTTTCATCTTTTTAGTTATTTTCTCCTCATTTTTATTTCCTCCAGAACATTGATATTCTTTTTTGTAAGAAGACAAAGATTTAACCGAGTCTCATGGGGGAGTCAACTTTAACTGAAATGTCGCTGTTTTTAGCTGCTTACGTCAGACTAGTCCGTCACTGAAAAGTGTCCCACTTGAGACAAAACCTAAAGCTCCGCAGGGCAGAACACTCCTTGCCTGGTATGCTATTATACCACTTTCATTACCTTTTATTTTTTAAGCATCAATGAACCAAAAACAATGATCAAAGAAGAATAATCAGTGTTATATACCATCTCTGTTCTACATTCAATTGTCCATCAACTAAGAGTCCTTAGACAGAAGAAAAAACAGTTCTGAATGACTTGTATATTTGGCTTATCCTCTATCCACTTTCGGCGTTTGTGGAGAGTCACCAAATATTCCTGTCCATCGTTTCCAAAAGCTGTCTGCTAGACTTTGGACTTGTCTCCACTGATTTTTGTGCAGATTAATTTGACTGAAGTCCCCAGGAGGAGCTGCGACTGAATTGATCTTTTGAGTGGGGATCATCGCAGGTGTCAAAATAGTTTGCATTTCCGGGTCAGTTGTCACCGGAATCAGAGGTCTGGCATTTAAAATGTCCATGACTTCTGCCATCAATGTGGTTAGAACTTTGTGTGTAAGAGACGGCTTCTGCAGAGCGCAGTAATATTCCATGTAGAATTTGTTGTGCAACTCCTATCAGTCTTTCCCAGGAGTCTCCTATATGAGGAGAACGTGGAGGGTGTAAAGTCCATGTACAACCCTGGTTGTCAAGGTAGCTTTTCAGCTCTGGATCATCGGTGACCCGCAGGTATGCTACAGCTGTGATGGCCTGTGTGGAAGCATCTGCAAAGACACAGAGTGCTCGTCTTTTGGAGAAATAGGAACATACCTTCTCTCGATGCTTAGCTTCTCCAACTCCAGGGAGGATTCTTTCCAAGACTTCCACAAACTTTCTTTATCTGTTGGGAGTGGGTAATCCCAGTCATATTCTTTGGACGACAGCTCTCTGACTAGGGCTTTCCCCTGTACAGTGATCGGAGACACAAAGCCCAGAGGATCATAAAGGCTTTGAACTGTTGACGGGATGCCTCTTTTTGTGGAAGGTGTCACTCTGCAAGTTCCAAATCAGCCCAAGGCTGCAGTCGCAGTGGATCGGCTCCAAAGTCAAGATCCTTTAAGTCTTTGGCAAGATCATCTGAAGAAAATGATTCCATTACTGTGCTACTATTGGAGGCGATGTTGTGAAGCCTTAGGTTGGACCGTGCAAACATTTCTTGAGTTCTGTGCCAGTGATCAATAGCTTCTTTTTCTGGTCATCTAACACTGAGTATGTCAGAATAGCTTTTTCTGGATGGTCTGCAGGGTAGATTTTCACTAGACTTATCATGCAGCAGGATTTGGCCTTTGCATTTTTCCCACTTTATTAAGATTAAAGTTGTTAGCCTGGGGTATCATGCACAAATCTTGAAAAGAAAGCAAAAGGTGGGTAAGAGACTTGGTTATCCTCTTTGTACTTTGCTCCTTTGTTAATCCACTTTACTTGGAAGCTGAAAGGAAGGTCTTTCCACAATAGGATTCACTCTGCGTGATGTATCGAGATACGCTAAACCTGGTAGGTATCCTTCTGCTTTTGCATATTCCAGTTCAAGTAAGAGGTCTCCAAGTTCTCTTAATTTCATATTGTCTCTATTTGAGATTTGGGAAAATCTTTCAAACCTCTTTAAAAGTGCATGTTCGACCGCTTCCGGGGATCCAAATGTCTCTTCTAGTCTTTGCCAAACCATGCTTAGCCCTGTGGATGTGTTGTGGCTGTGTATGGCTCGAATTCTTTTTGCATATTCTGCGGACTCTGGTCCAAGCCATTTCACTAGCAGATCTAGCTCCTCTCTTGGAGTTAAGACTAGTTGGTTGACAGTGCTGTTAAAGGAAGATTTCCATGCCTAGTAATTTTCTGGATGGTCATCAAAACTTTGTTAGACCGGATGTGATGATCTCTCATCGTATGAAGTATTTTGTGATGTCTGGCATGACCTGTAGCTGTCGTGAAGAGTTTTCAGTGTCCCACTTTTGGACTGGGATTGTTTGGTTCAGGTTAGTTGAATTAGCATATGGATCTATATGTTTGATTTTTTGCGCACACTTGTGAGGGATGTAGTCTGGTGAGTATTGTTTGGTACTCACTGTTTTCCGGAAATTCACATCCTTGTGAGTGTTGGGCAGGTCCGTGTCATTACTCTCATCTCTGCGGTTATCCACATTTTGACTGTTTCTCTCTACTGCTGGGTTTGCCGGAGGCTCAGGCATCTTACTGGACACCACTCTCTGCTCTGGTATATCAAGACTGTGCTGCTGCACATACTCACTAGTTTGCTGTGTTGCATCGAGAGGGGTGAACGGTAGGTCGATGTCTTGATGAGACTGGATGTCTAGATTTTCCAAGGCGGCCACATATAGCTCTGCTTTTGTAGAACGTGCATTTAAGCTTTGAATGCCGCTTCTTCGACCGTCATCGCTGCTTCTTTTTCAGCAAGAGGCTTCAGTGCGTGCGGCTTCAGCTTTTGTCTGGGCCTTGACTGCAGCTGAGTTTGCTGATGCCTTACTTGTGCGTCAAGAGGACCTGGGGCTTGTACACTTTGATCTAGCCTTTAAGGACCGTGTTTCTTGTACATTTTGTAGGTCGTTCATCGTTTCAAGTGATGGGTTAGTAGTGATTTAGCAGTTGAACAGCTCTGTAATGAACCCGATGTGTGACTGTCTCCTTACTATTCTGCCCTCGCAATACGTGTGCAGCCTTGTACAGCTAGACAGATAGTTAAAACACTATCTACGGAAGAAAAGGATTCTGGAGAAGTTTTTCTTCGTTTGAGGATTGCTGTTTCATCGTTTTAGTTCTTTTCTCCTCATTTTTATTTCCTCCAGAACATTGATATTCTTTTTTGGAGGAAGACAAAGATTTAACCGAGGCTCGTAGTAGAGACAACTTTAACTGAAATGTCGCTGTTTTCCATTGCTTACGTCAGACTGGTCCGTCACTGAAAAGTGTCCCACCGGAAACACAACCTAAAGCTCCGCAGGGCAGAACACAGATTCATAATGTGGCAAGGAGGAGGTGAAAAGAAAAGAAAACTAATACTAAGAGCTCGGCAACGCCACCCTGGGAATTTCACCCAGAGAATTATTTTCTCACGCAAGGCACACAGGTGCGTAGTTACTTAAAGGCGAGAGACGTGGTTCAAAGTTCAAAAAGTATTTTATTTTAATATATTCTTAAAAATCAATAAACTCATTCACACAAAAAAACAAATCTAATCAGGGCTGAGGCCGAAGTGGATGGACAAAGGCTAGTGCTGGGGAGGAATCCACCAAAATAAAGAAACAAGCACATGTGGCAGACACACTCTCAGTGAAGAAAAACCCACTCCAAGGGACACAGCAAAACAAGACAAGGGAGGATTCCACCACCAGGTCACCAGCAACGCCACCACTGGCCTACAGCAGCTGAAAAGGGAGGAAACAAATTAGTGGGGTTGCACACACACACAAAAAGAAAGAAAACTAACAAAACAATAACAGACAGACCCCTTACCTAAAATCACAATATATCAATAAACAAGATTTACAACATAGAATTACAAAATAGATTTACATAAACAGAATTCAAAATGAACTCAAACACACACACTCAAAAAATAATGAAACAGGATCCATACACGCTCATGCAACATAAGGGGCACCAGTCCCCAGTAAAACAGAAAGTCGTGCCCTGCAGCGTGCGGCCGACCAATTGTCCTGTAAAAGCCGACGTGTCGACACTTCCGATGATGCATAGCGGAAATGAGTGGAAACCATACTAACCAAATGTAAACAAAAAAAGGCAAGAGCAGAAACAAGACAATATGCTTATCCTGCGACAATAACATAACATAATAACGCAGTATAGCGTCTACCATTAATTCAATAAAATGACAGTGATATTGAGAACAGCCAAAACTGTTTCCTTTTGTGTTTTTAGGACAGGAGCTGGTGCAGCGGGCAGCAGCTTTCCCTCGGGGGGGTTCCCCCTTCTCACTCGCTCCTTAAGCTTGGAATGGCACGGGGTGATTTGGTTTGTAGTGATTATCTTTCTTTTGTGGCTTGAGTCGTTTTAAGCCTCGCTAAAGCCTAGCTCTGTGCCTGTTATGTTTATCTTTACTGTGATTATTGTGGTTTTTGATTTGACACTTCACTTGTTTTTGGGTTCTTAACTTTGATCATTTATTGCAAATATACTTGATACTTTTTTTGGAAGTCTGTCTCTCGTTCGCTACATAAATTGTGTAATGAATCTACAGGGCCAAGGGTGTGTTTCTTCGAGTGCAATTCCCCAGGTGGCGTTGTCGAGCAACTTTCCCCCTCTCTCCCCATTCCTCCACTCATAGATAGTAGGTTATATTGCATGTCATTGTGCAAGTGCAGCTATTTAATTAGCATAACAGAGCTAACACGTTGTGTTCCTAAATCCTCTGTTGATACAGATGATCAAGGAGCAAACCATACCACTCCTAGTAACACCACTACACAAATGACCGCAGTTGAGGTTGAAATGACAGAGTTAGCATCCTAATCCTGACAACTAGCCTCCGAGGAGAAGTGAGAGCCAGCGGTTAGCTGTCAGTCGAGAGGCCACGCCCTAATTATTCATAAACTTTGCCCTCCAATAAAATAAAAACTAGCCTTATACAAAGGTAATCACCCCCCTCAGTGTTGTCATGGAGATATCACCTAAACATACCTATTAGAATGTTTTTTTGTACCAGGCCTTAATTTGGTTTAATTATGCTGTGAAAATGGCCTGTTTAACAATGAGAAATTGCTCTATTATGAAACCGGCCCCTAGTGGACACTCAGAGAACTGCATTTTTTTGCCCTTCCTTACTGAATCAACCAGGAAGTTGCTGTTGTGGGGGCTTGATGTAAATACGCCGCCATGTTAGTGATGGAGTAAAATTAGTCTGTTTAAACAGATAAAAGCAATGAAGAAATTATTTAAAGAAATAAGCGTCTACTATGTAGAGGCAGAGCAGACAGATGCATCGAGAGACATCATGAACAACAAGTGAGTGACCAGCTGTCAGGATAATTAACGCCCCCAAACACTAATGGCTGTAAATGTAGCGGACATCAATAAGCTTTAAGCAGCTTTTCCTGCAGCACACAGATACTGAACATTTTTGTCAGGTTATTGAAGTCTGTTGCACTGACTCCACACATTTATTCTGAGATATTCTTTATTGTAATGTAGAGCCTTATAAACAGCTAACTGTATAAATAGGTTAATGGGGAGCAAAAGGCACTCACACCCCTATTTTTTTATTATTATTTTCATTATTCATAAATCATTTTCTATCTCTTATTTCGTCTTTTCTATTTAATGTAATTGCTTCCTCACCTATATAATTGACCTGCAGATAAGCACACACCATTCACGGTTGTACTGACAACATTGCACATCCAGGCCGCTAGGTGGGGCAATGCACTTGGGCAGAGAATAGCATTCCTAGCATGCACAGGGGAAGAATAAATCCTCCTGCCGTGAAGTTAACACCAGTAAACATGTCTTAAAACAAGTGTACATGCAATATTTCAAGAGTTGAAACATGTCACTTATGAGATCGTTTGAAACGAGAAACGTTTGCACTGTAAGACAGATGCTGAGACAGCAAAAACAAGTGCATCTATTATATTTTCTTGATGTGATGGACATGTATGAGGATACAGAGCCGAAAAATGATTATTTGTTTATCTGATTTTTGAGTGTATGTGTATAAGGTCTAAGCAGCCTAACAGATTTATACTGTAATTATACCGTGCATTAAATGAGAATGTGAAGCAATTGTTTCTGCTCCAGCTTAGTGTAGTTGAATGGCCATGTTAACTTTAAGGACTAAAGTCAAGGTCATTAGTTAAAAGATGTAAGTCCACAGGCACATAAGATGTTTGATACCTGAAGTATGATTTTGTGAGGGGAAGAATAAATCCTTCTGCCGTAAAGTTAACACCAGCTTGTGTGTGTCTCTGTTATTTTCACTACAGGAAAAATAACTTGTAGCTTTCCCTGAGCGCCAAGTAAGGGAGGTAACAATTTTGGGGGTGCTGATCAGGTAACTGGTTTGACAGATGTTGCTGCATTATTGCCACGTAGAGAATACAAGATTCATGGTGGTCAAATGTCTGATTTAGATTCTGATTTTAATTTTAACAATCTGTGTAAACAAATTGATGAAGGGCTAGCTGAAAGGTTCACAGAGTCTGAGATAATTAGAACAGTGCTCAAGATAATTAAGCATGGTACCTTTAAAGACATGCTCATTACCAAAGATGGCCTAACTGTAAGCGAACTTAAGCGTTTTCTCAGGGCACACATCAGAGACAAAAGCAATACAGAATTGTTTTAGGAGCTGAGCAACGCAAAACAATATGACCGAGAAAGCCCACAACAGTTTATGTACAGGCTAATGGGTTTAAAACAACGTGTACTGTTTGCTTCTAAACACAGTGCAGGATTTCAGTATGGAAGGAAACTAGTGCAGGGAGTGTTCCTCCATTCACTTTACCAGGGGATGAACGAGAAATGCTCACACATCAGACAAGATATCAAACCACACCTCACAAACATGAGTATCACTGATGACTTCATTCTAGAGATGATAACACGGTCAGTCAGTGAGGACACAGAAAGACAAAACCACTTAGGACAGACACACAAACAAAAAGCAGTCAGTGTAAACGGAGCACAGCAGGACAGGGACAAACAGAATGCTGTCCAGATGGAGGCGGATGCCTGCACGGAATCGTGCTGCAATACATGAGCTGACAGTACAAGTCTCATTTTTAGCCAGAAGTCTAGAGAAAGCTCTCACACCAGTTGCGAGTGTAGCACTAGAAAACACCTGTGCCACACCATCACACCCAAAACAATCAGCTAAGCCAGAAACTGAAGGCAGATGCCAGCAGTGTATTGCACAAGGAAATGAAAGCTGCACTCACTGTTTTCAATGTGGACAAGAGGGGCACAGGGCAACTGGTTGTCTCCTGAAAAACAGCTTGTCGGGAAACCGAGCGAGGTCACTGGGGAGGGAGTGACCCAAGCAAGTGAAGAGTCCCTTGTCACCATAAACTCATGTCTTAAAGATAAACAACAACCAGCAACCCAGTCACACGGACAACACCACACAGCAAAAGGGAAACGCGTAGCTAATTTGATTGGTGGAAGGTGTAGTCACACTTGTCACCTAAATGGGGTCAAAGTTCAGATGTTGCTGGATAGTGGAGCGCAGGTTAGCATGGTGGGGAAGTCTTGGGTGGATCAAACCCTACCAAATGCCAAAATTCAATCCCTTGAAAGCCTACTGTCAGACATCCCACTCCAAATCAAAGCCGCTAATGGGACAGTTGTACCATTTGATGGGTGGATTGAAGTCCTGTTGGAGATAAAAAGTCAAAAACACGGGAGAGTAGCAATTCATGTCCCCATTTTAGTGAGTAGAAGCGTGTGACTAACCCACTCCTGGGTTTTAATATGATTGAGCAGATCATCATGGAAAACGATGAACAGCTGAATTGCATCGGCATACTGGACTTGCTGTCGGAGGCAATGAGTGTCCAGAAGCATACTGTTGAAACTCTTGTCTCTGCTCTTAATGAAATGTCATTTCAGGAAGAACCATCAAATCCTGTACTGAAAGTTGGGAAGAAAGGACTCATTGTTCAAAGCGGCCAAATCTGTGAGGTGAATTGTCGTCTCAGGATGTTGCCAGAGGGAGGGACCATGTTATTTGAGCCAGCCTTGGAAAGCAGCTTACCAGTTGGATTGGGGCTGTTTTCTGCCCTTGTTGATGTTCCAACCGCTGCTTCAAAAACTGTGAGAGTCCCATTTCAGAATCCCACACAGCACGACATATTCCTACCATCAAAAACAGTATTGGGCTTCATTGAAGAGGTTATGGGCATCAAACCATTGAGTGTTCTCCCAGCTTCCCAGACACCAACTAACCAGGCTGGTGCTACTCACCTATGCTCAACACAAATAAGTGCCACTGCTGCTGACCATGACAATGGGAACAAAGAAGCCCACAGCATCCCCCAGTAGCTTTAAACCACCTTACCGAGTGTGAGCAGGAAGTGGTACGCCAAATGCTTTTTGAAGAATCTGACGTGTTCACTCAAGAGGAGGGGGACATTGGCTGTATTCCTGACTTGAAGTGGAAAATCAACACAATAGATGACAACCCGGTCAGAAAATGTTATAACTCTATTCCAAATCCCTTGTATAAGGAGGTCAAGGAGTATGTGCAAAATCTTCTGGACAGAGGCTGGGTCAGAAAATCTGTGTCAGCTAATTCCTCCCCGGTGGTGTGCGTGCACAAGAAAGACCACAGCCTGCGCTTATGTGTAGACTTTCGTGAGCTCAACCGTAAGACCATACCCGACATCCCTTACCACGGATACAGGATCTGTTGGACAACTTGGGAGGCAACATGTGGTTTTCCATCCTGGATCAGGACAGTGCCTACCATCAGGGTTTTCTAAGTGAGGAATCAAGATACCTAACAGCCTTTAGCACCTCTTGGGGGCTCTATGAATGGGTGCGAAGCCCATTTGGACTGAAGAATGCACCAGCGGCATTTCAGCGATGCATATAGGGCATTAGAGATGAGTGCTGTGTACCATATTTGGATGATATACTTTGCTACTCCAAAACTTTTGATGAACACGTGGACCACCTCAGACAAGTTCTCTGCCGGATGAGGCAGCACGGCATCAAGCTCCGTCCTGCAAAATGTGAGCTCTTTAAGAGGAAGATCCGCTACATTGGGTGTATGGTGTCAGGTGAAGGAATCCAGATAGATCAGAAGGATCTGGAAGCAGTGATTGCTCTGAAGGAGAAGAAGCCCTGCACAGTTGGAGAGGTCCGGAGGCTGCTTGGATTTTTAAGCTATTACCGGGCATTCATCCAAGAATTTTCACGATTGGCAAGGCCCTTGTTTGAACTCCTCCAGAGCCAAGCAGAGGTGAGTGATACCACCAAAACCCAGAGCAGCAAGGGTAAGGGTCGAGTGAAGAAGAGCGATAAAGGACAACTTCCCTCCTGCACACCTATTTTTTGGACTATGGAACATCAGAGTGTGGTATTAAGGTTTGTGGAGATGTTGACTACCCCCCCCCCCCCCATCCTAGCCTACCCAAACTGGGTGTCGTATTATATCAACGCCAGGAAAACAAACTGCGTGTCATTGGGTATGGGTCTAGAACATTAACACCTGCCGAGAGGAACTACCACCTTCACTCTGGTAAACTTGAGTTTCTGGCCCTCAAATGGGCCATATGTGACAAATTCCGGGATTATCTGTATTACGCCCCAACCTTCACGGTCTATACAGATTGTAATCCCCTGACCTATATTCTGAGTATCGCAAGGTTAAATGCTGTGGGGCACAGGTGGGTTGGCAAGTTAGCGGATTTTCATTTTGATATCAAGTATAGGCCAGGGAAAATGCACGCAGATGCTGATATGTTGTCCAGGTGGCCATTGAACCTTCAACATCAAATGAGTGAGCATACAGAAATAGTGCCGCCAGAGGTGGTGTCTGCAGTGTGGCAAGGATACAAAGCAGTCCAAGACAATGATGTTCCTTGGGTGGCTGCATTGCAGCTGAATTGTGAAGATGAAAATGCCGGGATGCCAGATAGTGTCTCTAATGTCGTACCCAAAGACATCAGGGTTGCTCAACAAGAAGATCCAGCAGTCAAAGAAGTTGTGTCCTTGAAACTCAATGTATGGAATCCCAATGAAAGAGCCATGCAGAGAGAGACAAGAAGATTGCTCTATGAGTGGAACAAGCTTAAAGTGGATAATGGGATACTCTACCGGAAAACAGAGCAACACAGACAACTGGTCCTTCCTGAAAAACTAAAACCTGTGGTGCTGAATAATTTACATGATGACATGGGGCATGTAGGGGCTGACAAGGTGACCCATCTTGCCCGTGAAAGGTTATTTTGGCCCAACATGCAGCAAGACATCGAGGACTATGTGACAAAGAGATGTGTTTGCATCAAACAAAAACGTCCCAATGTTCCTCAGAAGGCCCCAATGGGATCCATCATGACCAGTGAACCGTTTAAGTTAGTCTGTATTGACTACTTACACCTGGAGCCAAATAAGGGAGAGTACGAGTATATCCTTGTCATAGTCGACCACTTCACACGCTTTGCTCAGGCGTACCCAACGAAGAACAAATCAGGAATGACAGCAGCTGAAAAGATATTTCAGGACTTTATGAGAAGCTTCATCACGACCAATGCCCTGAGTTTGAGAATAACCTGTTCCAAAGACTACAACAACTGTCAGGAATTGCTCATTCACGCACAACGCCTTACCATCCACAGTGCAACCCAGTGGAAAGATTAAACACTTCTTCAAATGCTGCGCACCCTACAAGAGGAAAAGAAGAGTGAATGAAAAGATCATCTGCCTCATATTGTGCATGCCTACAACTGCATGAGGCATGAAGCCACCGGATACTCTCCGTTCTTCCTTTTGTATGGTAGAGCACCACGTCTATCTATCGATTTGTTCTTTAGCCAAAGAAGACAGAGTGAGGCCCGCAACTATCAGACCTTTGCACAGCAGATGACAGAAAGTATGCGAGCAGCTTATCAAATCGCTGCTGATAACAGCCACAAGTCTTCAGCTAAAGGCAAGAAACAGTACGACAGAGGTGTGAGAGGTGTTACTCTTCAGCCAGGTGACAGGGTACTGGTGAAAAATCTGTCAGAGAGGGGAGGTCCAGGCAAGCTGCGCTCCTATTGGGAGACAATTGTACATCGTGTGGTGGAAAGATTGGGAGATGGAACAGTTTATAAAATACAGCCAGAGAGAGGTAGCAAGTCCCTGCATGTACTCCACAGAAACCTGCTCCTGCCAGTGAATGACCTACCTCTTGAAGAAGAATTTCCCTTGGACAAAAAGACAAGACAGAAGAGACGGAGACAACCTGAACAAGACAACAACAGACAAGTAAGAGATAGTTCTGATGATGAAGAAGAGTATACCTACCATCATGACATCCGGGGCAGATTCCCATGCTATGGACTGGTAAAGCCTCAGCAACAATGACCTACCATGCCACAACAGGGTCCTCGAAATACACCTAAGTTCCGTGCAACAGCGAGAGAATTCTGCTATAATTGCTACACTTGATTACACTAAAAAAAAATTGGACAAAGGAAGCTAACAAATGTCAGGAGTCATTCCTTTAAGTGGGGGAGAGACCCAAACTCGCTGAAAGTTTGGGTCGATGAAATGCGCTGTTAAACTTAACATCGACATGGGACGTGCACTCGAAGTCCAAATATCAGTTGTGAAACGAATTGATGTGACATTGTCTTTCAAAAGTCTGTCAATTTGTGTGTAAACGGTCTCGTAAAGCTGAGGGAGACTAACATCCGTTAGATATTTACGTCCGGGGGGCTCCAGGATTAACATCAGCTGTCGACCCCTGTGTCTTCCACCACAGAAAGAGGCTGCTCATAAAGTCCAATGAATTCCATAAGCTTTGTTGTTATATCCCTCCACCTTTTACTGTCCCTGCTGTAAGGCTCCAGGCGTCTAAACGTTTCACTCACGGTGAGCTGAGTGACGGCTGTCTTTGGGGTTTGTTCTTCCCAGGCTTGTTTCTCATACTCGCCGTATTCTGTTGTTGGCGCGTTCTCAAATGTCGGATGACTTTAGTTGTGTTAAATTGTCGTTGTTGGTTACCACCTCTTGCAAACAGCAAGTTTAAATCTTTTTCGGAAACTGTGAAAAAATTCCAGACCGGAGAACTCATGCTGCAACTGCCAGCCTCATTCATGAGCGCAGAAAAACAGTCGCAGGTAATTTGCGTCAGGGGTAAAAAAAAAGCCCACCGATCAACCTGTTTAGGGTCCATATCGGCCAATAACGATTGGCTGCCGATCAATCGGAGCATCCCTACTTCTCACTACTTAATTTGCCCTCCCATGTTCAAACAAACACTGATCACATGCAGCTAGTTTTGCTGTGTAGAGAGAAGGACACACAGAATTTGGCCATGCCATTTTCTCAGAGTTGCTAGCCGGCTTTAAAGTACTGGAGGATGACGGGATTACAATGGCAGATGAAACTGTTGTTAAAGGGACTATTTACTGCATTGCTGGAGTCAACTTGGGCTCACATTGCATTGCTGGATTTACTGAAAATTTCAGTTTCTCACAATATTTCTGCAGATACTGTCTCATTTCTCAGAAAAATTAATTAAGCATCCAAGGAGACACTGGTCCAGGCAAGGAAGAAAAAAGAGATCCATCTAACCCCTGCCCCTTCATATTAATTTTGTCAAAATACTTTATCAAGGGGCGGCCGGTAGCTGAGGGGTTAGACCAGTCGCCCCATGTAAAGAGGCTGAAGGTCCTTGAGGCTGAAGGTCCTTGAGGCTGAAGGTCCTTGAGGCTGCGGCCGCGGGTTCGACTTCGATCTGCTGCCCTTTGCTGCATGCCCCCCCCCCTTTCTTTCTCACCCCATTTCCTGTCTGTCATATATAATAAAGTCTTGAAATCCCCACCCCCCAAAAAACACCTTTTCAAACCCCATATTTATCTTGACCAAACACTCTTTAAAGGACTTGCTCTTTTCATTCTGCGGCAGATTGCGCTATTAAAGTTGCGCTGTTGCGCATTTCATGAGAGAAGTTGTCAGTCTCATTTCTTATAAAGCATAATGTGACCATGTATAGATAGATACTCTAATACAGGGCTATTTAATTGGCGGCCATGGGCCAAATCCGGCCCCCGTGGTCTCTGGGAAAAAGTAGTTCATCGAGATAGTGGCCGATGTTGACTGCTGTCCTCTCTAGCATCTCAGCACTACTGTCTCAGCCCGTGAAATACCAGTGCGCTGGGAGACTTTCTCCACTCGCTCCCTGTAGGCGCACAGCCACAACGCTCTGAGTTTCTCTGCACGCTTCCAACTACAACCTTCTTCGTCGGTTTCTGAATCCTCTTGGCAACAGCTCGCCAATCTTGCCACCCTATTGTTGTTCTTGCAGTCGTTTCAGTCTAGTTAAATCTGTGTAATTTTGTAGAACTTTAACTTTGTATTTAGTTTTTTCCATAGGTTTTTTCAAGTAACGAAAAGTCATTGATGATGGATCAAAACTAGCTCTATGATGTTTCCGGTTCGAAGGACCCTGAAAGTCACAGCAAATAGTAATATTTGTCTCGTTTGACAGACACACCACCAAAATATGTTGACGTATGCGACTAGATAGACTGTAAAAGACCAGGGGGCGAAGGTTAGTCCAGCATGGAAGTCAACGCTTGAAGCAAAGCTAAACCACGTCCATGCCACAGGGTCCGACCACGCTCAGAAGATAGGCTCCCTCGAGGTAAATGCAAATTTACAATGCGAGCGCTTGCTAACACTGGAGACTCTTTTTGGCTTAGAGCTAAAGATTTAGGGTTCACAACGAAAGTGACCCTTGACACTGAATATCCATTGCCATGGTGAAGCGTCCCTTATCGAGAGGGTGTTGAATGCCGCTTGATTGGCCTGCAGCTGGGAGATACCCAGTGTTCTGCACGTCGGGGCAAATGCTCTGAAGCTGTGAAATACACCTCTTACCTCTTGGATCCCCCTTCTACAAACCTGAGTTGGTGAGATGACGCTGTTGGTTATTTAATGAGCAGATCTGGCGACCACTGGCCATTTGATATTAAACTTTACTTTCCATAAAGGTGTGATTAGAAATTGCATTTCATAACTTAGCTTTGCCATGCTCATTCGTTTTCTGTGTTATTCTCATGTGTCATTTCATGTCATAATCTATCATGTATATTACGTTTCTAAATATATCTCTTTTTTGGTAGTAAAACCCCCCAAACCCCAGCTGTTTTCTGTGAGCTTTCATTCTGTTTTGCAAAGATTTGAGGTCACTGTTTTGCAAGAACAAACGTTTTCAGATTGAGATTGATAGAAATTGATTAATACAATTAATTGATCAATTTAACTGATAAGAGAAACTGATAGAAAAGTATTCTTTTAATTCTTGCAGGTGACTAGGTTTCCATTGGGCTTAGTCAACATTACCTGTCTATTTGGTGATGGTGGCCCTTTTTGACGAGGAATAATTAATTAGCCTAATTAATACTTAATAAGGTGATGAATTGATTTAATATTATACATGTAGTTCTTTATTCTTATCCTACACACGCTAGCGGCAAGCAATACTAAAATGTTAGCTAGAGTTAGCGACCTTGAGTCCCGGAGTCCGCGAAAATAATATCAGGGTGGTCAGTCTACCCGGGTCAGTGGAGGTGGAAGAATTGTTTAGCCAACCTCAGCTCACATTGGGCAAGAGGCGGAGTACAGCTTGGTCAAGTTGGCAGTGTACTACAACACAAACTCATTCACATCCAAGGGCAGAACATTGCCTGTTCTGGACATTGGTTGAGAGTTGATGATAACATGCAAATGCAGAAAAGCCACTGCTGGCTGCTGTGAAGCAGCAGTGCAAACCACTCAGCCGCTTCTCTGAATTGATAAAGTACTTAATTTTAATACTAACAAAATTATGTGTGAAATATTGTATGTTCTCATGCCGTAAAGCTTGACGAGCTGAACTTCATTTAGAATATGTCTTTTATATATCTGAGCCTTATTTGGGTATCGATTGTTGCCGGGAAAATAGATCTTGATGTTTATTGTTGTAGATGTTTCACACTTATTGCCAATCTTCTTAGTTTTAGTTCTCTGATCTCTTTGTTTCTGCATCTTGTATTGATTGTTGGATGAAGATGAAAAGGATCGGGTGGATGAAACAGCCCTTCAGCAGCTCACAGAGATGGGTTTCCCTGAAAGCAGAGCCATCAAAGCTCTAAGATTGAACCAGTAAGTCTCAGTTTAATAACAACACACTCACAACTGATGTTGAGCCAAACTATTTTGAATATTAACAGCATAAAATAAACCTTTTTTCTCATCTTATCCTTTTTTTCTGCAGCATGTCAGTCACCCAGGCAATGGAGTGGCTTATTGAGCATGTAGATGACCCCTCTGTAGACACCTATACCCGGCCAGGACTCTTCTGCGGCAGCAGGAGCTGCGGCTGCCACACCAGGCCCCTCCTCTTCGGCCTCCGTTCCTAATCTTCTCCGCAGCCTCTCCAGCCAGTCGAGCACAGAAGAGATCGTCAGGCAGGACGAGCTCACAGAGATCTTCAAGAGGATCCGCAGGAAACGGGAGTTCAGACCAGACTCAAGAGTGGGTGGCTTTATCCTGTCTGAGCTTTGATACTTTGACTATTACTTTGTTTTCTGTAACTCATCTCAGAGATTTCCATTGGTCTTTATTTGGTAGGAAGATGCTATTTAACAGCCCATATACAGACAGGTCAGATGCAACTGTGATGACTGAAGGAATTCAGTCTGTAATTTCTTCATCTAGCATACAGCATGCAGGAATGGGAATGATAAGTAGATACCGAGAATACTGAAATGTTTAGTAATAGGTTTTTTCTTATATTACATTGGTTGTGTTCACACAACCTTCTCACTTCCCTGATTGTAGAGCTCAATGGACCTTATTTTTTCAAAGGAATACTGCTCCACAGTATCTTCAAAAATAGAAAATTGATTAAAAATGCTATCCTCCACTCACCACCATTTAAGAGGTTGCAACACATTGTAGCTACTTCTTCCACTGTGCACAAATTGTGATTTTCCCCAAGACTCCTGTGACTGTGTATGTTCTTATTAAGATAAACATTGTCTGTTTATTTGTTTCTGCAGGCTGTCATTGCATTGATGGAGATGGGGTTTGATGAGAAGGAGGTGGTGGATGCTCTGAGGGTGAATAACAACCAACAGGATGCTGCGGTAAGTTTACAAATCGACAACAGCAGGGTCTGCAAGCGGAGCTAGTCCTGAAAAACTACAGCAGTACCACAGCAATTGGGCTTACTAAATCAATTTTAAGGAATATTCATTAGTTTAAGAACAATAACCCAAGTTGGCCATTGTATAAAAACTATTTAGTGTATGTTGCAGAGGTGTTGTTGCAGAGGATATAAGTGTATTTTCAGAAGCAGAATGGAAAGTCTTTGTTCTAACTGTATTTTTTTTTCATCCTGCAGTGTGAGTGGCTGCTGGGAGACAGGAAACCTTCTCCAGAAGATCTGGACAAAGGCATCGACACCAACAGCCCGCTGTTCCAAGCCATTCTGGAGAATCCAGTGGTCCAGTTGGGTCTAACTAATCCCAAGACCCTGCTAGGTATAGTCTTATAGAATTTAGTGAAAAAGCTGGTACAGTAGGTGATTTTGTAAACGGATACATTTTGTGAAATGATACTTTAAAGGAAATAATATCAAAAACTATTGTTCACATTTTTGTTGTTGTTTGTTAGTGTTTTCTTTTAGTAAATGTTTTGAACTTTACAGACAGTGAGACAGCTGAGCGCACCGCCACACCTGCATTATAGTTCATTTGCTGTGGACCAATGAAAAAAATGATATATCGTTGCACTCTTCACAAACAAACTTTTAGAATTATTATTCAAGACTGTAACTACACCTCGTCTATCAGAAATCATGACAAGCAGATAAACACAGGACAAAAAAAACATATTTTGGACTGTAACTGTGGGATAGTTCCTGTGTGGTCGTCATGCAACTCACTTTTTATTGGGGAACTGCTAAAATAGACAGTAGGACACAAGCTGAACATACCTGTTTTAACACTTACTTTCACAAACAGGCCATGAAAAAAAATGTATTTGAAGCGACTCGATGTTGGCACTTGTCTGTGCTATGTACTTTACATCTGTGTATGCATTGTTACATGGCAGACTTTATAACAAGACAAATTTCCCTAGGACTATTTGACTTTTGAATATTGAAATAGTGAAAAATCTCTTTTCTATACCAAAGTCCTTATTGTGCGTTCCAAGGCCAGTTGCATTTTCATTGGCACTTTCAGTCTAAGACGCCGTGGTGGGGCCATGTCAGGGCCAGTTTACAGGTGAATATAGTCCACCGATAACCCATGGACCATGTAGGGCTAACAGTGGGCTGAGGAAGAGTCAAAAATCTTTGGGTGGGGAGATGGCTGCAGAAGCATCATTTCATCACTGAAGAACCTGGAAAAAAATGGACAGTACTGGTCAAACTAGGGCTCTTCTCATTATCTAGGCAGAAAAGGAATAATCAGTTAAGGCGGATGAGCATTATCTGGGAAACATCATGTTTGTTAATATGGCCTCAGATCCCCCTTTTCCTGTGGTCTCAGTCCAGTTGTGAGGTCTGCACCAGAGTTTGATTGACATCTGTCACACGGTGCACACCCGCCTAACGAACTGGACCAAACGGGCACCGGTGTAAGTTTGAACCAAACCGGTATCCTGTTTTTCCTGTGAGGTGAAGCGTTGGGTGTGAGTACTGCAAATGTGCTACCCCAAACCAAATGAAAGTATCTTGACAGAATAGGAGAGACTGCACTTTTACATTTTATTCTTAAGAGATTTTAAAAGTTGCTGTTTTTGGATTATATTTCTCACCAGCGTGCTTTGTGTTTGTACGCAGCGTTTGAAGACATGCTGGAGAACCCTCTGAACACCACCCAGTGGATGAACGACCCCGAGACCGGCCCTGTCATGCTCCAGATATCCAGAATCTTCCAGACACTCAATCGCACATAGAGCCTCCTGGTGACCCCCTGTGTGACTGTGGCAGCTTGTTTGTGTGTGTGGGTGTGTGTGTGTGTGTGTGTGTGTTCGAAAAAATATTGGGGTGTGTGTGTATTTGAGTGTGGCAGAGACACAAGTATTGTTTTTGCCTTGTAAAGACAAAGCTGGAGGAGTTAAAGTATGAATTGAGATGTTACACATATAACTATTTATAACAGTAAAAACACTTATAGAAAACAAATGTTAACATAAACATTATTACAGTAATAATAAAAAAGAGATTTAGTATGTTGTTTTTACATTTTAATGAGAACAATTTATAGTCATGACAGACATGATTTATTTTATATAATTTCTCCGTGTGCAGAAATGACATCAGACATCAGTTTAATGTTTACACTTCAAAGAAAACTGTTTTTGTATGTTTTGCAATATTTAAATATCAATTACAGTTTTGTCCGACTCTTTAAATTGTGACATTTTACCCGTGGTGAATGTGTGGGATACTTCTGTTAGTGTCATGGTTTGTCTTTCTTCCCCCTTCATCTTGTTTTTATCACAGTAACTGCTTGTAATTGAGAGGCTGGTGGTCAAAGTTGAGTGTTTGTTAAGCGTGTTGAAAACAGGCTTTTAGACACATTACCTCTCTCTCCAATAACGCCTGTGAGGTCACTGTAAGTCGACCGCCTCTCGGTTTAAAGCGGAGAACATTTGTTGTGGAGCTTCTTCAAGAATATTTATTTGACTTTTTGCCTTTTGCGACGAAAGCTGTACACTAAATTGTTTGTGTATTAGTCATGTTTTTACAAGAAAATTAAAAATCAGGCCTGTGTGTTAATGTCAATGTGCTCTTGAATGTCATATTATCATGTTGCGCTCATTTATCACTTCACTTCACCTCTATGAATATCACTCACTGCAGCACTGAGGAAGTTAAAAGGAGGGTTCGTGTTTCTTCTGAAAAGGCTTTTTAGTGGGATGTTAAATGAAGCTGAGCTGAATCAACTTTTATTTGAATGATGAAATGTGCGCTTCATGCTGCGAAGGTGCAAGTATTTTCATACACACAAAGGAAATAATAGAATTTGAGACTTTTCTTTTCTTTTGAGAGCAATGAACATTTATGCTGTCAAACCAAACCAAAATGACACTATATAACCTGCCTTGTCATTAGTTGTACCCATTGAAAAATACCCTGTATTTCTGTGCAATAGCAAGGACTTCTGTCGACCTGTAAAGAAATAGGATGGATTTGAGTGTTAGAGATGTATGGACTGCAATGGGTAGTGTGTTCTACAATATTATCCTTTGCATTTTCTTTGCATCAAGTACTTAAAATCTCCAGCAACAAGAAGGCGAGCTTAGCCTCTCCTTGTTGTAATGAGAGTTTAAAATAATGCGGAGGGAGTTGTGTTTTGCCAAGCTTTTGAGTGTTTTTATTCAATATTTAAAATGTGGTATCGATGTGACTTTCTGCTCAGGGAGGCTGAGATTGTTTTTCTAAAGCTGTCATGATGGCAAACCTCTGCTCACCCCCTTCTAGTTTGGCATTTGAAAATGGCTTTAACTAATCTGTCTAGGACTTTATGAATAGGAGCACCACAAGACATGGTTTTGTAAATGCAATATTTGAAAATATTTAAATGTTTTTAGAGCAAAGTGTCTGTTTGAACTATGTATTATTACATTATTTATATCAAAGCCAAACTAGTAACTTGTGCTTATTTATAACATTTTTAGCAAACCTCAAAGCTAATCTACAAATGTGAAGAAAAAAAAATAGACGATTCAAATGTTGTTTTTACAAACCACTGTAAAATGTGCTTATGGACTGGTAGGTCTCAGTATGACTTAACATAGTCCAATGTTTTGATGAAGAAGGATTTCGGCACACGTCTCTGGAAGCCCCTCTGCACACTTTCTGCACTGCAGTGGACCTTCATCCTGGCCACAGCGACCAGTTGTCTCTCCACCTCCATGCTTTGCGTTAGTATGCACACAGACAAAACTATGCCATAATATCTTGAAACAAACATTGGGAGATTGTTTAAAGAAAAAAAAGGACCACAGGAAATGCAGACACCTTTCAAAATGGTCAACAGAAAAGAAATAAAATGAACTAAGGCGGAATTGTTGGGTCACAGGTTTTTGTTTCCACTCAGCTTTCATGCAGGACGGTCCCCGATTAACAACCTATGCAATATACTCTCACAGTCTGTTCATTCAGACAGCCTCATGGCTACTGGCATTTAAATCACCATTGCATTAAAGTTATTCTTTGTGGCTGTAATCTTTGGATTGTGTGTCTTTCTTTAAGTTGATGCAAACATTAGAAAAAAAACATTAGACAGGTTCCATGTTTGGCAGTGTACGACTAAATAGAAAATCTGGTAGACATTTGAATCATCCCGCTCTGACTGTAAGGTGGATATGAAACATATTGTGTTATGATAAGCAAGGAGGTTGTTTTTGGAGCGCACAAAGCTCTGGTGTGTGAACTCTCACTCAGCTGCAGGTTTGTATTTTATGTTATTTTATCAGCTGACCTTCAGTAGAGTTGACCACAATATATATAGCCTGCACGCCAGGTGTTGTCAGGATATGAAAGGATTTTGTTTCTATTTGCACTGTTTTGTCATGTTTATAATGTTTACGATTTAAATTTGATTCAAGTGAACTGTTATATATTTGTTTTTACCTTTAACTACTTTTTTATGTATCTCAAGGTTGGCTTACTGAAAGCGACATTTTTATTGAAATGTCAGTTGAGTCTGGAACAAATGGATATTCATCTCAACCCTCAGCCAAAGTATTGTAGCACTTCCTTGCCAATTACAGAAGGAATAAAACGTCATAGTAAGATTTTGGCAATAGAAAATGGAAATGCTAATCTATAGAACTACATTAGAGAAAAATATCTCACCACTAGGTCCATTTAGTCAATTTAGGTTTCATCATCTCGTTCTGCAAAAAAAAGTCTGACATTTATTCTTGACATTTGAAACATTTTCAACATGAGCAAAAACCTCCATCTGCTAATAAAGTTCATGGGATATGAATAAAAGCTAAAATGACCTTGAGGTAAAATGCTCACTCAACTTCACCTTTCTTACTTTTTTATCCCCAAAGCAATTTCATTCAAAAGCAACTGGACTTGGTTATTTATCTAGGAAGACATTCCAGCTCTCATCTAAGAGGCATCTTCAGTTCATGACCAAGTCCAGTTGCTTTTGACTGAAATTGCTTCAAGGAAAACGATGACCTGGACGAATAAGAACATTCACCTTTCTTACTTTTTTCTGCTTGCATCTTAATTTGGAAATACTTAACAAGCATTTTTGTCTTTTTTTTATTTTTATTTAATGCATTTTATTGACAATGATACTCGATGAGATTGAGGTTTGACAGCCCACAGTCTCTCTCAAGTTGATTTACTACTTCAAGTAGTCAAGACGTTGGGTCTTCACGATCCAGTCAACTCCACTTGACTTGCCTGATTCTCAGACAGTAGCTTAGGACTTGCATCCATGTTTTTGTCCTTTCTCAGCAAACACATACGTCGAAACGAAGTTCGTCCTCTGTATTCAACCCCTCCTAATCACTAGGAGCATTGGGCCAGTGCCTTGGTCAGGGACAGCGACAGGAACATGTTTTTTTGGTGGTGAAAGGATCCTGGATCACCCAGAGGAAACCCACACCACCTTGTGTGTTCCTGTCTACATTTTGAGTCTCATTGTAGATGTTGAATTTTTCTTTGTGGTCTTTTGGTTGTTTCTCAGCATGGACAGACAGGAAACAGGTGTCGTGTGTACAGAAAAATGACAGTTATACTCTGTACTGAGGTAAGCTGAAGTCTGCTCGGGGGTTGCCTTGTGAATAGCTGAGTCTCTCATATCTGATTTGGAGGGCACTGTGAGTTTTGAGCAGCTCATGATACTCAGAATTCATGTCACAATGCCTCCTGCTGAGCTGTGTGTATTCCTGTTGCAGGTGGTATAGAGCCTTTGTGGACTCATCCTGGGCAGTTGTCTGTTGGTTGAGTCTGAACTCAGTGTCACCGGCGTGCCTGAACTGAACGTTTGACCCTGGCAGCTGTTGTTCCTGAAGCCTTGCGAAGGTTTCCTGAGCTTTCTGCAGAGGCATGGACAATTTCTGCTTTTCCTCCAGTGTTTCGATCTGCTTGGTCAAAGCTTCTTTGAGCTCTGCATGCTGATTCTCTAAAGTGGTCCTTGTTTTTTCAAGACCAGAGGTGAGCTGAGCGACTCTCTGCTGCAACATGGAGTTTGTTGTCTTTTCCAGTTTTAAAGCATCTCTAAGTTCTGCCTGACTTGTCTTGCTCTCTGACTGTTGTTCTCTCAATCCATCTACCATGCGCTGGAGCTTCTCGATGGTACGCTGATTCTCAGAGATGGTATCATTTCTCTGCAACTTCATCTCTTCATGGCGCTCAGAGAGAGAGTGGTATTTAGACTTTACTCTGTCAAGTTCTGTGTTCATAGCATTTAACTTAACTGTGATGTCTGCATTGTACATTCTTAATGTCTGCATGTCATACATCAGAGACTCTCTGGACAAAGATGCTTTTCTCTGTTGGTTTTCTTTAACCATCTGCTCAAAGCGCTTCTTCTCACGTTGGAGGGACGACTTTAAGAGTTTTTCAGTGTGTAGGCTCTTTTCCAAAGCCAGAGTCTTCTCAGAGAGTTCTTTCTCTTGGCTCTTGACCTTCTTAAAGGCTCTTGTGAAGTGAACCTTCTCCACCTTAATGGCCTCCTCGAGTCTGCTTGCCTCTTGGTCTTTCTGAAGCTGTTTTTGATCAAGCTGCCTCTTCAGAGCAGCCTCAAGTTCAACGTCCAGTCTCTTGTTCTCAGAAGCCAGTTGTTTTTTCTCATGAGTCAGATGTTGCAGCTCTTCTGCTTCCTTCTGCTGCTGGGAGACAGCAGCCTCAAAGTCCCTCTGAAGTGAACAGTTTTTAGTTTGTTCCTCTTTGAGGTCTGAGGCCAACTGGTCCACTTTATCCTGCAGGGAGGAAACAATGCTGTCCTTGGCTCCAATGCCATTTTGAAGTTGCTGGATATTCAAGTGGAGGGATTCAATTTCTTTGTCTTTTTCCAGACTTTTCACCTGCAGTTCAGTGAGGTGGTCATTTAATGCATTGATTTCAACACATTTCACCTTCTCACGATCTGCCATTTCTTCCCTGTGCCGATGAGAAGACACCTCCAGATCGTTGTGGAACTTCTCGATCAACTTTTTGTTCTCTTCGAGCTCAGCTGAAAGTTTGGTGATTTTGTCTTTCAGCTTTTCTTTGCGGCGCTGATGCTCTTTCTGTGACTTCTTATTGAGATCAGCCACTTGTGCCTCAATTTCAAGACGAATGCTGTTTTTTTCAGCTTGTTCCTTACTCAGAGATTTTGCAAGAGCATCTTTTTCAGTCTGCTCCTTACTCAGAGCCTCTGCAAGAGTGTCTTTTTCACTTCGCTCCTGCTTCAAGGCCTCTTCAAGATCACCCGTGGCTATTCTCTTCTCTACAACATCTTGCTGTAGAAAAGCATTGGCTCTTCTCTCCTTCTCTAGGGCTTCTTGAAGAGAAGCTGTGGTTTTTCTCTCCTCCTTTAAGGCTTCCTGAAGAGCACCTGTGGTTTGTCTCTCCTCTTTAAGAGCCTCATTAAGAGCACCTGAGGTTTGTCTCTCTTCCTTTAGGGCTTCCTGAAGAGCAGCTGTGTCCCTTCTCTCCTCCTCTACTGGAAGACCAGCTGATTTCTTGCGACGACCACCTGATTTCTTGCGACGACCAGCCGATTTCTTACGATTTCCAGCTGATTTCTCAGATGTGTCAGATTCATTGAAATGGGTGTAGAAGTTGTTTTCTCTGCTGTATGCAGAGGACTTCTCCTCAATGTCCTCCAGGATCTTCTCCTCAGGCTCCTCTGCAAACTCCTGAATTTCCTCCAGAATCTCTTCCTCAGACTCCTCTAGAAACTCCTGAATTTCCTCCAGAATCTCTTCTTCAGGCTCGTCTACAAACTCCTGAATTTCCTCCAGAATCTCTTCCTCAGACTCCTCTATAAACTCCTGAATTTCCTCCAGAATCTCTTCCTCAGACTCCTCTATAAACTCCTGAATTTCCTCCAGAATCTCTTCTTCAGGCTCGTCTACAAACTCCTGAATTTCCTCCAGAATCTCTTCCTCAGACTCCTCTAGAAACTCCTGAATTTCCTCCAGAATCTCTTCTTCAGGCTCGTCTACAAAATCCTGAATTTCCTCCAGAATCTCTTCTTCAGGCTCATCGTCAAACTCCTGACTTTCCTCCAGAATCTCTTCCTCAGGCTCATGTTCAAACTCCTGAATTTCCTCCAGAATCTCTTCCTCAGACTCGCCTGCAAACTCCTGAATTTCCTCCAGAATCTCTTCCTCAAACTCGTCTTCAAACTCCTGAATTTCCTCAGTGTCTGGTTCAAAATCCTCAGAATAGACCTCATCACCGTCTTTCAGTGACTCCTCAGCTTTCTCTTGAACCTCCTCTATGATTTCCTCCTCAATCTCCTCTTCGATCTCCTCTTCAATCTCCTCTTCAACAGAATCGTCCTCAGAGGGAGTATTCTGTGGGCACCACGAAAAGCCCATGTAGTGCTGGGAGAAAGCTCCTCCTGATCTAGCTTTGTCCATTTTCTTTTTCTCAAGAAATGACTGCACGTTATTGATATTGTGATTTCAATGTAGCTGAGATAAATCCTAGCCTTTTAGATACCTGCAATTGCTACAACTGTCCTGTGAATGTATGTCTTCAACATGTAGTTAAGAAGGGAACTGTGACATCATACCAGCAGAGAACTGTGACATCATAAATGCAGAGAATGTTCCTTTGTTCTGATTTGACTGACAGATTCCAACACACACACACACACACACACACACACACACACACCCCTGCATCCATTACTTTATTCTTTGTTTATTTTTTCATGTATTTATTTTATACTACTACAAATAATAAGAATAATAATAATCATTATTAATACAATTAAAATATTTAATACTTATTTGATGTCTTCACTATATTGGTGCATCTCAATGTAAAAACAATAACAATATTATTGTTTTTATTATTATTATTTTCATCATTATCATTTATTAATTTGATATCCTATACAATGCAACTTTATATTATGTTACGTACATACTATAGTGCCAGCACTACATCATATTAAATCTGATATTCCGTTATACTGCTGAACTATACTATACTATGTTATGCTATATTGTCTATTATTTATTATATTATTACATATATTATCATTATAAGATATATATTTCTAATAATACAACAATCCACAACAAAAAGACTGCCAAAACACACTTTAATTTACATTCTCAGTTCATAATTGTATTTCAGTTATATACTTTTATATGTGGTCATTAGAAAATAATACAAAATGTTGGCAAAGAATACAAATTAGTGTTGGCTCTAACAAAACCAGTGAACTGCTTCAATTTCTGATGCTTTTCATTTCATCACTAGATGGCAGCATTGGTCAATGTCACAAGACAATACAGTACTACAACAAAACAATGGAAAGCTGGATCTATAGGCCTATTGTGATGTTTAAAGTTAACTGAAGAAATAAAGGAGGAAGGAAAGCTGCTCGTCTGTCGGCTTTAGTCAATTTGTCCAATCTATATTTTAGCCAGAGGCTAGTAGGGTAAAATCAAAACCAAGCAGATTATTCTGCCCTTGTAATACGTGTGCAGCCTTGTACAGCTAGACAGATAGTTAACACACTATCTACGGAAGAAAAGGATGCTGGAGAAGTATCTTCATTTGAGGATGGCTGTTTCATCTTTTTAGTTATTTTCTCCTCATTTTTATTTCCTCCAGAACATTGATATTCTTTTTTGTAAGAAGACAAAGATTTAACCGAGTCTCATGGGGGAGTCAACTTTAACTGAAATGTCGCTGTTTTCAGCTGCTTACGTCAGACTAGTCCGTCACTGAAAAGTGTCCCACTTGAGACAAAACCTAAAGCTCCGCAGGGCAGAACACTCCTTGCCTGGTATGCTATTATACCACTTTCATTACCTTTTATTTTTTAAGCATCAATGAACCAAAAACAATAATCAAAGAAGAATAATCAGTGTTATATACCATCTCTGTTCTACATTCAATTGTCCATCAACTAAGAGTCCTTAGACAGAAGAAAAAACAGTTCTGAATGACTTGTATATTTGGCTTATCCTCCACTTTCGGCGTTTGTGGAGAGTCACCAAATATTCCTGTCCATCGTTTCCAAAAGCTGTCTGCTAGACTTTGGACTTGTCTCCACTGATTTTTGTGCAGATTAATTTGACTGAAGTCCCCAGGAGGAGCTGCGACTGAATTGATCTTTTGAGTGAGGATCATCGCAGGTGTCAAAATAGTTTGCATTTCCGGGTCAGTTGTCACCGGAATCAGAGGTCTGGCATTTAAAATGTCCATGACTTCTGCCATCAATGTGGTCAGCACTTTGTGTGTGAGACGGCTTCTGCAGAGCGCAGTAATATTCCATCTAGACTCCGTTGTGCAACTCCTATCAGTCTCTTATATGAGAAGAAAGTGGAGGGTTGAAAGTCCATGTACCAACCCTGGTTGTCAAGGTAGCTTTTCAGCTCTGGATCATCGGTGACCCGCAGGTATGCTACAGCTGCGATGGCCTGTGTGGAAGCATCTGCAAAGACACAGAGTGCTCGTCTTTTGGAGAAATAGGAACATACCTTCTCTCGATGAGTCACATTCTTTGGACGACAGCTCTCTGACTAGGGCTTTCCCCTGTACAGTGATCGGAGACACAAAGCCTTTGTAAGGCTTTGAACTGTTGACAGGATGCCTCTTTATGTGAAAGGTTTCTCTTCCCTGGATACTTGGAAACCGAAGGTGTCACTCTGCAAGTTCCAAATCAGCCCAAGGCTCCGTTGCAGTCGCAGTGGATCGGCTCCAAAGTCAAGATCCTTTAAGTCTTTGGCAAGATCATCTAAAGAAAACGATTCCATTACTGTGCTACTATTGGAAGCGATTTTGTGAAGCCTTAGGTTGGACCGTGCAAACATTTCTTGAGTTCTGTGCCAGTGATCAATAGCTTCTTTTTCTGGTCATCTAACACTGAGTATGTCAGAATAGCTTTTTCTGGATGGTATGCAGGGTAGATTTTCACTAGACTTATCATGCAGCAGGATTTGGCCTTTGCATTTCTCCCACAGATTTTTGTGCATTTGGACGTTTTTACAGGAGTTGTCTCATGTGCTTCTTCCCCCTCGTCTTGTTTCGTTAAAACTTCGGTGTCCCATGTTGCAGGACCTGGATTTAGAGCCGATATGTGAGTGCTGCTACCACATTCTTGGCACATCACTTCTTTTTTACAGTCTCTAGCTCTATGATTGGTCGCTCCACAACACTTGAAGCAGATATTGTTCTCTTTCAGGTAAATTTTATGCTCCTATATAGGCTTACTTCGGAACGTGTGGCACTTCCTCAATGGATGAGGCTTTTTGTGTAAGGGGCACTGACGGTCTGGATTATCCAAGCTCCTTTCATCATAGTCTGTAGGAGTCATCGTCGCTTCATAAGACACTGCAGTCTTTTTCACAGACACCGGAGACTCTCCACTTTATTGAGATTAAAGTTGTTAGCCTGGGGTATCATGCACATATCTTGAAAAGAAAGTGTAGCAGGACGCAGTCATTTGGCCTGTGACATCACGCAGGAGGCGGCCCCAGCCAATTGCGGTGGGTGAAGGCCGCATAAAAGGGGGTGGAGAGTACCTGTCTTCCTCTTGCTTGCCTGGGGCCAGGCCACGTCATTTCCTGGTGTCCGTCACTTCCGCCCCTCTGTTAGCAGAGGCTCGCTTGGGTGTTGCTGCTGGCTGCATGCTGATCACCGCTTGTTTTTTTGTGTGTTTGTTTACAGGTTGTTTTCGTGTAGCGCCGAACTCTCCCCACGCTGTATTGTCCGCGACTGCCTGACCGGTATGTAGTAGAGTGACAGTAGCTTCCTCCTTCAGCCACTTGTAAGTTTCTCATGTTTGTTTATTATTGTAGGCTAAAGATGTCTATGTAGAGGCTTAGCGCCGGCTAATCGGACCACTAAACCACTGCTGCTTTGCCTGGTTTGAGCTGTGTGCCTGGCTGGAGCTGCTTGCCTCGCTGGAGCTGCTTTGCCTTGCTGGAGTTACCGTGTCTCGCCGAACCTCCTTGGCGTTTAGACACCGCTTATTGCTGCAGATCGATCGCTTGCTGTACCACCTTTTGCTGCTGTGCTTGAGCTCCCATTGCCGCCTCGGCCGTCTCGGCCCCCGCCTGCTCTGTTAGGCTTTGACTGTTGGGCTGGCTGGGTGTCTTCGGTGCTGCCCGTCGCTGCCTGGGCGTACCTGTGGTTCAGCAACGCTGTCGCTTCATTTATTCGTGTGTGTGCGTGCGTGTGCGCGTGTGCGTGTGCATGTGCGTGTGTGTGTGTGTGTGTGTGTGTGTGGTTTCTGTTATCTTGTGTTTGTTTAGTAGTTGTTTGCTGTATGTTCATTATTATAATTTTCTTTTCTTTTGCAACCCATAGATTTGGTTAGTCATTATTTCTTTTTGAGGGTTGTGATTTTGTATATTTTGGGTAAGCAATTTGATTTGCTATTGTGCCTAATTATTGTGTGTATATATTGTAAATTCAAGTTTATTCATTTATTTTCTTAATAGCTATTATATTGTTTTCTTTGTCCCTAAACTGTTTCTCTGGTGTCCCCCCCCTTTCAGGTGCTGAGCCTACGGTGGTGGATTGGTGTCTGGTGGTGGTGCCCTTCCCTTTTTTTGTGTTGTCTTCACTGGCTGAGTATTCACGTTATCCTTATTTTGCTGCACGTGTGGTGTTCCTGGTATCCCTGTTTTGTTGACCCAATCTTACACTAGTAGGTCTCAGCCCTGATTGGTTTAATTTAATTTCCCCATAGTGAATGATTTCGTTTAACCCTTTTTTTAAATAACAGAATAATAATAAAATAATATTTTTATATCAGTGAACTACTGTCTCTGCCTCATTTTGTTATGGACCTGAATGCCTTCTTATTTCAAGTTAGTTCACTTAAAGTCCCTGGGTGAAACTCCCAGGGTGGCGTTGTCTGGCAACAATTATTTGATGTTCTAAACACCTTAATCAACTAAAATCATCTCCTCGCGCCGCCACAATCTGGCGTCGTCGGCAGGATTACAATTTGAGAGCAGAGACGTGTGTTCTGTTTTGGTTTGTTTTCTCTTTTCTGAAAAATATACATGTCGTGGCTGTGTTATTTCTGTTGTGTCTGACCTGTGTTTCTTTTCTTTCTTCCGAGGCAAAGCAGCAGCTGGTTTTGTGGACCTGTAACAAACCCACTTCCCCTTTTCCTGGTCTCATCCTCACGGTAGGCACAGTCATAGCTGTTGAGGCTTAGCAATGGAGGCAGAAATGCAAGAACTCAGGGATTTAGTTGCTCAGCTAAGAGCAGATAACGATATGCTGAGACAGGAACAGGTTGCGGCCGTGCCTGGCCCTAGTACAGCCCCCTCAGTATCACTTCCTCCCGCTGCGTCCTCCACTGTCAGTACTCCTTCAATGGAGAGGCTGATTTTTGTGCCCCGAGACAGAAAATGTCCCACATTTAGGGGGAAGTCAGGTATAGGGTTAGCTGAGTGGCTGGAGGAGGTGCAAGCTTGTATAAGAGCACGCCACCTGTCTACATCCGATCAGGCATTCTTTTTATTTGACCACCTAGAGGGGGAAGCACGTGAGGAACGTTTAGACCCAGAAAAGATCATTGAGGTACTACAGGAGCTATATGGGTGTGCAGAGTCATATGTAGCTTTACAAGAGGCCTTTTTCTCGCGGCGGCAGCATGAAAGAGAGACTCTGCTAGAGTTTTCACTGGCGTTGATGGGCGTCATGACATCTGTGAAGCAGCGTGCACCCAGTGGCATACCCAATGCAGAGGTTTTGCTACGCGACCAGTTTGTGGAGCACGTGCTGGATGGGTCACTTCGTCGTGAGCTGAAGCAGTTTGTGCGCAGGCAGCCCACTGCTACCTTACTGGAGGCTAGGAGTGAAGCGATCAGGTGGGAACAAGAGGGCTTACCTGGAGGTAGTAGGGGTCGTAGTCATTCTGTCCCTTCTGTCTTCGGTGCTCAGTGTGTGGTCCAGGGCAGTCGTCAGGTAAATGTTGGTCCCCCGCAATCCTCTGAGCTGCGGGAGATGAGGGAAATGTTGAGGTTGCAGCAGGAACAGTTGAACCAACTGACCCAGAGCATTTCTCGTCTGCAGGGCCCTCAGCAACCTAGCCGAACAGCTTTTCGTGGTCCCATTATCTGTATGAGATGTCAGCAACCAGGTCACATCGCCAGGGAGTGTGATGGAGTCCGCGTCCCTGCCCGCACTCAGCCTTCTTTGCCAGCCTCGCAGTCAAGTAGGCTGGCCCACTCCACCCAGTTGCCGGGAAACTAGCACCCGCCGGACTGCAGAGCCACAGTTCGGAGGGGGCAGTTCCTGGCTCAGGTTCAGGTCCAGGTGACGTGGAAGTGTCCAAGCTCATGTCATCTTGTCCTCATTTAAGTGTGACCATGGGAGGGGTCGTGGTCTCTTGCCTGGTAGATACCGGGTCTATGGTGTCGACCATCACCGAGTCTCTTTTCCGCCAGCAGTTTGAGCCCTGGGGCCAAGAGCGGCTCAAATCTTGTCACTGGTTGCAGCTCAGAGCTGCTAATGGTCTTGCCATTCCTTATATTGGCTACCTGGAGTTAGATGTGGAGCTCTGTGGAAAGTTGTTGCCAGCCTGTGGGGTTTTGGTGGTCAAGGACCCCCCTGGTGGTGTATCGTCACAGGTCCCTGGTGTTCTGGGGATGAATATTATCCGCAGGTGCTATGGGGAACTCTTCGGGCAGCATGGCTTGGCCCTGTTTGACCTGCCAGTGGTATCTGAGGCCCCCAAGCTTGTCACGCAGGCCCTCCAGAAGTGCCATGAAGCCAGTGTTTCAGTTAATCAGGGAGCTGGGAAAGTCAAATTACGTGGTAAAAAGGCTTGTCATATCCCAGGTGGTGTGATGATCATTGCAGCCACATGCTCAGAGCAGTACGCTGGCACAACTGCACTGTTTGAGCCACCAGAGTCTGGGCTGCCTGCCGGGCTGCTTGCCTCGCCTGCCTTGGTGTCAGTGGTACGGGGCACCGCCTATATTCCCATCGTAAATGTAGGTTCTTCAAATGTGTTGCTTTATCCCCGTGCCATTGTTGGGACTTTGGACGAGGTACGTGTTGTTAGTTTGCCTGCTGGTGTCACAGAGGTGCCACCTGTGGTGGCTACCGTGTCTTCTCAGTCTGTTTCAGTGCCAGTGCAGGATTCGATAGCAGCTTTGGAGTTGAGTCATTTGCCTGCAGAAGCCCAGGGTAAGGTGAGAGCTCTTTTGGGTCAGTTCAGGTCCATCTTCTCAGCTCATGAGGGGGATTTAGGTTGTACTGACCTGATCTCCCACGAGATCCCGCTCTTGGATGACGTCCCTGTGAGGCAGCGCTACCGCCGAATTCCTCCATCTGAGTATGAGGTCGTTAAAGACCACATTCATCAGTTGCTTGGTGCTCAGGTCATTAGAGAGAGCAGCAGTCCATATGCCTCTCCAATTGTCCTGGTCAAAAAGAAGGACGGCAGTATTCGTATGTGTGTTGACTATCGGCTCCTGAATAGTAAAACCAGGAAGGATGCTTTTCCATTGCCTCACATTGACGAGTCGTTAGATGCCCTAACCGGTGCTCGTTGGTTTTCGACCATGGACCTGGCTAGCGGGTACAACCAGGTCCCTGTGACAGAGTCTGATCGTTCCAAGACAGCCTTTTGTACCCCCTTTGGTCTGTTTGAGTGGAACCGCATGCCCTTCGGGCTTTGCAACGCTCCCAGCACCTTCCAGCGGTTGATGCAGCGGATTTTTGGTGACCAGCAGTGCCAATCCCTGCTGCTCTACCTGGACGACATTGTGGTTTTCTCTTCTACCATCGAGCAACATCTGGAGAGGTTGGGGGTGGTGTTGGGGCGTTTGCAGCACGAAGGGCTAAAGGTGAGACTAAGTAAGTGTGCCTTTTTCCAACAGGAAGTGCGCTACTTGGGGCATGTAATTTCCGATCAAGGTGTCTCCACCGACCCCAGCAAGGTCGAGGCAGTTTCCAGCTGGCCTTCTCCTGCCACTCTCGCAGAGCTGCGCTCCTTCCTCGGTTTCGCCAGCTACTACCGCCGCTTTGTGGAGGGGTTTGTGAAGCTGGCTGCACCCCTGCACAGGCTGGTGGCAGAGCTGGCAGGTCTGAAGTCTAAGCGGGTAGATCAGTCAGTCAGTGGTCGCTGGACCGATGAGTGTCGCTGTAGCTTCGAATCATTGAAAGCTAGTCTTGTCTCTGCACCTGTGCTGGCGTACGCTGACTTCACTCTTCCATTAATTCTGGAGGTGGACACTAGCTATGGAGGTCTTGGAGCAGTGCTGTCGCAGGAACAGGAGGGAAAGGTTCGTCCCATAGCTTACGCGAGCCGTGGTTTGAGGCCCCCTGAGCGCAACATGCGTAATTACAGCTCCATGAAGTTGGAGTTTTTGGCGCTCAAGTGGGCGATGACCGAAAAGTTTAGGGAGTACCTGTTGGGTCAAAAATGTGTTGTTTACACCGACAACAACCCATTGAGTCACCTGTCATCGGCCAAGCTTGGGGCCACCGAACAGCGTTGGGCTGCCCAGCTTGCGTCCTTTGATTTTGACTTAAAGTATCGTTCAGGTCGAAGCAATGGAAACGCTGATGCCCTTTCTCGTCAACACCCTCCTGAGGCACCAGACATGCAGGCCATGGTTCGCGGTACATTGCTTCCTAAACCCTTGCAGCAGGTCCTGCAGGTCGACCAGGTAGAGGCGACACAAGCCACTGTTGCAGCCTTGCCCCATCACCCTCCATCTGACATCGCCATGCTCCAGCACACCGACCCAGTAATCCAGGAAATCATGGTCTTCTGGACACATAACCAGCGTCCCAACCAAGAGGAGCGGAAACGGATGTCCAAGTCGGCCTTGGTGTTGCTCCAGCAGTGGGACCGGTTGGTTGAAAGGAATGGTGTGTTGTATCGCCAGGTTTTCCGGCCAGATGGAGCTGAGCTTGTGTTTCAGTTGTTGTTGCCTGCTGCATTGAAAACGGGTGTGTTGACTGAGGTTCACCAGGGGCATGGTCATCAGGGGGTCGAAAGGACCTTGGAGCTCCTACGCCAACGGTGTTATTGGCCAGGTATGTCTGCTGAGGTGGCACAGTGGTGCCAGGCGTGTGAAAGGTGCCAGGTGGCGAAGGTGAGTCAACCAGCTGCCCGCAGCTTCATGGGACATCTGATGGCTTCTCGAACTAACTAGATCCTCGCTATTGATTTTACTGTTCTAGAGCCCAGCCGTAATGGGGTTGAAGATGTCCTTGTAATGACTGATGTCTTCAGTAAATATACGTGGGCAGTCCCTACCCGTGATCAGCGAGCTACCACTGTAGCTCAGGTTTTGGTGGCTGAGTGGTTTTCGAGATTTGGTGTCCCAGCCCGGATTCACTCAGACCAGGGGCGGAGCTTTGAGGGCTCTCTCATTCAGCAGTTGTGCATTTTGTATGGGATAGAGAAGTCTCGCACTACACCATACCATCCGTCAGGGAACGGGCAATGTGAGCGTTTCAATAGAACACTTCACGATCTGTTACGTACATTGCCTGTGTCCCGAAAGCGTGACTGGAGTTCTTGTCTCCCCCAGGTCCTGTATGCCTATAACACCACCCCGCATCAGGCGACTGGCGAGTCTCCTTTTCTTTTGATGTTTGGCCAGGAGCCAAGACTTCCAGTTGATTTCCTCCTGGGCCAAGTTCAGGATCCTGTTGGTGGCAGTGTCCATGAGTGGGTCCTGGAACACCAAACCCGCTTACAGATGGCTTTCGAGGGAGCTCGTGACCGGTTGAAGGCTGCTGCAGAGCGGCGTAAGCGAAATCATGACCAACATGTCCGTGATGTTCCTCTAAAGGAGGGCCAGTTGGTATGGTTGCGAGACCTTGGTCTTCGGGGACGCCACAAGATCCAGGATCAGTGGGCCTCTGTAATGTATTATGTCTTGAGGGCACCAAGCGAAGGGGGATCGGTCTACACCATTGCCCGTAGGGATGATCCGACCAGAGCCAGACAGGCTCGTTGCTGAAGGCTGTGGTAGGGGTCCATCCTCCAGGTCCCGCTGCTGCTTCTTCCCCACCACCTCCTCCTGAGCAGTCTCAGCCAGAGGATGAGCTGTCAGAGGATGGTGATTGGCTGATCTTGAGGTCTGGAGACCCGTTGCCTACTTCTGTCCGGGCCGAAGCTGTGATCCAGACCCCTCCTCAATTTCTGGTTCCATCTCTTGATTCAGTCCCCTCTGTGCCATCTTCATTGGTGGTTCCTGCTCCGGTTGTCACGGGTGCTTCTCTCCCTGTTGTTGAACGAGATGCTGTCCGGCGGACAGCTAGACCAACTGCAGGTCACCACTCCAATGTCCACCGCCTCCCATGGTTGGCAGGGGGCGCTGAACAAGGAGGTGGAAATCCTTCTGTCCCTGTGTCTAATGCGGTTGCAGCACTATTTAGGCCATGGAGTTAAGTTTGTTTACTTTTGGCTATTCCATCGTCGGGACGACGATTCAATTGCAGGGGGTGGATTGTAGCAGGACGCAGTCATTTGGCTTGTGACATCACGCAGGAGGTGGCCCCAGCCAATTGCGGTGGGTGAAGGCCGCATAAAAGGGGGTGGAGAGTACCTGTCTTCCTCTTGCTTGCCTGGGGCCAGGCCACGTCATTTCCTGGTGTCCGTCACTTCCGCCCCTCTGTTAGCAGAGGCTCGCTTGGGTGTTGCTGCTGGCTGCATGCTGCTCACCGCTTCGTACCGCTCCGTACGCTGCTCGCTGCTGGTAGGTGAGCTTTCTGCCTCCCGTGTCTTCCCCTCTAGCATTGCACGTGTGGCAACCTGTGTTTGTTTACAGGTTGTTTTCGTGTAGCGCCGAACTCTCCCCACGCTGTATTGTCCGCGACTGCCTGACCGGTATGTAGTAGAGTGACAGTAGCTTCCTCCTTCAGCCACTTGTAAGTTTCTCATGTTTGTTTATTATTGTAGGCTAAAAATGTCTATGTAGCGGCTTAGCGCCGGCTAATTTGACCACTAAACCACTGCTGCTTTGCCTGGTTTGAGCTGTGTGCCTGGCTGGAGCTGCTTGCCTCGCTGGAGCTGCTTTGCCTTGCTGGAGTTACCGTGTCTCGCCGAACCTCCTTGGCGTTTAGACACCGCTTATTGCTGCAGATCGATCGCTTGCTGTACCACCTTTTGCTGCTGTGCTTGAGCTCCCATTGCCGCCTCGGCCGTCTCGGCCCCCGTCTGCTCTGTTAGGCTTTGACTGTTGGGCTGGCTGGGTGTCTTCGGTGCTGCCCGTCGCTGCCTGGGCGTACCTGTGGTTCAGCAACGCTGTCGCTTCATTTATTTGTGTGTGTGTGTGTGTGTGTGTGTGTGTGTGTGTGTGTGTGTGTGTGTGTGTGTGTGTGTGTGTGTGTGTGTTCTGTTATCTTGTGTTTGTTTAGTAGTTGTTTGCTGTATGTTCATTATTATAATTTTCTTTTCTTTTGCAACCCATAGATTTGGTTAGTCATTATTTCTTTTTGAGGGTTGTGATTTTGTATATTTTGGGTAAGCAATTTGATTTGCTATTGTGCCTAATTATTGTGTGTATATATTGTAAATTCAAGTTTATTCATTTCTTTTCTTAATAGCTATTATATTGTTTTCTTTGTCCCTAAACTGTTTCTCTGGTGTCCCCCCCCTTTCAGGTGCTGAGCCTACGGTGGTGGATTGGTGTCTGGTGGTGGTGCCCTTCCCTTTTTTTGTGTTGTCTTCACTGGCTGAGTATTCACGTTATCCTTATTTTGCTGCACGTGTGGTGTTCCTGGTATCCCCGTTTTGTTGACCCAATCTTACACTAGTAGGTCTCAGCCCTGATTGGTTTAATTTAATTTCCCCATAGTGAATGATTTCGTTTAACCCTTTTTTAAAATAACAGAATAATAATAAAATAATATTTTTATATCAGTGAACTACTGTCTCTGCCTCATTTTGTTATGGACCTGAATGCCTTCTTATTTCAAGTTAGTTCACTTAAAGTCCCTGGGTGAAACTCCCAGGGTGGCGTTGTCTGGCAACAATTATTTGATGTTCTAAACACCTTTACTGTAAACTAAAATCATCTCCTCGCGCCGCCACAAAAGCAAGAGGTGGGTAAGAGACTTGGTTATCCTCTTTGTACTTTGCTCCTTTGTTAATCCACTTTTCTTGGAAGCTGAAAGGAAGGTTTTTCCACAATAGGATTCACTCTGCGTGATGTATCGATACGCTAAACCTGGTAGGTATCCTTCTGCTTTTGCATATTCCAGTTCAAGTAAGAGGTCTCCAAGTTCTCTTAATTTCATATTGTCTCTATTTGAGATTTGGGGAAATTTTCAAAACTTCTTTAAAAATGCATGTTCAACCGCTTCCGGAGATCCAAATGTCTCTTCTAGTCTTTGCCAAACCATGCTTAGCCCTGCGGATGTGTTGTGGCTGTGTATGGCTCGAATTCTTTTTGCATGTTCTGCGGACTCTGGTCCAAGCCATTTCACTAGCAGATCTAGCTCCTCTTTTGGAGTTAAGACTAGTTTGTTGACAGCGCTGTTAAAGGAAGATTTCCATGCCTAGTAATTTTCTGGATGGTCATCAAACTTCGTTAGACCGGATGTGATGATCTCTCATCGTATGAAGTATTTTGTGATGTCTGGCATGACCTGTAGCTGTCGTGAAGAGTTTTCAGTGTCCCACTTTTGGACTGGGTTAGTTTGGTTCAGGTTAGTTGAATTAGCATATGGATCTATATGTTTGATTTTTTGCGCACACTTGTGAGGGATGTAGTCTGGTGAGTATTGTTTGGTACTCACTGTTTTCCGGAAATTCACATCCTTGTGAGTGTTGGGCAGGTCCGTGTCATTACTCTCATCTCTGCGGTTATCCACATTTTGACTGTTTCTCTCTACTGCTGGGTTTGCCGGAGGCTCAGGCATCTTGCTGGACACCGCTCTCTGCTCTGATACATCAAGACTGTGCTGCTGCCCATACTCACTAGTTTGCTGTGTTGCATCAAGAGGGGTGAACGGTAGGTCGATGTCTTGATGAGACTGGATGTCTAGATTTTCCAAGGCGGCCACATATATCTGCTTTTGTAGAACGTGCATTTAAGCTTTGAATGCCGCTTCTTCGACCGTGATCGCTGCTTCTTTTTCAGCAAGAGGCTTCAGTGCGTGCGGCTTCAGCTTTTGCCTGGGCCTTGACTGCACCTGAGTTTGCTGATGCCTTACTTGTGCGTCAAGAGGACCTGGTGCTTGTACACTTTGATCTAGTCTTTAAGGACCGTGTTTCTTGTACATTTTGTAGGTCGTCCATCGTTTCAACTGATGGGTTAGTAGCGATTTAGCAGTTGAACAGCTCTGTAATGAACCCGATGTGTGACTGTCCTTACTATTCTGCCCTTGCAATACATGTGCAGCCTTGTACAGCTAGACAGATAGTCAAAACACTATCTACGGAAGAAAAGGATTCTGGAGAAGTTTTTCTTCGTTTGAGGATTGCTGTTTAATCTTTTTAGTTCTTGTCTCCTAATTTTTATTTCTTCCAGAACATTGATGTTCTTTTTTGTAAGAAGACAAAGATTTAACCGAGGCTCGTAGTGGAGACAACTTTAACTGAAATGTCGCTGTTTTCCATTGCTTACGTCAGACTTGTCAGTCACTGAAAAGTGTCCCACCGGAAACACAACCTAAAGCTCCGCAGGGCAGAACACAGATTCATAATGTGGCAAGGAGGAGGTGAAAAGAAAAGAAAACTAATACTAAGAGCTCGACAACGCCACCCTGGGAATTTCCCCCAGATAATTATTTTCTTACGCAAGGCACACAGGTGCGTAGTTACTTAAAGGCCAGAGATGTGGTTCAAAGTTTTAAAAAGTATTTTATTTTAATATATTCTTAAAAATCAATAAACTCATTCACACAAAAAAAAAACCTAATCAGGGCTGAGGCCGAAGTGGATGGACGAAGGCTAGTGCAGGAGAGGAATCCACCAAAATAAAGAAACAAGCACACGTGGCAGACACACTCTCAGTGATGAAAAACCCACTCCAAGGGACACAGCAAAACAAGACAAGGGAGGATTCCACCACCAGGTCACCAGCAGCTGAAAAGGGAGGAAACAAATTAGTGGGGTTGCACACACACACAAAAAGAAAGAAAACTAACAAAACAATAACAGACAGACCCCTTACCTAAAATCCCAATATATCAATAAACAAGATTTACAACATAGAATTACAAAATAGATTTACATAAACAGAATTCAAAATGAACTCAAACACACACACTCAAAAATAATGAAACAGGATCCAAACACACTCATTCAACATAAGGGGCACCAGTCCCCAGTAAAACAGATAGTCGTGCCCTGCAGCGTGCGGCCGACCAATTGTCCTGTACAAGCCGACGTGGCGACACTTCTGATGACTGCAGGACAGCGCCGTACGGCATGCAGAAGCAGCAAATATGAACGATATGCGGAAAGCAGCAGCGGCCCAAGGAGGTGGCTACAGTTACACCTAATTAAGGAAATCCATCATTAGCATTGGCTAAGTAAGTTAAAATGATGGTTATGCATTAACGTATAGGCTACATACCCTTTTTTAGGAGCACAGACACTCACACACTCACGAGAGAAGGGGGGGAGAAAGGACTCCAGGCAGCCGCCAGCATTTACCTGTGACCACACTAGCATTGGCCACCTAGTAGCATCAACCACAACAGAGAGAGAGAGAGATTACACTTACCACCGCCAAACAATCACAGTGGCGCACACGGATAGGAAGCACAAAGCATCACACGATCGCCCTTCAACACAACACAAATGCCTAAAACATAATGATTGAAATGAGACGAGCAGCGAGGTGAAGCAACGTGCGGCCATACCTGTCGGGCACACATCCGCCGACCCGGAAATGACGCAGATGACAATGGGAGCGCAGAGGACGAACCGGCGGGTGGATTACCCCTTTTGTACTGGCCCACCCCAATGCATAGCGGAAATGAGTGGAAACAATAGTAACCAAATGTAAACAAAAAAAGGCAAGAGCAGAAACAAGACAACATGCTTATCCTGCGACAATAACATAACGCAGTATAGCGTCTACCATTAATTCAATAAAATGACAGTGATATTGAGAACAGCCAAAACTGTATCTCTTGTGTTTTTAGGACAGGAGCTGGTGCAGCAGGCAGCAGCTTTCCCTCGCGGTGGTCCCCCTTCTCACTCCCTCCTTAAGCTTGGAATGGCATTGGGTTATTTGGTTTGTAGTGATTATCTTTCTTTTGTGGCTTGAGTCGTTTTAAGCCTCGCTAAAGCCTAGCTCTGTGCCTGTTATGTTTATCTTTAATGTGATTATTGTGGTTTTTGATTTGACACTTCACTTGTTTTTGGGTTCTTAACTTTGATCATGTAGGTACTTTGGGTTTAATTGGATCAATAGTGTGACTATCAAATTAAATATTTGATAAGGAAAATTAATAAAGAAAAATTACTAAAAATTAATAACTTCAATTTATTAAAAACGTCACACGGAGAACCAATCAAATATCGTGCCTTGACTCACGTTCAGATTATGAGATTGAGTATTCTCAATAAACTTACCGTTAATCAAGGAAATATTAGTTATCACCAATAATTATCAAAGATAATAATAAAAATGACTCTAGTTAAACCAGAGTTCCTCGGGGCACCATCGTCATAGACGGAGTGATAACTAATATTAAAGTCTCATAAAATATATTAAACTAATAATTAAGGGTTAAACACCGATAAATATAATAGTTTAATTAGTTGAAGGATTTAAGAAGTTCTTTTCTTAGTAGAAGCTGGCTCATTCATCTTTGTGTAATATTAAATAATCAGACATATGGTAAACACAAACATTTATTAACAAATTAATAAATGCAACAAACAAAACACAATAAACTAACTAAAGCTAACAGCAAACGTATGTTTGTGTGTATGTGTGTGTGTGTGCGTGTGTGTGTGTGTGTGAGAGAGAGAGAGACAAAGAGAAGAGGTGGGGGCTCGAAGAAGGTGTGAACATTCTCTTTGTTACACAAAGGCCGGAAGCCTGATCTCTCAGTTCTTATGACAAAGTTACAATGGTATCTAGCCGTTCATAAAGTCCTATAACATGTAGTAATGCCCAGTTGGTGATTAGTTACCGGTCCATGAGATGGGAAATGTTGCGCATTGCTTGATGCCAGTGGCTGGGTGAAGAAAGGAAGCTCCGTGGTGAAGAGGTTCTTGTCTTATTTGTGGCTCTTAGGCAAAAGAGGATTCGGATCGCTCTGTGCTGTGCTCAGTTGAGGATAACCGGTTGGTTAACCTTTGTGGTGATCCCACGCCATAGGCCAGGTCCAGGGCCGAGGGGACAGCTGGAAGCTGGTCTCCTGGAGTTGAGTGATCAGGGAGAAAGAGCGGGAGGAAGATCCGGGAGCAAGATCCAGTAGAAAGAGTCAGTAGAAAGAGTCAGTAGAAAGATTCAGTAGAAAGAGAGCGAGAGATGGGGGGCTCCACTTTATATAGGCCCGGATGATGTCATCACCTGGGGGTCAATTCAGCCAATGAACAGTTTGGGTGCCTTGGAGGATTCACACCTGGGTGTGACCTGTTGTGGGGGTGAAGGCATTTTGAGGTCTTTGTTCCAACAGGCTGTGGGCCTACTGTAATCAAACTGACAGTTCGAGTTAATCCAGAAAATGAACAATCATCTTTGGGCGCCGGTTGCACCTACAATCATTTATTGCAAATAAACTTGATACTTTTCGAAGTCTGTCTCTCGTTCGCTACATAAATTGTGTAATGAATCTACAGGGCCAAGGGTGTGTTTCTTCAAGTGCAATTCCCCAGGTGGCGTTGTCGAGCAACTTTCCCCCTCTCTCCCCATTCCTCCACACATAGATAGTAGGTTATATTGCATGTCATTGTGCAAGTGCAGCTATTTAATTAGCATAACAGAGCTAACACGTTGTGTTCCAAAATCCTCTGTTGATACAGATGATCAAGGAGCAAACCATACCACTCCTAGTAACACCACTAAACAAATGACCGCAGTTGAGGTTGAAATGACAGAGTTAGCATCCTAATCCTGACAACTAGCCTCCGAGGAGAAGTGAGAGCCAGCGGTTAGCTGTCAGTCGAGAGGCCACGCCCTAATTATTCATAAACTTTTCCCTCCAATAAAATAAAAACTAGCCTTATACAAAAGTAATCACCCCCCTCAGTGTTGTCATGGAGATATCACCTAAACATACGGATTAGAATGTTTTTGTACCAGGCCTTAATTTGGTTTATTTATGCTGTGAAAATGGCCTGTTTAACATGGGGGTCAATGAGAAATTGCTCTATTATGAAACCGGCCCCTAGTGGACACTCAGAGAACTGCATTTTTTTGCCCTTTCTTACTGAATCAACCAGAAAGTCGCTGTTGTGGGGGCTTGATGTAAATACGCCGCCATGTTAGTGATGGAGTAAAATGAGTCTGTTTAAACAGATAAAAGCAATGAAGAAATGATTTAAAGAAATAAGCGTCTACTATGTAGAGGCAGAGCAGACAGATGCATTTCAATCAGCTAAGAGACAACATGAACAACAAGTGAGTGACCTGCTGTCAGGATGATTAACAATCGATGAAGCAGTTTTCATCCAGGAAGTTATTATTATTATTTGATGGACTTAGATAAACTTTTGCGTCAAGGCCATTAGGTAAAAGATGTAAGTCTACAGGCGCATAAGATGTTTGATACCTGAAGTATGATTTTGTGAGGGGAAGAATAAATCCTTCTGCTGTGAAGTTAACACCAGCTCGTGTGTGTCTCTGTTATTTTCACTACAGGAAAAATAACTTGTTGCTTTCCCTGAGCGCCAAGTAAGGGAGGTAACAATTTTCGGGGCTCGTCCGGGATTAGCGCCTCCTGGTGGACGGTGCTAATTATTGAAGAACTGCGGGATCCTGAGTTCCTGTTTCTGAGCCAGCGGACTAAGTGACGGACTTCAGGTATCCAGAGATGGCCGCTCTACGAGAACTGCAATGGGATATTCAGCAACAACTACATCAGCTTGCCAGCTCTGCCAACACAGGCCTACTCTACAATCTCAGAATAGCATGCCAAGGTGAGGTGGACGAAGAGGTGCCAGGCGTGGAATTGACCAATGTGGAACTCTTTGACTTTATTGTTGACTTTTTGAGAAGTAAACAACTGAGGAGTCTTGAGGACCTAGGGATGGCTTGCCTGCTTGCCTTGCATGACCTCAGTGATGAGCTGCAAGCGACTCAGGGCGCACTCACACTGTCCTTCCGCACCGCGGGCTTTAGGATACTTGTCCCCACTCCCTCTCCCCCCGCGCCCCAGGCCCGTTTGTACTCACACTGCCTGGGCCTCATGCAAATGCTTCTTGCTGTCCATACGTCATCACGCTGTAACACGTCACACGCATGGATTGACGTCATCGCGATGCGTCGCTTTGTTTACAATTCTTTCCATAGACCTCCGAGTTTTTGTGCGTCTTGTCCGACTGTTTTTTGATATTTTCATCGACCAAATCTGCAGTAAACACTCCACCTCCGCATCACACCAACGTGAACCTTTTGCCACCATTGTTGTTGTTGTTAAATTTCTGCGCATGGTCTTCTATTTTCTATGCCCGAACAGGACAACATAAAGGACATTAGAACCGCCGTAGGCCTCATGCTCGTGCTCGTACACGTGCGCACGCTCGTGCTCGTACATGTGCAAACGGGCTCTACAAAAGCCCACCTCTCTCAGGCGGGCCGTGGACGGCCCGCTGTCCGCAGTTATGCGCAGAGTGGGTGCACTCACACTGGTCAATCCGGTTTTGGCCCGGTGTGGAAGGACAGTGTGAGTGAGCTCTCAGACAACTGATGGACATGATCAAGCACCTAATGAGGAGGACACTGATCTAACACCAGAGCCTGAACCAGTAGTAATGGTACCAGTGATGAGTATGACAGTACCCATACCTGTAGGTGCTGATCAGGTAACTGGTTTGGTAAAATTGACAGATGTTGTTGCATTATTGCCGCGTAGAGAATACAAGATTCATGGTGGTCAAATGTCTGATTTAGATTCTGATTTGAGTTTTAACAATCTGTGTAAACAAATTGATGAAGGGCTAGCTGAAAGGTTCACAGAGTCTGAGATAATTAGAACAGTGCTCAAGATAATTAAGCCTGGTACTTTTAAAGACATGCTCATTACTAAAGATGGCCTAATTGTAAGCGAACTTAAGCGTTTTCTCAGGGCACACCTCAGAGACAAAAGCAGTACAGAATTGTTTTAGGAGCTGATCAACGCAAAACAATATGACCGAGAAAGCCCACAACAGTTTATGTACAGGCTAATGGGTTTAAAACAACGTGTACTGTTTGCTTCTAAACACAGTGCAGGATGTCAGTATGACAGTAAACTAGTGCAGGGAGTGTTCCTCCATTCACTTTACCAGGGGATGAACGAGAAATGCTCACACATCAGACAAGATATCAAACCACACCTCTCAAACATGAGTATCACTGATGACTTCATTCTAGAGATGATAACACGGTCAGTCAGTGAGGACACAGAAAGACAAAACCACTTAGGACAGACACAAACAAAAAGCAGTCAGTGTAAACGAAGCACAGCAGGACAGGGACAAACAGAATGCTGTCCAGATGCAGGCGGATGTCTGCACGGAATCGTGCTGCAATACATGAGCTGACAGTACAAGTCTCATCTTTAGCCAGAAGTCTAGAGAAAGGTCTCACACCAGTTGCGAGTGTAGCACTAGAAAACACCTGTGCCACACCATCACACCCAAAACAATCAGCTAAGCCAGAAACTGAAAGCAGGTGCCAGCAGTGTATTGCACAAAGAAATGACAGCTGCACTCACTGTTTTCAATGTGGACAAGAGGGGCACAGAGCAATTGGTTGTCTCCTGAAAAACAGCTTGTCGGTAAACCGAGCGAGGTCACTGGGGAGGGAGTGACCCGAGCAAGTGAAGAGTCTCTTGTCACCATAAACTCATGTCTTAAAGATAAACAACAACCAGCAACCCAGTCACACGGACAACACCACACAGCAAAAGGGAAACGCGTAGCTAATTTTATTGGTGGTAGATGTATGCTCACTTGTCATCTAAATGGGGTCAAAGTTCAGATGTTGCTGGATAGTGGAGCGCAGGTTAGCATGGTGGGGAAGTCTTGGGTGGATCAAACCCTACCAAATGACAAAATTCAATCCCTTGAAAGCCGACTGTCAGACATCCTACTCCAAATCAAAGCCGCTAATGGGACAGTTGTACCATTTGATGGGTGGATTGAAGTCCTGTTGGAGATAAAAAGTCAAAAACACGGGAGAGTAGCAATTCATGTCCCCATTTTAGTGCCGAAATGCCGAATTGTATCGGCATACTGGACTTGCTGTCGGAGGCAATGAGTGTCCGGAAGCATACTGTTTGAAACTCTTGTCTCTGCTCTTAATGAAATGTCATTTCAGGCAGAACCATCAATTCCTGTACTGAAAGTTGGGAAGAAAGGACATTGTTCAAAGCGGCCAAATCTTTGAGGTGAATTGTCGTCTCAGGATGTTGCCAGAGGGAGGGCCCATGTTATTTGAGCCAGCCTGGGAAAGCAGCTTACCAGTTGGATTGGAGCTGTTTTCTGCCCTTGTTGATGTTCCAACCGGTGCTTCAAAAACTGTGAGAGTCCCATTTCAGAATCCCACACAGCACGACATATTCCTACCACCAAAAACAGTATTGGGCTTCATTGAAGAGGTTATGGGCATCAAACCAGTGAGTGTTCTCCCAGCTTCCAAGACACCAACTAACCAGGCTGGTGCTACTCACCTATGCTCAATACAAATAAGTGCCACTGCTGCTGACCATGACAATGGGAACAAAGAAGCCCACATAGTTCCCCGTCAATGGCATCCCCCAGTAGCTTTAGACCAACTTACCGAGTGTGAGCAGGAAGTGGTACGCCAAATTCTTTTTGAAGAATCTAACGTGTTCACTCAAGAGGAGGGGGACATTGGCTGTATTCCTGACTTGAAGTTGAAAATCAACACAATAGATGACAACCCGGGCAGAAAATGTTATAACTTTATTCCAAAACCCTTGTATAAGAAGGTCAAGGAGTATGTGCAAAATCTTCTGGACAGAGGCTGGGCCAGAAAATCTGTGTCAGCTAATTCCTCCCCAGTGGTGTGCGTGCACAAGAAGGACCACAGCCTGCACTTATGTGTAGACTTTCGTGAGCTCAACCATAACCATACCCGACATCCCTTACCACGGATACAGGATCTGTTGGACAACTTGGGAGGCAACATGTGGTTTTCCATCCTGGATCAGGACAGTGCCTACCATCAGGGTTTTGTAAGTGAGGAATCAAGATACCTAACAGCCTTTAGCAACCTTCGGGGGCTCTATGAATGGGTGCGAAGCCCATTTGGACTGACGAATGCACCAGCGGCATTTCAGCGATGCATGGAGGGAGTATTAGAGGGCATTAGAGATGAGTGCTGTGTACCATATTTGGATGATATACTTTGCTACTCCAAAACTATTGATGAACACGTGGACCACCTCAGACAAGTTCTCTGCCAGATGAGGCAGCACGGATGCCGGATGAGGCATCAAGCTCCGTCCTGCAAAATGTGAGCTCTTTAAGAGGAAGATCCGCTACATTGGGCGTATGGTGTCAGGTGAAGGAATCCAGATAGGTCAGAAGGATCTGGAAGCGGTGATTGCTCTGAAGGAGAAGAAACCCTGCACAGTTGGAGAGGTCCGGACGCTGCTTGGATTTTTAAACTATTACCGGGCATTCATCCAAGAATTTTCACGAATGGCAAGGCCCTTGTTTGAACTCCTCCAGAGCCAAGCAGAGGTGAGTAATACCACCAAAACCCAGAGCAGCAAGGGTAAGGGTCGAGTGAAGAAGAGCGATTAAGGACAACTTTCCTCCCGCACACCTATTATTTGGACTATGGAACATCAGAGTGTGGTATTAAGGTTTGTGGAGATGTTGACTACCCACCCCCCCCCCATCCTAGCCTGCCCAAACTCTGGTCTTCCATTCGTATTGCACACAGATGCATCAAATGCAGGCCTGGGTGCCTTATTATATCAACGCCAAGGAAAACAAACTGCGTGTCATTGGGTATGGGTCTAGAGCATTAACACCTGCCGAGAGGAACTACCACCTTCACTCTGGTAAACTTGAGTTTCTGGCACTCAAATGGGCCATATGTGACAAATTCCGAGATTATCTGTATTACGCCCCAACCTTCACGGTCTATACAGATAATAGTCCCCCGACCTATATCCTGAGTATCCCAAGGTTAAATGCTGTGGGGCACAGGTGGGTTGGCAAGTAAGCAGATTTTCATTTTGATATCAAGTATAGGCCAGGGAAAATGAACGCAGATGCTGATATGTTGTCCAGGTGGCCATTGAACCTTCAACATCAAATGAGTGAGCATACAGAAATAGTGCCGCCAGAGGTGGTGTCTGCAGTGTGGCAGGGAAGCAAAGCAGTCCAAGACAATGATGTTCCTTGGGTGGCTGCATTGCAGCTGAATTGTGAAGATGAAAATGCTGGGATGCCAGATAGTGTCTCTAATGTCGTACCCAAAGACATCAGGGTTGCTCAATAAGAAGATCCAGCAATCAAAGAAGTTGTGTCCTTGAAACTCAATGTATGGAATCCCAATGAAAGAGCCATGCAGAGAGAGACAAGAAGATTGCTCTATGAGTGGAACAAGCTTAAAGTGGATAATGGGATACTCTACCGCAAAACGGAGCAACACAGACAATTGGTCCTCCCTGAAAAACTAAAACCTGTGGTGCTGAAGAATTCACATGATGACATGGGGCATGTAGGGGCTGACAAGGTGACCCATCTTGCCCGTGAAAGGTTTTATTGGCCCAACAAGACGTCGAGGACTATGTGACAAAGAGATGTGTTTGCATCAAACAAAAACGTCCCAATGTTCCTCAGAAGGTCCCAATGGGATCCATCATGACCAGTGCACAGTTTAAGTTAGTCTGTATTGACTCCTTACACCTGGAGCCAAGTAAGGGAGGGTACGAGTATTTCCTTGTTATAGTCGACCACTTCACGCGCTTTGCTCAGGCGTACCCAATGAAGAACAAATCAGGAAAGACAGGAGCTGAAAAGATATTTCAGGACTTTATCCCTCGTTTTGGGTACCCTGAGAAGCTTCATCACTACCAAGGACCTGAGTTTGAGAATAACCTGTAGAAGACTACAACAACTGTCAGGAATTGCTCATTCACGCACAACGCCTTACCATTGTTGTGGAAATGGATTCTTCAATAAAGATCAACAAACAGGATCAGCTTTTTCTCCGTGGTTTATTTTGCCAAAGCATTTTCTTCTGCAGACAAAAATACGTTCATCCCCACATCCTCACAAGTTAGAGTCTAGCAGGGAATGACGATTTGCCAAATATCGCACAGTCTTTTAGTTAGAGGGACAGGACGCCAATAGCCTTGGTTGGGTGACGTCTTTAGACCAAACAAAAACATGCCTTAGACATTACAATTCTGAACATTCTGAACCTCTCTCATCACAAGGTCTCTAACACAGGGTACAGATGCACAAATGTGCCAATATATCATCATGAGTTAGTTATTTGCATTATCCATTAAGAATGTGAGACAGAGGAGACACTGAACTGCGTCTGACCTGACAAAACTATGATTATGAATTACAAATATCCAAAATTCCCACAACACCATCCACAGTGCAACCCAGTGGAAAGATTAAACACTCTTTCAAATGCTGCGCACCCTACAAGAGGAAAAGAAGAGTGAATGAAAAGATCATCTGCCTCATATTGTGCATGCCTACAACTGCACGAGGCATGAAGCCACCGGATACTCTCCGTTCTTTCTTTTGTATGGTAGAGCACCAAATCTATCTATCGATTTGTTCTTTAGCCCAAGAAGATAGAGTGAGGCCCACAAATATCAGACATTTGCACAGCAGTGGGCAGAAAGGATGCAAGCAGCTTATCAAATCGCTGCTGATAACAGCCACAAGTCTTCAGCTAAAGGCAAGAAACAGTACGACAGAGGTGTGAGAGGTGTTACTCTTCAGCCAAGCGACAGGGTACTGGTGAAAAATCTGTCAGAGAGGGGAGGTCCAGGCAAGCTGCGCTCCTATTGGGAGACAATTGTACATCGTGTGGTGGAAAGATTGGGGGATGGACCAGTTTATAAAATACAGCCAGAGAGAGGAAGCAAGTCCCTGCGTGTACTCCACAGAAACCTGCTCCTGCCAGTGAATGACCTACCTCTTGAAGAAGAATTTCCCTTGGACAAAAAGACAAGACAGAAGAGACAGAGACAACCTGAACAAGACAACAACAGACAGATGGAGATAGTTCTGATGATGAAGAAGAGTATACCTACCATCATGACATCCGGGGCAGATTCCCATGCTATGGACTGGTAAAGCCTCAGCAACAAGGACCTACCATGCCACAACAGGGTCCTCGAAATCCACCTAAGCTCTGTGCAACAGCGAGATAATTCTGTCCTTCTGTCAGGCAAGAAGCTGAGAGTACTGAGGAGGCTCATGATATGCCGAAGTTAGGGGAGAGAGGTCCCGATCAAGTGGAAGAGATTGATGATGGTAGCATAGGAGAAAGAGACAATGTGAGAAGATCCCGGCGAAGAGGAAGACAAACAGAATGATTCACTTACGATAGTCTAGGTCAGCCATCATTCCCGCATTGGAGTGTAGATGTGAACACCCTCTTACCCAGCCAACCACTCACACTGACTCAAGGTTGTGTACCCTTCCCCTACCCCACCCAGTCCCAGCCATACTGCTATTATTTCTACACTTGATTACACTTGATTACACTAGCTAACAAATGTCAGGAGTCATTCCTTTAAGTGGGGGAGGGACCCAAACTGGCTGAAAGTTTGGGTCGATGAAATGCGCTGTTAAACTTAACATCGACATGGAACGTGCACTCGAAGTCTAAATATCAGTTGTGAAACGGATTGATGTGACATTGTCTTTCAAAAGGCTGTTGATGTGTGTGTAAACGGTCTCGTAAAGCTGAGGGAGACTTACATCCGTTAGGTATTTACATTCGGGGGGTTTGGGGGGGCATAGCGTGGCTCCAGGATTAACATTAACCGTCGAACTCTGTGTCTTCCACCACAGAAAGAGGCTGCTCATCAAGTCCAATGAATTCCATAAGCTTTGTTGTTATATCCCTCCACCTTTTACTGTCCCTGCTGTAAGACTCCAGGCGTCTAAACGCTTCACTCACGGTGAGCTGAGTGACGGCTGTCTTTGGGGTTGTTTTGCCCGGGCTTGTTTCTCATACTTGCCGTATTCTGTTGTTTGGCGCGTTCTCAAATGTTGGATGAGGTTAGTAGTTGAGTTAGTTATTTGCATTATCCATTAAGAATGTGAGACAGAGGAGACACTGAACTGCGTCTGACCTGACAAAACTATGATTATGAATTACAAATATCCAAAATTCCCACAACACCATCCACAGTGCAACCCAGTGGAAAGATTAAACACTCTTTCAAATGCTGCGCACCCTACAAGAGGAAAAGAAGAGTGAATGAAAAGATCATCTGCCTCATATTGTGCATGCCTACAACTGCACGAGGCATGAAGCCACCGGATACTCTCCGTTCTTTCTTTTGTATGGTAGAGCACCAAATCTATCTATCGATTTGTTCTTTAGCCCAAGAAGATAGAGTGAGGCCCACAAATATCAGACATTTGCACAGCAGTGGGCAGAAAGGATGCAAGCAGCTTATCAAATCGCTGCTGATAACAGCCACAAGTCTTCAGCTAAAGGCAAGAAACAGTACGACAGAGGTGTGAGAGGTGTTACTCTTCAGCCAAGCGACAGGGTACTGGTGAAAAATCTGTCAGAGAGGGGAGGTCCAGGCAAGCTGCGCTCCTATTGGGAGACAATTGTACATTGTGTGGTGGAAAGATTGGGGGATGGACCAGTTTATAAAATACAGCCAGAGAGAGGAAGCAAGTCCCTGCGTGTACTCCACAGAAACCTGCTCCTGCCAGTGAATGACCTACCTCTTGAAGAAGAATTTCCCTTGGACAAAAAGACAAGACAGAAGAGACGGAGACAACCTGAACAAGACAACAACAGACAGATGGAGATAGTTCTGATGATGAAGAAGAGTATACCTACCATCATGACATCCGGGGCAGATTCCCATGCTATGGACTGGTAAAGCCTCAGCAACAAGGACCTACCATGCCACAACAGGGTCCTCGAAATCCACCTAAGCTCTGTGCAACAGCGAGATAATTCTGTCCTTCTTTCAGGCAAGAAGCTGAGAGTACTGAGGAGGCTCATGATATGCCGAAGTTAGGGGAGAGAGGTCCCGATCAAGTGGAAGAGATTGATGATGGTAGCATAGGAGAAAGAGACAATGTGAGAAGATCCCGGCGAAGAGGAAGACAAACAGAATGATTCACTTACGATAGTCTAGGTCAGCCATCATTCCCGCATTGGAGTGTAGATGTGAACACCCTCTTACCCAGCCAACCACTCACACTGACTCAAGGTTGTGTACCCTTCCCCTACCCCACCCAGTCCCAGCCATACTGCTATTATTTCTACACTTGATTACACTTGATTACACTAGCTAACAAATGTCAGGAGTCATTCCTTTAAGTGGGGGAGGGACCCAAACTGGCTGAAAGTTTGGGTCGATGAAATGCGCTGTTAAACTTAACATCGACATGGAACGTGCACTCGAAGTCTAAATATCAGTTGTGAAACGGATTGATGTGACATTGTCTTTCAAAAGGCTGTTGATGTGTGTGTAAACGGTCTCGTAAAGCTGAGGGAGACTTACATCCGTTAGGTATTTACATTCGGGGGGTTTGGGGGGGCATAGCGTGGCTCCAGGATTAACATTAACCGTCGAACTCTGTGTCTTCCACCACAGAAAGAGGCTGCTCATCAAGTCCAATGAATTCCATAAGCTTTGTTGTTATATCCCTCCACCTTTTACTGTCCCTGCTGTAAGACTCCAGGCGTCTAAACGCTTCACTCACGGTGAGCTGAGTGACGGCTGTCTTTGGGGTTGTTTTGCCCGGGCTTGTTTCTCATACTTGCCGTATTCTGTTGTTTGGCGCGTTCTCAAATGTTCGATGAGGTTAGTTGTGTTAAATTGTCGTTGTTGGTTACCACCTCTTGCAAACAGCAAGTTTAAATCTTTTTGGAAACTGTGAAAAAATTCCAGACCGGAGAACTCATGCTGCAACTGCCAGCCTCATTCATGAGCGCGGAAAAACAGTCGCAGGTAATTTACGTCAGGGATATAAAATAGCCCACCGATCAACCTGTTTAGGGTCCATATCGGCCGATAACGATTGGCTGCCGATCAATCGGAGCATCCCTACTTCTCACTACTTAATTTGCCCTCCCATGTTCAAACAAACACTGATCACATGCAGCTAGTTTTGCTGTGTAGAGAGAACGACACACAGAATTTGGCCATGCCATTTTCTCAGAGTTGCTAGCCGACTTTAAAGTACTGGAGGATGACGGGATTACAATGGCAGATGAAACTATTGTTAAAGGGACTCTTTACTGCATTGCTGGAGTCAACTTGGGCTCACATTGCATTGCTGGATTTACTGAAAATTTCAGTTTCTCACAATATTTCTGCAGATACTGTCTCATTTCTCAGAAAATTTTATTAAGCATCCAAGGAGACACTGGTCCAGGCAAGGAAGAAGGAAGAGATCCATCTAACCCTTGCCCCTTCATATTCATTTTGTCAAAATAGTTTTTCAAGGGTCGACCGGTAGCTGAGTGGTTAGACCAGTCGCCCCATGTAAAGAGGATGAAGGTCCTTGAGGCTGCGGCCACGGGGTTCGACTTCAATCTGCTGCCCTTTGCTGCATGTCCCCCCCCCCTTTTTTCTCACCCCATTTCCTGTCCGTCATATATAATAAAGTCTTGAACCCCGAACCCCCCCAAAAAATACCTTTTCAAAAACCACATATTCATCTTGACCAAACACTCTTTAAAGGACTTGCTTTTTTCATTCTGCGGCAGATTGCTCTATTAAAGTTGCGCATTTCATGAGAGAAGTTGTCAGTCTCATTTCTTATAAAGCATAATGTGACCATGTATAGATAGATACTCTAATACAGGGCTATTTAATTGGCGGCCATGGGCCAACTCCGGCCCCCAAGGTCTCTGGGAAAAAGTAGTTCATGGACATAGTGGCCGATGTTGACTGCTGTTCTCTCTAGCATCTCAGCACTACTCTCTCAGCCCGTGAAATACCAGTGCTCTGGGGGACACAACGCTCCGAGTTTCTCTGCACGCTTCCAACTACGCCCTTCTTCGTGGGTTTCTGAATCCTCTTGGCAACAGCTCGCCATGCTCGCCACCCTATTGTTGTTCTTGCAGTAGTTTCAGTCTAGTTAAATCTGTGGTATTTTGTAGAACTTTAACTTTGTATTTTGTTTTTTCCCTGTTTTTTTTTAAGTAACGAAGAGTCATTGAAGATGGATCAAAACTAGCTCTATAATGTTTCCGGTTCGAAGGACCCTGAAAGTAACAGCAAATAGTAATATTTGTCTCGTTTGACAGACACACCACCAAAATATGTTGAAGTATGCGACTAGATAGACTGTAAAAGACCAGGGGGCGAAGGTTAGCCCAGCATGGCAGCCCTTGTTAACCTTTGGGAAGAGCACCGCTAAGCCCTCTCCGCTGATTTCAAGCCTCCATGTCAACGCTTGAAGCAAAGCTAAACCACGCTACAGGGTCCGACCATGCTCAGAAGATAGGCTTCCTCGAGGTAAATGCAAATTTACAAGGCAAGCGCCTGCTAACACTGGAGACCTCCTGTGTGTATTTCTGATCAGAAATCCATGGTGCCTTATCAGACATATCCTCTTTCTCTGGCCTGTCTTTGCCTTATCTCTGTTCCTTGGCCCAGCTACGAACTACTTCTCCACTCTCAGGACCGTTTGGAGGAACCTCAAACTCATTGAAGAGTGAACAAAATTATGTCAATGTCATTAAATGAAGAACCATGTAAGACTTATTTATGTTAGACAAACAGACACTGTCAAAAAGTGAAATCTATCTGTTAACTAATGGAGAAAAGACTTTAGTTTAGTTTAAGTTTATTGCACCCTGACTCTAATTCAAGACCCCCCGCAATTCCTCACAGAAAACTTTGACACTTTTTACGACTCTGAGAAACCTACTGACCTGATCTGATAAGAAGACCTGAGACTCACACTTTAATATGTTCTTAAAGAAAACTATTATAGGAAGTATAAACCGTCTTTATAATGTGTATTTTGTTGATCTGTAAAGAAATTAGTCTTGTTTGAAACGACTCTGGACGTTCTATGATCAAGATTGCCAAAGTTACAGAAATGTGGTGATTTTTAACCTAATCATGTAAGTAATGACATTAAGGATCCACCAAGGATTATATTTTAAGTTTGTCCCAGTCTGTATTGTAGGAGTTTTACACACAATAAGTTAGTCAAATCAGAAGGACCTGACAGAGTATATATTGTGTAATTCAAATTCTACAGGAGGCTTTCTGGAGTCAGCAGAGTCTTTTGTAGTTTAGTGCGCCAGCAGGCATTTATTAGCAGGAGGACATCGGATAATAACAGACGTCTGGAGAAATGTTCTATTCTCTTATCTAGAGCATCTGTGTACAACACAGTACCCGTGACCAGAGGCAAGAAGTTTCAGATCTTTATTCTATCTGCTCAAGCATATAAACTTGTTACAAAGGCGTGGTTATGTGTCCGCTTGTGCGTGCATATGTTTATTTCAGAAGTAGCAGTCCTCCAGCCTCCATCTTCCTCCCTGCGCGTCGGAGTATCCTCTGTATAGCAGGAGTCTTCTTCTTTATCTGTGAAGAAAGCACAGCACGTACAGCAATTTCCCTAATGTCAACTAACTTTGCCAGGTGCATATTTGCAACATGGCTAGTTCATTGTCTTTGTGATCTTGACTGACTGACTGTTCCTGTGCTTTTTTCGTGTGTCACCCTTTCTTTTTTTCACAGAAGAAATAGACAGCAGTGGTGATTTAACCATGGATTGAGAACAACAACAGAGCCGAGCTTGGCGAGCTGTTGCCAAGAGGATTCAGAAACCCACAAAGAAGAGTGTAGCAAGAGCGTTGTGGCCACCTTCCTACAAGGAGCGCATGGAGCAAGTCTCCCAGCGTGCTGGTACTTGACGCACTGAGACGGTAGCGCTTAGATGGATACGAGAAAGGACAGCGGTCATGAATTGCTGTTTCACACAGCAATCTACTCAAAGGGCCACTAAATATTCCCTCGGGGGCCAGATCCGGCTGGGGGCCGCCAATTGAATAGCCCTGCTGTATATAATCATTGAGGATTTTATAACACATTATCAAAATATATTTAGACTACTGTCATAGAATGATTATTTTAACATATGAATATATTATTATTTTATGTTATTGTGTCACTGAGAACATTCCCCACAGGATTATTAACTAAGGGCGCACTCACACTGTCCATCCGTACCGGTTGGACCAGCGTGAGTGCAACCATACCGCGTCTAGTTGCGGCACGCTAGTCGGCCACGGACCGTTTGGGAGAGGTGGGTTTTTGTAAAGCACGTTTGCACATGTATGAGCATGAGCGTGCGCACGTGTACGAGCACGGGGCCTATGGCGGTTCTGATGTCATTTTATGTGCGCCTGTTTGGACATAGAAAAAAAGAAGGACGGACCATGAGCGGACAATAAAAACAATGCCGGCGAAAGTTTCATGTCGTTGTTATGCGGAGGTGGAGTGTTTACTGCAGATTTGGTCGGATAAAAATAATCCAAAACAGTCGGACAAGACGCACAATAACTCAGAGGTCTATGGAAAGATTTGTAAACAAAGAGACGCATCGCAATGCCGTCAATCAAAGCGTGTGACCTGTTACTGCGTGATGACGTATAGGCAGGCAAGAAGCATTCGCACGAGGCCCAGGCAGTGTGAGTACAAACGGGCCTGGCCCACGAGGGAAGAGGGAGGGGGGGACAAGTACCCTAAAGCACGGGGCACGGTACAGACTGACAGTGTGAGTGCGCCCTAAGAGAAAGCTAATGTTATGCGTTACTGTGTTCATTCACTGTTTAAATTCCTATACATTGCCCAATTTGTTTGAAAACTGATCTCTTGTCTTTACAGACAAAGGAAAGAGGGTGTGTCTCCCACTTTAGGCAGGAAGATGAATGCATCTCATTATTTAGGCCCCAGCTTTGGACTTAAAGATAGCAAGCCCAAGCTGTCTCTACAGATTTCTAGAAGATTTCCTGAGATGATTTTGTTAGACTTCTCACTCCTTCTTAGTCTTGTCTATTGTACAGTCTTTTATTTTGTAACATCTATCTAGTTTTTCTTGTTTTTATTTTTATAATTAACTTTCTGCCTCACTTTTATTAATCAGTCAAACGTCCTCTTAAGTTAGCTTATTTTATCTTGGCCGAAGAAATCAAGCTTTAGTCAACAGCTCAAAGTTACTCTTTTGAAGCTTATATCAAAATCCCGTTTTCACCTAGAGCACGCAAGAAGACACCAACTGACACTCTCATTCATCTAACTCATAGCTGTCAAAGCTGAAGAATCCAGAAAGACTCTTTTTGGCTTAGAGCTTAAGATGTAGGGTTCACAACGAAAGTGACCCTTAACACTGAATATCCATTGCCATGGTGAAGCGTCTCTTATCGAGAGGGTGTCGAATGCCGCTTGATTGGCCTGCACCTGGGAGATACCCAGTGTTCTGCACGTCGGGGAAAATGCTCTGAAGCTGTGAAATACACCTCTTTCCTCTTGGATCCCCCTTCTACAAACCTGAGTTGGTGAGATGACGCTGTTGGTTATTTAATGAGCAGATCTGGTGACCACTGGCCATTTGATATTAAACTTTACTTTCCATAAAGGTGTGATTAGAAATTGCATTTCATAACTTAGCTTTGCCATGCCCATTCGTTTTCTGTGTTATTCTCATGTGTCATTTCATGTCATAATCTATCATGTATATTACGTTTCTAAATATATCTCTTTTTTTGTAGTAAAACCCCCCAAGCCCCAGCTGTTTTCTGTGAGCTTCATTCTGTTTTGCAAAGATTTGAGGTCACTGTTTTACAAGAACAAACGTTTTCAGATTGAGATTGATAGAAATTGATTAATACAATTAATTGATCAATTTAACTGATAAGAGAAACTGATAGAAAAGTATTCTTTTAATTCTTGCAGGTGACTAGGTTTCCATTGGGCTTAGTCAACATTACCTGTCTATTTGGTGGTGGTGGCCCTTTTTGACGAGGAATAATTAATTAGCCTAATTAATACTTAATAAGGTAATTTAATATAATACATGTAGTTCTTTATTCTTATCCTACACACGCTAGCGGCAAGCAATACTAAAATGTTAGCTAGAGTTAGCGACCTTGAGTCCCGGAGTCCGCGAAATAATATCAGGGTGGTCAGTCTACTCGGGTCAGTGGAGGTTGAAGAATTGTTTAGCCAACCTCAGCTCACATTGGGCAAGAGGCGGAGTACAGCCTGGTCAAGTTGGCAGTGTACTACAACACAAACTCATTCACATCCAAGGGCAGAACATTGCCTGTTCTGGACATTGGTTGAGAGTTGATGATAACATGCAAATGCAGAAAAGCCACTGCTGGCTGCTGTGAAGCAGTGTGTGTGAAATATTGTATGTTCTGTCTTTATATACTGTTTTAGTTCATGCCATAAATCTTGACGAGCTGAACTTCATTTAGAATATGTCTTTTATATATCTGAGCCTTATTTGGATATCGATTGTTGCCGGGAAAATAGATCCTGATGTTTATTGTTGTAGATGTTTCACACTTATTGCCAATCTTCTTAGTTTTAGTTCTCTGATCTCTTTGTTTCTGCATCTTGTAGCGATGTTGGATGAAGATGAAGAGGATCGGGTGGATGAAACAGCCCTTCAGCAACTCACAGAGATGGGTTTCCCTGAGAGCAGAGCCATCAAAGCTCTAAGATTGAACCAGTAAGTCTCAGTTTAATAACAACGCACTCACAACTGATGTTGTGCCAAACTATTTTGAATATTTACAGCATTTATCTAGAAAATAAACCTCTTTTCTCATCTTATCCTTTTTTTTCTGCAGCATGTCAGTCACCCAGGCAATGGAGTGGCTTATCGAGCATGTAGATGACCCTTCTGTAGACACACCTATACCCGGCCAGGACTCTTCTGCGGCAGCAGGAGCTGCGGCTGCCACACCAGGCCCCTCATCTTCGGCCTCCATTCCTAATCTTCTCCGCAGCCTCTCCAGCCAGTCGAGCACAGAAGAGATCGTCAGGCAGGACGAGCTCACAGAGATCTTCAAGAGGATCCGCAGGAAACGGGAGTTCAGACCAGACTCAAGAGTGGGTGGCTTTATCCTGTCTGAACTTTGATACTTTGACTATTACTTTGTTTTCTGTACCTCATCTCAGAGATTTCCATTGGTCTTTATTTGGTAGGAAGATGCTATTTAACAGCCCATATACAGACAGGTCAGATGCAACTGTGATGACTGAAGGAATTCAGTCTGTAATTTCTTCATCTAGCATACAGCATGCAGGAATGGGAATGATAAGTAGATACAGAGAATACTGAAATGTTTAGTAATAGGTTTTTTTTTTATATAACATTGGTTGTGTTCACACAACCTTCTCACTTCCCTGATTTTAGAGCTCAATGGATGGTTTGTCTTTCTTCCCCCTTCATCTTGTTTTTATCAAAGTAACTGCTTGTAATTGAGAGGCTGGTGGTCCAAGAGCACATTGACATAAACACACATAAACACACACTGACAGAGACAGACACACTTCCAGTAACTATGATAATATCTATAGTAAAATAAATCATGTCTGTCATGACTATATGAATTGAATTAAATTGAATTGAAACAATTGAATTGTTTGTTAAACGTGTTGAAAACAGGATTTTAGACACATTACCTCTCTCTCCATTAACGCCTCTCTCGGTTTAAAGCGGAGAACATTTGTCGTGGAGCTTCTTCAAGAATATTTATTTGACTTTCTTGCCTTTTTCGACGAAAGCTGTACACTAAATTGTTTGTGTATTAGTCATGTTTTTACAAGAAATTTATAAATCAGGCCTGTGTGTTTATGTCAACGTGCTCTTGAATGTCATATTATCATGTTGCGCTCATTTAGCACTTGTTCACCTCTATGAATATCACTCACTGCAGCACTGAGGAAGTTAAAAGAAGGGTTAGTGTTTCGTCTGAAAAGGCTTTTTAATGGGATGTTAAATGAAGCTGAGCTGAATCAACTTTTATTTGAATGATGAAATGTGCGCTTCATGCTGCGAAGGTGCAAGTATTTTCATACACACAAAGGAAATAATAGAATTTGAGACTTTTCTTTTCTTTTGAGAGCAATGAACATTAATGCTGTCAAACCAAACCAAAATGACACTATATAACCTGCCTTGTCATTAGTTGTACCCATTGAAAAATACCCTGTATTTCTGTGCAATAGCAAGGACTTCTGTCGACCTGTAAAGAAATATGATGGATTTGAGTGTTAGAGATGTATGGTCTGCAATGGGTAGTGTGTTCTACAATATTATCCTTTGCATTTTCTTTGCATCAAGTACTTAAAATCTCGAGCAACAAGAAGGCGAGCTTAGCCTCTCCTTGTTGAACCGAGAGTTTAAAATAGTGTGGAGGGAGTTGTGTTTTGCCAAGCTTTTGAGTGTTTTTATTCAATATTTAAAAAGTGGTATCGATGTGACTTTCTGCTCAGGGAGGCTGAGATTGTTTTTCTAAAGCTGTCATGATGGCAAACCTCTGCTCACCCCCTTCTAGTTTGGCATTTGAAAATGGCTTTAACTAATCTGTCTAGGACTTTATGAATAGGAGCACCACAAGACATGGTTTCGTAAATGCAATATTTAAAAATATTTAAATGTTTTTAGAGCAAAGTGTCTGTTTGAACTATGTATTATTACATTATTTATATCAAAGCCAAACTAGTAACTTGTGCTTATTTATAACATTTTTAGCAAACCTCAAAGCTAATCTACAAATGTGAAGAAAAAAAAATAGACGATTCAAATGTTGTTTTTACAAACCACTGTAAAATGTGCTTATGGACTGGTAGGTCTCAGTATGACTTAACGTAGTCCAATGTTTGGATGAAGAAGGATTTCGGCACACGTCTCTGGAAGCCCCTCTGCACACTTTCTGCACTGCAGTGGACCTTCATCCTGGCCACAGTGACCAGTTGTCTCTCCACCTCCATGCTTTGCATTAGTATGCACACAGACAAAACTATGCCATAATATCTTGAAACAAACATTGGGAGATTGTTTAAAGAAAAAAAAGGACCACAGGAAATGCAGACACCTTTCAAAATGGTCAACAGAAAAGAAATAAAATGAACTAAGGCGGAATTGTTGGGTCACAGGTTTTTGTTTCCACTCAGCTTTCATGCAGGACGGTCCCCGATTAACAACCTATGCAATATACTCTCACAGTCTGTTCATTCAGACAGCCTCATGGCTACTGGCATTTAAATCACCATTGCATTAAAGTTATTCTTTGTGGCTGTAATCTTTGGATTGTGTGTCTTTCTTTAAGTTGATGCAAACATTAGAAAAAAAACATTAGACAGGTTCCATGTTTGGCAGTGTACGACTAAATAGAAAATCTGGAAGACATTTGAATCATCCCGCTCTGACTGTAAGGTGGATATGAAACATATTGTGTTATGATAAGCAAGGAGGTTGTTTTTGGAGCGCACAAAGCTCTGGTGTGTGAACTCTCACTCAGCTGCAGGTTTGTATTTTATGTTATTTTATCAGCTGACATTCAGTAGAGTCGACCACAATATATATAGCCTGCACTCCAGGTGTTGTCAGGATATGAAAGGATTTTGTTTCTATTTGCACTGTTTTGTCATGTTTATAATGTTTACGATTTAAATTTGATTCAAGTGAACTGTTATATATTTGTTTTTAGCTTTAACTATTTTTTTATGTATCTCAAGGTTGGCTTACTGAAAGCGACATTTTTATTGAAATGTCAGTTGAGTCTGGAACAAATGGATATTCATCTCAACCCTCAGCCAAAGTATTGTAGCACTTCCTTGCCAATTACAGAAGGAATAAAACGTCATAGTAAGATTTTGGCAATAGAAAATGGAAATGCTAATCTATAGAACTACATTAGAGAAAAATATCTCACCACTAGGTCCATTTAGTCAATTTAGGTTTCCTCATTTCGTTCTGCAAAAAAAAGTCCGACATTTATTCTTGACATTGGAAACATTTTCAACATGAGCAAAAACCTCCATCTGCTAATAAAGTTCATGGGATATGAATAAAAGCTAAAATGACCTTGAGGTAAAATGCTCACTCAACTTAACCTTTCTTACTTTTTTATCCCCAAAGCAATTTCATTCAAAAGCAACTGGACTTGGTTATTTATCTAGGAAGACATTCCAGCTCTCATCTAAGAGGCTTCTTCAGTTCATGACCAAGTCCAGTTGCTTTTGACTGAAATTGCTTCAAGGAAAACGATGACCTGGACGAATAAGAACATTCACCTTTCTTACTTTTTTCTGCTTGCATCTTAATTTGGAAATACTTAACAAGCATTTTTGTCTTTTTTTTATTTTTATTTAATGCATTTTATTGACAATGATACTCGATGAGATTGAGGTTTGACAGCCCACAGTCTCTCTCAAGTTGATTTACTACTTCAAGTAGTCAAGACGTTGGGTCTTCACGATCCAGTCAACTCCACTTGACTTGCCTGATTCTCAGACAGTAGCTTAGGACTTGCATCCATGTTTTTGTCCTTTCTCAGCAAACACATACGTCGAAACGAAGTTCGTCCTCTGTATTCAACCCCTCCTAATCACTAGGAGCATTGGGCCAGTGCCTTGGTCAGGGACAGCGACAGGAACATGTTTTTTTGGTGGTGAAAGGATCCTGGATCACCCAGAGGAAACCCACACCACCTTGTGTGTTCCTGTCTAAATTTTGAGTCTCATTGTAGATGTTGAATTTTTCTTTGTGGTCTTTTGGTTGTTTCTCAGCATGGACAGACAGGAAACAGGTGTTGTGTGTACAGAAAAATGACAGTTATACTCTGTACTGAGGTGTGCTGAAGTCTGCTCGGGGGTTGCCTTGTGAATAGCTGAGTCTCTCATATCTGATTTGGAGGGCACTGTGAGTTTTGAGCAGCTCATGATACTCAGAATTCATGTCACAATGCCTCCTGCTGAGCTGTGTGTATTCCTGTTGCAGGTGGTATAGAGCCTTTGTGCTCTCATCCTGGGCAGTGGTCTGTTGGTTGAGTCTGAACTCAGTGTCACCGGCGTGCCTGAACTGAACGTTTGACCCTGGCAGCTGTTGTTCCTGAAGCCTTGCGAAGGTTTCCTGAGCTTTCTGCAGAGGCATGGACAATTTCTGCTTTTCCTCCAGTGTTTCGATCTGCTTGGTCAAAGCTTCTTTGAGCTCTGCATGCTGATTCTCTAAAGTGGTCCTTGCTTTTTCAAGACCAGAGGTGAGCTGAGCGACTCTCTGCTGCAACATGGAGTTTGTTGTCTTTTCCAGTTTTAAAGCATCTCTAAGTTCTGCCTGACTTGTCTTGCTCTCTGACTGTTGTTCTCTCAATCCATCTACCATGCGCTGGAGCTTCTCGATGGTACGCTGATTCTCAGAGATGGTATCATTTCTCTGCAACTTCATCTCTTCATGGCGCTCAGAGAGAGAGTGGTATTTAGACTTTACTCTGTCAAGTTCTGTGTTCATAGCATTTAACTTAACTGTGATGTCTGCATTGTACATTCTTAATGTCTGCATGTCATACATCAGAGACTCTCTGGACAAAGATGCTTTTCTCTGTTGGTTTTCTTTAACCATCTGCTCAAAGCGCTTCTTCTCACGTTGGAGGGACGACTTTAAGAGTTTTTCAGTGTGTAGGCTCTTTTCCAAAGCCAGAGTCTTCTCAGAGAGTTCTTTCTCTTGGCTCTTGACCTTCTTAAAGGCTCTTGTGAAGTGAACCTTCTCCACCTTAATGGCCTCCTCGAGTCTGCTTGCCTCTTGGTCTTTCTGAAGCTGTTTTTGATAAAGCTGCCTCTTCAGAGCAGCCTCAAGTTCAACGTCCAGTCTCTTGTTCTCAGAAGCCAGTTGTTTTTTCTCATGAGTCAGATGTTGCAGCTCTTCTGCTTCCTTCTGCTGCTGGGAGACAGCAGCCTCATAGTCCCTCTGAAGTGAACAGTTTTTAGTTCGTTCCTCTTTGAGGTCTGAGGCCAACTGGTCCACTTTATCCTGCAGGGAGGAAACAATGCTATCCTTGGCTCCAATGCCATTTTGAAGTTGCTGGATATTCAAGTGGAGGGATTCAATTTCTTTGTCTTTTTCCAGACTTTTCACCTGCAGTTCAGTGAGGTGGTCATTTAATGCATTGATTTCAACACATTTCACCTTCTCACGATCTGCCATTTCTTCCCTGTGTCGATGAGAAGACACCTCCAGATCGTTGTGGAACTTCTCGATCAACTTTTTGTTCTCTTCGAGCTCAGCTGACAGTTTGGTGATTTTGTCTTTCAGCTTTTCTTTGCTGTGCTGATGCTCTTTCTGTGACTTCTTATTGAGATCAGCCACTTGTGCCTCAATTTCAAGACGAATGCTGTTTTTTTCAGCTTGTTCCTTACTCAGAGATTTTGCAAGAGCATCTTTTTCAGTCTGCTCCTTACTCAGAGCCTCTGCAAGAGTGTCTTTTTCACTTCGCTCCTGCTTCAAGGCCTCTTCAAGATCACCCGTGGCTATTCTCTTCTCTACAACATCTTGCTGTAGAAAAGCATTGGCTCTTCTCTCCTTCTCTAGGGCTTCTTGAAGAGAAGCTGTGGTTTTTCTCTCCTCCTTTAAGGCTTCCTGAAGAGCACCTGTGGTTTGTCTCTCCTCTTTAAGAGCCTCATTAAGAGCACCTGAGGTTTGTCTCTCTTCCTTTAGGGCTTCCTGAAGAGCAGCTGTGTCCCTTCTCTCCTCCTCTACTGGAAGACCAGCTGATTTCTTGCGACGACCACCTGATTTCTTGCGACGACCAGCCGATTTCTTACGATTTCCAGCTGATTTCTCAGATGTGTCAGATTCATTGAAATGGGTGTAGAAGTTGTTTTCTCTGCGGTATGCAGAGGACTTCTCCTCAATGTCCTCCAGGATCTTCTCCTCAGGCTCCTCTGCAAACTCCTGAATTTCCTCCAGAATCTCTTCCTCAGACTCCTCTAGAAACTCCTGAATTTCCTCCAGAATCTCTTCTTCAGGCTCGTCTACAAACTCCTGAATTTCCTCCAGAATCTCTTCCTCAGACTCCTCTATAAACTCCTGAATTTCCTCCAGAATCTCTTCCTCAGACTCCTCTATAAACTCCTGAATTTCCTCCAGAATCTCTTCTTCAGGTTCGTCTACAAACTCCTGAATTTCCTCCAGAATCTCTTCCTCAGACTCCTCTAGAAACTCCTGAATTTCCTCCAGAATCTCTTCTTCAGGCTCGTCTACAAAATCCTGAATTTCCTCCAGAATCTCTTCTTCAGGCTCATCGTCAAACTCCTGACTTTCCTCCAGAATCTCTTCCTCAGGCTCATGTTCAAACTCCTGAATTTCCTCCAGAATCTCTTCCTCAGACTCGCCTGCAAACTCCTGAATTTCCTCCAGAATCTCTTCCTCAAACTCGTCTTCAAACTCCTGAATTTCCTCAGTGTCTGGTTCAAAATCCTCAGAATAGACCTCATCACCCTCTTTCAGTGACTCCTCAGCTTTCTCTTGAACCTCCTCTATGATTTCCTCCTCAATCTCCTCTTCGATCTCCTCTTCAATCTCCTCTTCAACAAAATCGTCCTCAGAGGGAGTATTCTGTGGGCACCATGAAAAGCCCATGTAGTGCTGGGGGAAGGCTCCTCCTGATCTAGCTTTGTCCATTTTCTTTTTCTCAAGAAATGACTGCACGTTATTGATATTGTGATTTCAATGTAGCTGAGATAAATCCTAGCCTTTTAGATACCTGCAACTGCTACAACTGTCCTGTGAATGTATGTCTTCAACATGTAGCTAAGAAGGGAACTGTGACATCATACCAGCAGAGAACTGTGACATCATAAATGCAGAGAATGTTCCTTTGTTCTGATTTGACTGACAGATTCCAACACACACACACACACACACACACACACACCCCTGCATCCATTACTTTATTCTTTGTTTATTTTTTCATGTATTTATTTTATACTACTACAAATAATAAGAATAATAATACTCATTATTAATACAATTAAAATATTTAATACTTATTTGATGTCTTCACTATATTGGTGCATCTCAATGTAAAAACAATAACAATATTATTGTTTTTATTATTATTATTTTGATATCCTATACAATGCAACTTTATATTATGTTACGTACATACTATAGTGCCAGCACTACATCATATTAAATCTGATATTCCGTTATACTGCTGAACTATACTATACTATGTTATACTATATTGTCTATTATTTATTATATTATTACATATATTATCATTATAAGATATATATTTCTAATAATACAACAATCCACAACAAAAAGACTGCCAAAACACACTTTAATTTACATTCTCAGTTTATAATTGTATTTCAGTTATATACTTTTATATGTGGTCATTAGAAAATAATACAAAATGTTGGCAAAGAATACAAATTAGTGTTGGCTCTAACAAAACCAGTGAACTGCTTCAATTTCTGATGCTTTTCATTTCATCACTAGATGGCAGCATTGGTCAATGTCACAAGACAATACAGTACTACAACAAAACAATGGAAAGCTGGATCTATAGGCCTATTGTGATGTTTAAAGTTAACTGAAGAAATAAAGGAGGAAGGAAAGCTGCTCGTCTGTCGGCTTTAGTCAATTTGTCCAATCTATATTTTAGCCAGAGGCTAGTAGGGTAAAATCAAAACCAAGCAGATTATTCTGCCCTTGTAATACGTGTGCAGCCTTGTACAGCTAGACAGATAGTTAACACACTATCTACGGAAGAAAAGGATGCTGGAGAAGTATCTTCATTTGAGGATGGCTGTTTCATCTTTTTAGTTATTTTCTCCTCATTTTTATTTCCTCCAGAACATTGATATTCTTTTTTGTAAGAAGACAAAGATTTAACCGAGTCTCATGGGGGAGTCAACTTTAACTGAAATGTCGCTGTTTTCAGCTGCTTACGTCAGACTAGTCCGTCACTGAAAAGTGTCCCACTTGAGACAAAACCTAAAGCTCCGCAGGGCAGAACACTCCTTGCCTGGTATGCTATTATACCACTTTCATTACCTTTTATTTTTTAAGCATCAATGAACCAAAAACAATAATCAAAGAAGAATAATCAGTGTTATATACCATCTCTGTTCTACATTCAATTGTCCATCAACTAAGAGTCCTTAGACAGAAGAAAAAACAGTTCTGAATGACTTGTATATTTGGCTTATCCTCCACTTTCGGCGTTTGTGGAGAGTCACCAAATATTCCTGTCCATCGTTTCCAAAAGCTGTCTGCTAGACTTTGGACTTGTCTCCACTGATTTTTGTGCAGATTAATTTGACTGAAGTCCCCAGGAGGAGCTGCGACTGAATTGATCTTTTGAGTGAGGATCATCGCAGGTGTCAAAATAGTTTGCATTTCCGGGTCAGTTGTCACCGGAATCAGAGGTCTGGCATTTAAAATGTCCATGACTTCTGCCATCAATGTGGTCAGCACTTTGTGTGTGAGACGGCTTCTGCAGAGCGCAGTAATATTCCATCTAGACTCCGTTGTGCAACTCCTATCAGTCTCTTATATGAGAAGAAAGTGGAGGGTTGAAAGTCCATGTACCAACCCTGGTTGTCAAGGTAGCTTTTCAGCTCTGGATCATCGGTGACCCGCAGGTATGCTACAGCTGCGATGGCCTGTGTGGAAGCATCTGCAAAGACACAGAGTGCTCGTCTTTTGGAGAAATAGGAACATACCTTCTCTCGATGAGTCATATTCTTTGGACGACAGCTCTCTGACTAGGGCTTTCCCCTGTACAGTGATCGGAGACACAAAGCCTTTGTAAGGCTTTGAACTGTTGACAGGATGCCTCTTTATGTGAAAGGTTTCTCTTCCCTGGATACTTGGAAACCGAAGGTGTCACTCTGCAAGTTCCAAATCAGCCCAAGGCTCCGTTGCAGTCGCAGTGGATCGGCTCCAAAGTCAAGATCCTTTAAGTCTTTGGCAAGATCATCTAAAGAAAACGATTCCATTACTGTGCTACTATTGGAAGCGATTTTGTGAAGCCTTAGGTTGGACCGTGCAAACATTTCTTGAGTTCTGTGCCAGTGATCAATAGCTTCTTTTTCTGGTCATCTAACACTGAGTATGTCAGAATAGCTTTTTCTGGATGGTATGCAGGGTAGATTTTCACTAGACTTATCATGCAGCAGGATTTGGCCTTTGCATTTCTCCCACAGATTTTTGTGCATTTGGACGTTTTTACAGGAGTTGTCTCATGTGCTTCTTCCCCCTCGTCTTGTTTCGTTAAAACTTCGGTGTCCCATGTTGCAGGACCTGGATTTAGAGCCGATATGTGAGTGCTGCTACCACATTCTTGGCACATCACTTCTTTTTTACAGTCTCTAGCTCTATGATTGGTCGCTCCACAACACTTGAAGCAGATATTGTTCTCTTTCAGGTAAATTTTATGCTCCTATATAGGCTTACTTCGGAACGTGTGGCACTTCCTCAATGGATGAGGCTTTTTGTGTAAGGGGCACTGACGGTCTGGATTATCCAAGCTCCTTTCATCATAGTCTGTAGGAGTCATCGTCGCTTCATAAGACACTGCAGTCTTTTTCACAGACACCGGAGACTCTCCACTTTATTGAGATTAAAGTTGTTAGCCTGGGGTATCATGCACATATCTTGAAAAGAAAGTGTAGCAGGACGCAGTCATTTGGCCTGTGACATCACGCAGGAGGCGGCCCCAGCCAATTGCGGTGGGTGAAGGCCGCATAAAAGGGGGTGGAGAGTACCTGTCTTCCTCTTGCTTGCCTGGGGCCAGGCCACGTCATTTCCTGGTGTCCGTCACTTCCGCCCCTCTGTTAGCAGAGGCTCGCTTGGGTGTTGCTGCTGGCTGCATGCTGATCACCGCTTGTTTTTTTGTGTGTTTGTTTACAGGTTGTTTTCGTGTAGCGCCGAACTCTCCCCACGCTGTATTGTCCGCGACTGCCTGACCGGTATGTAGTAGAGTGACAGTAGCTTCCTCCTTCAGCCACTTGTAAGTTTCTCATGTTTGTTTATTATTGTAGGCTAAAGATGTCTATGTAGAGGCTTAGCGCCGGCTAATCGGACCACTAAACCACTGCTGCTTTGCCTGGTTTGAGCTGTGTGCCTGGCTGGAGCTGCTTGCCTCGCTGGAGCTGCTTTGCCTTGCTGGAGTTACCGTGTCTCGCCGAACCTCCTTGGCGTTTAGACACCGCTTATTGCTGCAGATCGATCGCTTGCTGTACCACCTTTTGCTGCTGTGCTTGAGCTCCCATTGCCGCCTCGGCCGTCTCGGCCCCCGCCTGCTCTGTTAGGCTTTGACTGTTGGGCTGGCTGGGTGTCTTCGGTGCTGCCCGTCGCTGCCTGGGCGTACCTGTGGTTCAGCAACGCTGTCGCTTCATTTATTCGTGTGTGTGCGTGCGTGTGCGCGTGTGCGTGTGCATGTGCGTGTGTGTGTGTGTGTGTGTGGTTTCTGTTATCTTGTGTTTGTTTAGTAGTTGTTTGCTGTATGTTCATTATTATAATTTTCTTTTCTTTTGCAACCCATAGATTTGGTTAGTCATTATTTCTTTTTGAGGGTTGTGATTTTGTATATTTTGGGTAAGCAATTTGATTTGCTATTGTACCTAATTATTGTGTGTATATATTGTAAATTCAAGTTTATTCATTTATTTTCTTAATAGCTATTATATTGTTTTCTTTGTCCCTAAACTGTTTCTCTGGTGTCCCCCCCCTTTCAGGTGCTGAGCCTACGGTGGTGGATTGGTGTCTGGTGGTGGTGCCCTTCCCTTTTTTTGTGTTGTCTTCACTGGCTGAGTATTCACGTTATCCTTATTTTGCTGCACGTGTGGTGTTCCTGGTATCCCTGTTTTGTTGACCCAATCTTACACTAGTAGGTCTCAGCCCTGATTGGTTTAATTTAATTTCCCCATAGTGAATGATTTCGTTTAACCCTTTTTTTAAATAACAGAATAATAATAAAATAATATTTTTATATCAGTGAACTACTGTCTCTGCCTCATTTTGTTATGGACCTGAATGCCTTCTTATTTCAAGTTAGTTCACTTAAAGTCCCTGGGTGAAACTCCCAGGGTGGCGTTGTCTGGCAACAATTATTTGATGTTCTAAACACCTTAATCAACTAAAATCATCTCCTCGCGCCGCCACAATCTGGCGTCGTCGGCAGGATTACAATTTGAGAGCAGAGACGTGTGTTCTGTTTTGGTTTGTTTTCTCTTTTCTGAAAAATATACATGTCGTGGCTGTGTTATTTCTGTTGTGTCTGACCTGTGTTTCTTTTCTTTCTTCCGAGGCAAAGCAGCAGCTGGTTTTGTGGACCTGTAACAAACCCACTTCCCCTTTTCCTGGTCTCATCCTCACGGTAGGCACAGTCATAGCTGTTGAGGCTTAGCAATGGAGGCAGAAATGCAAGAACTCAGGGATTTAGTTGCTCAGCTAAGAGCAGATAACGATATGCTGAGACAGGAACAGGTTGCGGCCGTGCCTGGCCCTAGTACAGCCCCCTCAGTATCACTTCCTCCCGCTGCGTCCTCCACTGTCAGTACTCCTTCAATGGAGAGGCTGATTTTTGTGCCCCGAGACAGAAAATGTCCCACATTTAGGGGGAAGTCAGGTATAGGGTTAGCTGAGTTGCTGGAGGAGGTGCAAGCTTGTATAAGAGCACGCCACCTGTCTACATCCGATCAGGCATTCTTTTTATTTGACCACCTAGAGGGGGAAGCACGTGAGGAACGTTTAGACCCAGAAAAGATCATTGAGGTACTACAGGAGCTATATGGGTGTGCAGAGTCATATGTAGCTTTACAAGAGGCCTTTTTCTCGCGGCGGCAGCATGAAAGAGAGACTCTGCTAGAGTTTTCACTGGCGTTGATGGGCGTCATGACATCTGTGAAGCAGCGTGCACCCAGTGGCATACCCAATGCAGAGGTTTTGCTACGCGACCAGTTTGTGGAGCACGTGCTGGATGGGTCACTTCGTCGTGAGCTGAAGCAGTTTGTGCGCAGGCAGCCCACTGCTACCTTACTGGAGGCTAGGAGTGAAGCGATCAGGTGGGAACAAGAGGGCTTACCTGGAGGTAGTAGGGGTCGTAGTCATTCTGTCCCTTCTGTCTTCGGTGCTCAGTGTGTGGTCCAGGGCAGTCGTCAGGTAAATGTTGGTCCCCCGCAATCCTCTGAGCTGCGGGAGATGAGGGAAATGTTGAGGTTGCAGCAGGAACAGTTGAACCAACTGACCCAGAGCATTTCTCGTCTGCAGGGCCCTCAGCAACCTAGCCGAACAGCTTTTCGTGGTCCCATTATCTGTATGAGATGTCAGCAACCAGGTCACATCGCCAGGGAGTGTGATGGAGTCCGCGTCCCTGCCCGCACTCAGCCTTCTTTGCCAGCCTCGCAGTCAAGTAGGCTGGCCCACTCCACCCAGTTGCCGGGAAACTAGCACCCGCCGGACTGCAGAGCCACAGTTCGGAGGGGGCAGTTCCTGGCTCAGGTTCAGGTCCAGGTGACGTGGAAGTGTCCAAGCTCATGTCATCTTGTCCTCATTTAAGTGTGACCATGGGAGGGGTCGTGGTCTCTTGCCTGGTAGATACCGGGTCTATGGTGTCGACCATCACCGAGTCTCTTTTCCGCCAGCAGTTTGAGCCCTGGGGCCAAGAGCGGCTCAAATCTTGTCACTGGTTGCAGCTCAGAGCTGCTAATGGTCTTGCCATTCCTTATATTGGCTACCTGGAGTTAGATGTGGAGCTCTGTGGAAAGTTGTTGCCAGCCTGTGGGGTTTTGGTGGTCAAGGACCCCCCTGGTGGTGTATCGTCACAGGTCCCTGGTGTTCTGGGGATGAATATTATCCGCAGGTGCTATGGGGAACTCTTCGGGCAGCATGGCTTGGCCCTGTTTGACCTGCCAGTGGTATCTGAGGCCCCCAAGCTTGTCACGCAGGCCCTCCAGAAGTGCCATGAAGCCAGTGTTTCAGTTAATCAGGGAGCTGGGAAAGTCAAATTACGTGGTAAAAAGGCTTGTCATATCCCAGGTGGTGTGATGATCATTGCAGCCACATGCTCAGAGCAGTACGCTGGCACAACTGCACTGTTTGAGCCACCAGAGTCTGGGCTGCCTGCCGGGCTGCTTGCCTCGCCTGCCTTGGTGTCAGTGGTACGGGGCACCGCCTATATTCCCATCGTAAATGTAGGTTCTTCAAATGTGTTGCTTTATCCCCGTGCCATTGTTGGGACTTTGGACGAGGTACGTGTTGTTAGTTTGCCTGCTGGTGTCACAGAGGTGCCACCTGTGGTGGCTACCGTGTCTTCTCAGTCTGTTTCAGTGCCAGTGCAGGATTCGATAGCAGCTTTGGAGTTGAGTCATTTGCCTGCAGAAGCCCAGGGTAAGGTGAGAGCTCTTTTGGGTCAGTTCAGGTCCATCTTCTCAGCTCATGAGGGGGATTTAGGTTGTACTGACCTGATCTCCCACGAGATCCCGCTCTTGGATGACGTCCCTGTGAGGCAGCGCTACCGCCGAATTCCTCCATCTGAGTATGAGGTCGTTAAAGACCACATTCATCAGTTGCTTGGTGCTCAGGTCATTAGAGAGAGCAGCAGTCCATATACCTCTCCAATTGTCCTGGTCAAAAAGAAGGACGGCAGTATTCGTATGTGTGTTGACTATCGGCTCCTGAATAGTAAAACCAGGAAGGATGCTTTTCCATTGCCTCGCATTGACGAGTCGTTAGATGCCCTAACCGGTGCTCGTTGGTTTTCGACCATGGACCTGGCTAGCGGGTACAACCAGGTCCCTGTGACAGAGTCTGATCGTTCCAAGACAGCCTTTTGTACCCCCTTTGGTCTGTTTGAGTGGAACCGCATGCCCTTCGGGCTTTGCAACGCTCCCAGCACCTTCCAGCGGTTGATGCAGCGGATTTTTGGTGACCAGCAGTGCCAATCCCTGCTGCTCTACCTGGACGACATTGTGGTTTTCTCTTCTACCATCGAGCAACATCTGGAGAGGTTGGGGGTGGTGTTGGGGCGTTTGCAGCACGAAGGGCTAAAGGTGAGACTAAGTAAGTGTGCCTTTTTCCAACAGGAAGTGCGCTACTTGGGGCATGTAATTTCCGATCAAGGTGTCTCCACCGACCCCAGCAAGGTCGAGGCAGTTTCCAGCTGGCCTTCTCCTGCCACTCTCGCAGAGCTGCGCTCCTTCCTCGGTTTCGCCAGCTACTACCGCCGCTTTGTGGAGGGGTTTGTGAAGCTGGCTGCACCCCTGCACAGGCTGGTGGCAGAGCTGGCAGGTCTGAAGTCTAAGCGGGTAGATCAGTCAGTCAGTGGTCGCTGGACCGATGAGTGTCGCTGTAGCTTCGAATCATTGAAAGCTAGTCTTGTCTCTGCACCTGTGCTGGCGTACGCTGACTTCACTCTTCCATTAATTCTGGAGGTGGACACTAGCTATGGAGGTCTTGGAGCAGTGCTGTCGCAGGAACAGGAGGGAAAGGTTCGTCCCATAGCTTACGCGAGCCGTGGTTTGAGGCCCCCTGAGCGCAACATGCGTAATTACAGCTCCATGAAGTTGGAGTTTTTGGCGCTCAAGTGGGCGATGACCGAAAAGTTTAGGGAGTACCTGTTGGGTCAAAAATGTGTTGTTTACACCGACAACAACCCATTGAGTCACCTGTCATCGGCCAAGCTTGGGGCCACCGAACAGCGTTGGGCTGCCCAGCTTGCGTCCTTTGATTTTGACTTAAAGTATCGTTCAGGTCGAAGCAATGGAAACGCTGATGCCCTTTCTCGTCAACACCCTCCTGAGGCACCAGACATGCAGGCCATGGTTCGCGGTACATTGCTTCCTAAACCCTTGCAGCAGGTCCTGCAGGTCGACCAGGTAGAGGCGACACAAGCCACTGTTGCAGCCTTGCCCCATCACCCTCCATCTGACATCGCCATGCTCCAGCACACCGACCCAGTAATCCAGGAAATCATGGTCTTCTGGACACATAACCAGCGTCCCAACCAAGAGGAGCGGAAACGGATGTCCAAGTCGGCCTTGGTGTTGCTCCAGCAGTGGGACCGGTTGGTTGAAAGGAATGGTGTGTTGTATCGCCAGGTTTTCCGGCCAGATGGAGCTGAGCTTGTGTTTCAGTTGTTGTTGCCTGCTGCATTGAAAACGGGTGTGTTGACTGAGGTTCACCAGGGGCATGGTCATCAGGGGGTCGAAAGGACCTTGGAGCTCCTACGCCAACGGTGTTATTGGCCAGGTATGTCTGCTGAGGTGGCACAGTGGTGCCAGGCGTGTGAAAGGTGCCAGGTGGCGAAGGTGAGTCAACCAGCTGCCCGCAGCTTCATGGGACATCTGATGGCTTCTCGAACTAACTAGATCCTCGCTATTGATTTTACTGTTCTAGAGCCCAGCCGTAATGGGGTTGAAGATGTCCTTGTAATGACTGATGTCTTCAGTAAATATACGTGGGCAGTCCCTACCCGTGATCAGCGAGCTACCACTGTAGCTCAGGTTTTGGTGGCTGAGTGGTTTTCGAGATTTGGTGTCCCAGCCCGGATTCACTCAGACCAGGGGCGGAGCTTTGAGGGCTCTCTCATTCAGCAGTTGTGCATTTTGTATGGGATAGAGAAGTCTCGCACTACACCATACCATCCGTCAGGGAACGGGCAATGTGAGCGTTTCAATAGAACACTTCACGATCTGTTACGTACATTGCCTGTGTCCCGAAAGCGTGACTGGAGTTCTTGTCTCCCCCAGGTCCTGTATGCCTATAACACCACCCCGCATCAGGCGACTGGCGAGTCTCCTTTTCTTTTGATGTTTGGCCAGGAGCCAAGACTTCCAGTTGATTTCCTCCTGGGCCAAGTTCAGGATCCTGTTAGTGGCAGTGTCCATGAGTGGGTCCTGGAACACCAAACCCGCTTACAGATGGCTTTCGAGGGAGCTCGTGACCGGTTGAAGGCTGCTGCAGAGCGGCGTAAGCGAAATCATGACCAACATGTCCGTGATGTTCCTCTAAAGGAGGGCCAGTTGGTATGGTTGCGAGACCTTGGTCTTCGGGGACGCCACAAGATCCAGGATCAGTGGGCCTCTGTAATGTATTATGTCTTGAGGGCACCAAGCGAAGGGGGATCGGTCTACACCATTGCCCGTAGGGATGATCCGACCAGAGCCAGACAGGCTCGTTGCTGAAGGCTGTGGTAGGGGTCCATCCTCCAGGTCCCGCTGCTGCTTCTTCCCCACCACCTCCTCCTGAGCAGTCTCAGCCAGAGGATGAGCTGTCAGAGGATGGTGATTGGCTGATCTTGAGGTCTGGAGACCCGTTGCCTACTTCTGTCCGGGCCGAAGCTGTGATCCAGACCCCTCCTCAATTTCTGGTTCCATCTCTTGATTCAGTCCCCTCTGTGCCATCTTCATTGGTGGTTCCTGCTCCGGTTGTCACAGGTGCTTCTCTCCCTGTTGTTGAACGAGATGCTGTCCGGCGGACAGCTAGACCAACTGCAGGTCACCACTCCAATGTCCACCGCCTCCCATGGTTGGCAGGGGGCGCTGAACAAGGAGGTGGAAATCCTTCTGTCCCTGTGTCTAATGCGGTTGCAGCACTATTTAGGCCATGGAGTTAAGTTTGTTTACTTTTGGCTATTCCATCGTCGGGACGACGATTCAATTGCAGGGGGTGGATTGTAGCAGGACGCAGTCATTTGGCTTGTGACATCACGCAGGAGGTGGCCCCAGCCAATTGCGGTGGGTGAAGGCCGCATAAAAGGGGGTGGAGAGTACCTGTCTTCCTCTTGCTTGCCTGGGGCCAGGCCACGTCATTTCCTGGTGTCCGTCACTTCCGCCCCTCTGTTAGCAGAGGCTCGCTGGGGTGTTGCTGCTGGCTGCATGCTGCTCACCGCTTCGTACCGCTCCGTACGCTGCTCGCTGCTGGTAGGTGAGCTTTCTGCCTCCCGTGTCTTCCCCTCTAGCATTGCACGTGTGGCAACCTGTGTTTGTTTACAGGTTGTTTTCGTGTAGCGCCGAACTCTCCCCACGCTGTATTGTCCGCGACTGCCTGACCGGTATGTAGTAGAGTGACAGTAGCTTCCTCCTTCAGCCACTTGTAAGTTTCTCATGTTTGTTTATTATTGTAGGCTAAAAATGTCTATGTAGCGGCTTAGCGCCGGCTAATTTGACCACTAAACCACTGCTGCTTTGCCTGGTTTGAGCTGTGTGCCTGGCTGGAGCTGCTTGCCTCGCTGGAGCTGCTTTGCCTTGCTGGAGTTACCGTGTCTCGCCGAACCTCCTTGGCGTTTAGACACCGCTTATTGCTGCAGATCGATCGCTTGCTGTACCACCTTTTGCTGCTGTGCTTGAGCTCCCATTGCCGCCTCGGCCGTCTCGGCCCCCGTCTGCTCTGTTAGGCTTTGACTGTTGGGCTGGCTGGGTGTCTTCGGTGCTGCCCGTCGCTGCCTGGGCGTACCTGTGGTTCAGCAACGCTGTCGCTTCATTTATTTGTGTGTGTGTGTGTGTGTGTGTGTGTGTGTGTGTGTGTGTGTGTGTGTGTGTGTGTGTGTGTGTGTGTTCTGTTATCTTGTGTTTGTTTAGTAGTTGTTTGCTGTATGTTCATTATTATAATTTTCTTTTCTTTTGCAACCCATAGATTTGGTTAGTCATTATTTCTTTTTGAGGGTTGTGATTTTGTATATTTTGGGTAAGCAATTTGATTTGCTATTGTGCCTAATTATTGTGTGTATATATTGTAAATTCAAGTTTATTCATTTCTTTTCTTAATAGCTATTATATTGTTTTCTTTGTCCCTAAACTGTTTCTCTGGTGTCCCCCCCCTTTCAGGTGCTGAGCCTACGGTGGTGGATTGGTGTCTGGTGGTGGTGCCCTTCCCTTTTTTTGTGTTGTCTTCACTGGCTGAGTATTCACGTTATCCTTATTTTGCTGCACGTGTGGTGTTCCTGGTATCCCCGTTTTGTTGACCCAATCTTACACTAGTAGGTCTCAGCCCTGATTGGTTTAATTTAATTTCCCCATAGTGAATGATTTCGTTTAACCCTTTTTTAAAATAACAGAATAATAATAAAATAATATTTTTATATCAGTGAACTACTGTCTCTGCCTCATTTTGTTATGGACCTGAATGCCTTCTTATTTCAAGTTAGTTCACTTAAAGTCCCTGGGTGAAACTCCCAGGGTGGCGTTGTCTGGCAACAATTATTTGATGTTCTAAACACCTTTACTGTAAACTAAAATCATCTCCTCGCGCCGCCACAAAAGCAAGAGGTGGGTAAGAGACTTGGTTATCCTCTTTGTACTTTGCTCCTTTGTTAATCCACTTTTCTTGGAAGCTGAAAGGAAGGTTTTTCCACAATAGGATTCACTCTGCGTGATGTATCGATACGCTAAACCTGGTAGGTATCCTTCTGCTTTTGCATATTCCAGTTCAAGTAAGAGGTCTCCAAGTTCTCTTAATTTCATATTGTCTCTATTTGAGATTTGGGGAAATTTTCAAAACTTCTTTAAAAATGCATGTTCAACCGCTTCCGGAGATCCAAATGTCTCTTCTAGTCTTTGCCAAACCATGCTTAGCCCTGCGGATGTGTTGTGGCTGTGTATGGCTCGAATTCTTTTTGCATGTTCTGCGGACTCTGGTCCAAGCCATTTCACTAGCAGATCTAGCTCCTCTTTTGGAGTTAAGACTAGTTTGTTGACAGCGCTGTTAAAGGAAGATTTCCATGCCTAGTAATTTTCTGGATGGTCATCAAACTTCGTTAGACCGGATGTGATGATCTCTCATCGTATGAAGTATTTTGTGATGTCTGGCATGACCTGTAGCTGTCGTGAAGAGTTTTCAGTGTCCCACTTTTGGACTGGGTTAGTTTGGTTCAGGTTAGTTGAATTAGCATATGGATCTATATGTTTGATTTTTTGCGCACACTTGTGAGGGATGTAGTCTGGTGAGTATTGTTTGGTACTCACTGTTTTCCGGAAATTCACATCCTTGTGAGTGTTGGGCAGGTCCGTGTCATTACTCTCATCTCTGCGGTTATCCACATTTTGACTGTTTCTCTCTACTGCTGGGTTTGCCGGAGGCTCAGGCATCTTGCTGGACACCGCTCTCTGCTCTGATACATCAAGACTGTGCTGCTGCCCATACTCACTAGTTTGCTGTGTTGCATCAAGAGGGGTGAACGGTAGGTCGATGTCTTGATGAGACTGGATGTCTAGATTTTCCAAGGCGGCCACATATATCTGCTTTTGTAGAACGTGCATTTAAGCTTTGAATGCCGCTTCTTCGACCGTGATCGCTGCTTCTTTTTCAGCAAGAGGCTTCAGTGCGTGCGGCTTCAGCTTTTGCCTGGGCCTTGACTGCACCTGAGTTTGCTGATGCCTTACTTGTGCGTCAAGAGGACCTGGTGCTTGTACACTTTGATCTAGTCTTTAAGGACCGTGTTTCTTGTACATTTTGTAGGTCGTCCATCGTTTCAACTGATGGGTTAGTAGCGATTTAGCAGTTGAACAGCTCTGTAATGAACCCGATGTGTGACTGTCCTTACTATTCTGCCCTTGCAATACATGTGCAGCCTTGTACAGCTAGACAGATAGTCAAAACACTATCTACGGAAGAAAAGGATTCTGGAGAAGTTTTTCTTCGTTTGAGGATTGCTGTTTAATCTTTTTAGTTCTTGTCTCCTAATTTTTATTTCTTCCAGAACATTGATGTTCTTTTTTGTAAGAAGACAAAGATTTAACCGAGGCTCGTAGTGGAGACAACTTTAACTGAAATGTCGCTGTTTTCCATTGCTTACGTCAGACTTGTCAGTCACTGAAAAGTGTCCCACCGGAAACACAACCTAAAGCTCCGCAGGGCAGAACACAGATTCATAATGTGGCAAGGAGGAGGTGAAAAGAAAAGAAAACTAATACTAAGAGCTCGACAACGCCACCCTGGGAATTTCCCCCAGATAATTATTTTCTTACGCAAGGCACACAGGTGCGTAGTTACTTAAAGGCCAGAGATGTGGTTCAAAGTTTTAAAAAGTATTTTATTTTAATATATTCTTAAAAATCAATAAACTCATTCACACAAAAAAAAAACCTAATCAGGGCTGAGGCCGAAGTGGATGGACGAAGGCTAGTGCAGGAGAGGAATCCACCAAAATAAAGAAACAAGCACACGTGGCAGACACACTCTCAGTGATGAAAAACCCACTCCAAGGGACACAGCAAAACAAGACAAGGGAGGATTCCACCACCAGGTCACCAGCAGCTGAAAAGGGAGGAAACAAATTAGTGGGGTTGCACACACACACAAAAAGAAAGAAAACTAACAAAACAATAACAGACAGACCCCTTACCTAAAATCCCAATATATCAATAAACAAGATTTACAACATAGAATTACAAAATAGATTTACATAAACAGAATTCAAAATGAACTCAAACACACACACTCAAAAATAATGAAACAGGATCCAAACACACTCATTCAACATAAGGGGCACCAGTCCCCAGTAAAACAGATAGTCGTGCCCTGCAGCGTGCGGCCGACCAATTGTCCTGTACAAGCCGACGTGGCGACACTTCTGATGACTGCAGGACAGCGCCGTACGGCATGCAGAAGCAGCAAATATGAACGATATGCGGAAAGCAGCAGCGGCCCAAGGAGGTGGCTACAGTTACACCTAATTAAGGAAATCCATCATTAGCATTGGCTAAGTAAGTTAAAATGATGGTTATGCATTAACGTATAGGCTACATACCCTTTTTTAGGAGCACAGACACTCACACACTCACGAGAGAAGGGGGGGAGAAAGGACTCCAGGCAGCCGCCAGCATTTACCTGTGACCACACTAGCATTGGCCACCTAGTAGCATCAACCACAACAGAGAGAGAGAGAGATTACACTTACCACCGCCAAACAATCACAGTGGCGCACACGGATAGGAAGCACAAAGCATCACACGATCGCCCTTCAACACAACACAAATGCCTAAAACATAATGATTGAAATGAGACGAGCAGCGAGGTGAAGCAACGTGCGGCCATACCTGTCGGGCACACATCCGCCGACCCGGAAATGACGCAGATGACAATGGGAGCGCAGAGGACGAACCGGCGGGTGGATTACCCCTTTTGTACTGGCCCACCCCAATGCATAGCGGAAATGAGTGGAAACAATAGTAACCAAATGTAAACAAAAAAAGGCAAGAGCAGAAACAAGACAACATGCTTATCCTGCGACAATAACATAACGCAGTATAGCGTCTACCATTAATTCAATAAAATGACAGTGATATTGAGAACAGCCAAAACTGTATCTCTTGTGTTTTTAGGACAGGAGCTGGTGCAGCAGGCAGCAGCTTTCCCTCGCGGTGGTCCCCCTTCTCACTCCCTCCTTAAGCTTGGAATGGCATTGGGTTATTTGGTTTGTAGTGATTATCTTTCTTTTGTGGCTTGAGTCGTTTTAAGCCTCGCTAAAGCCTAGCTCTGTGCCTGTTATGTTTATCTTTAATGTGATTATTGTGGTTTTTGATTTGACACTTCACTTGTTTTTGGGTTCTTAACTTTGATCATGTAGGTACTTTGGGTTTAATTGGATCAATAGTGTGACTATCAAATTAAATATTTGATAAGGAAAATTAATAAAGAAAAATTACTAAAAATTAATAACTTCAATTTATTAAAAACGTCACACGGAGAACCAATCAAATATCGTGCCTTGACTCACGTTCAGATTATGAGATTGAGTATTCTCAATAAACTTACCGTTAATCAAGGAAATATTAGTTATCACCAATAATTATCAAAGATAATAATAAAAATGACTCTAGTTAAACCAGAGTTCCTCGGGGCACCATCGTCATAGACGGAGTGATAACTAATATTAAAGTCTCATAAAATATATTAAACTAATAATTAAGGGTTAAACACCGATAAATATAATAGTTTAATTAGTTGAAGGATTTAAGAAGTTCTTTTCTTAGTAGAAGCTGGCTCATTCATCTTTGTGTAATATTAAATAATCAGACATATGGTAAACACAAACATTTATTAACAAATTAATAAATGCAACAAACAAAACACAATAAACTAACTAAAGCTAACAGCAAACGTATGTTTGTGTGTATGTGTGTGTGTGTGCGTGTGTGTGTGTGTGTGAGAGAGAGAGAGACAAAGAGAAGAGGTGGGGGCTCGAAGAAGGTGTGAACATTCTCTTTGTTACACAAAGGCCGGAAGCCTGATCTCTCAGTTCTTATGACAAAGTTACAATGGTATCTAGCCGTTCATAAAGTCCTATAACATGTAGTAATGCCCAGTTGGTGATTAGTTACCGGTCCATGAGATGGGAAATGTTGCGCATTGCTTGATGCCAGTGGCTGGGTGAAGAAAGGAAGCTCCGTGGTGAAGAGGTTCTTGTCTTATTTGTGGCTCTTAGGCAAAAGAGGATTCGGATCGCTCTGTGCTGTGCTCAGTTGAGGATAACCGGTTGGTTAACCTTTGTGGTGATCCCACGCCATAGGCCAGGTCCAGGGCCGAGGGGACAGCTGGAAGCTGGTCTCCTGGAGTTGAGTGATCAGGGAGAAAGAGCGGGAGGAAGATCCGGGAGCAAGATCCAGTAGAAAGAGTCAGTAGAAAGAGTCAGTAGAAAGATTCAGTAGAAAGAGAGCGAGAGATGGGGGGCTCCACTTTATATAGGCCCGGATGATGTCATCACCTGGGGGTCAATTCAGCCAATGAACAGTTTGGGTGCCTTGGAGGATTCACACCTGGGTGTGACCTGTTGTGGGGGTGAAGGCATTTTGAGGTCTTTGTTCCAACAGGCTGTGGGCCTACTGTAATCAAACTGACAGTTCGAGTTAATCCAGAAAATGAACAATCATCTTTGGGCGCCGGTTGCACCTACAATCATTTATTGCAAATAAACTTGATACTTTTCGAAGTCTGTCTCTCGTTCGCTACATAAATTGTGTAATGAATCTACAGGGCCAAGGGTGTGTTTCTTCAAGTGCAATTCCCCAGGTGGCGTTGTCGAGCAACTTTCCCCCTCTCTCCCCATTCCTCCACACATAGATAGTAGGTTATATTGCATGTCATTGTGCAAGTGCAGCTATTTAATTAGCATAACAGAGCTAACACGTTGTGTTCCAAAATCCTCTGTTGATACAGATGATCAAGGAGCAAACCATACCACTCCTAGTAACACCACTAAACAAATGACCGCAGTTGAGGTTGAAATGACAGAGTTAGCATCCTAATCCTGACAACTAGCCTCCGAGGAGAAGTGAGAGCCAGCGGTTAGCTGTCAGTCGAGAGGCCACGCCCTAATTATTCATAAACTTTGCCCTCCAATAAAATAAAAACTAGCCTTATACAAAAGTAATCACCCCCCTCAGTGTTGTCATGGAGATATCACCTAAACATACGGATTAGAATGTTTTTGTACCAGGCCTTAATTTGGTTTATTTATGCTGTGAAAATGGCCTGTTTAACATGGGGGTCAATGAGAAATTGCTCTATTATGAAACCGGCCCCTAGTGGACACTCAGAGAACTGCATTTTTTTGCCCTTTCTTACTGAATCAACCAGAAAGTCGCTGTTGTGGGGGCTTGATGTAAATACGCCGCCATGTTAGTGATGGAGTAAAATGAGTCTGTTTAAACAGATAAAAGCAATGAAGAAATGATTTAAAGAAATAAGCGTCTACTATGTAGAGGCAGAGCAGACAGATGCATTTCAATCAGCTAAGAGACAACATGAACAACAAGTGAGTGACCTGCTGTCAGGATGATTAACAATCGATGAAGCAGTTTTCATCCAGGAAGTTATTATTATTATTTGATGGACTTAGATAAACTTTTGCGTCAAGGCCATTAGGTAAAAGATGTAAGTCTACAGGCGCATAAGATGTTTGATACCTGAAGTATGATTTTGTGAGGGGAAGAATAAATCCTTCTGCTGTGAAGTTAACACCAGCTCGTGTGTGTCTCTGTTATTTTCACTACAGGAAAAATAACTTGTTGCTTTCCCTGAGCGCCAAGTAAGGGAGGTAACAATTTTCGGGGCTCGTCCGGGATTAGCGCCTCCTGGTGGACGGTGCTAATTATTGAAGAACTGCGGGATCCTGAGTTCCTGTTTCTGAGCCAGCGGACTAAGTGACGGACTTCAGGTATCCAGAGATGGCCGCTCTACGAGAACTGCAATGGGATATTCAGCAACAACTACATCAGCTTGCCAGCTCTGCCAACACAGGCCTACTCTACAATCTCAGAATAGCATGCCAAGGTGAGGTGGACGAAGAGGTGCCAGGCGTGGAATTGACCAATGTGGAACTCTTTGACTTTATTGTTGACTTTTTGAGAAGTAAACAACTGAGGAGTCTTGAGGACCTAGGGATGGCTTGCCTGCTTGCCTTGCATGACCTCAGTGATGAGCTGCAAGCGACTCAGGGCGCACTCACACTGTCCTTCCGCACCGCGGGCTTTAGGATACTTGTCCCCACTCCCTCTCCCCCCGCGCCCCAGGCCCGTTTGTACTCACACTGCCTGGGCCTCATGCAAATGCTTCTTGCTGTCCATACGTCATCACGCTGTAACACGTCACACGCATGGATTGACGTCATCGCGATGCGTCGCTTTGTTTACAATTCTTTCCATAGACCTCCGAGTTTTTGTGCGTCTTGTCCGACTGTTTTTTGATATTTTCATCGACCAAATCTGCAGTAAACACTCCACCTCCGCATCACACCAACGTGAACCTTTTGCCACCATTGTTGTTGTTGTTAAATTTCTGCGCATGGTCTTCTATTTTCTATGCCCGAACAGGACAACATAAAGGACATTAGAACCGCCGTAGGCCTCATGCTCGTGCTCGTACACGTGCGCACGCTCGTGCTCGTACATGTGCAAACGGGCTCTACAAAAGCCCACCTCTCTCAGGCGGGCCGTGGACGGCCCGCTGTCCGCAGTTATGCGCAGAGTGGGTGCACTCACACTGGTCAATCCGGTTTTGGCCCGGTGTGGAAGGACAGTGTGAGTGAGCTCTCAGACAACTGATGGACATGATCAAGCACCTAATGAGGAGGACACTGATCTAACACCAGAGCCTGAACCAGTAGTAATGGTACCAGTGATGAGTATGACAGTACCCATACCTGTAGGTGCTGATCAGGTAACTGGTTTGGTAAAATTGACAGATGTTGTTGCATTATTGCCGCGTAGAGAATACAAGATTCATGGTGGTCAAATGTCTGATTTAGATTCTGATTTGAGTTTTAACAATCTGTGTAAACAAATTGATGAAGGGCTAGCTGAAAGGTTCACAGAGTCTGAGATAATTAGAACAGTGCTCAAGATAATTAAGCCTGGTACTTTTAAAGACATGCTCATTACTAAAGATGGCCTAATTGTAAGCGAACTTAAGCGTTTTCTCAGGGCACACCTCAGAGACAAAAGCAGTACAGAATTGTTTTAGGAGCTGATCAACGCAAAACAATATGACCGAGAAAGCCCACAACAGTTTATGTACAGGCTAATGGGTTTAAAACAACGTGTACTGTTTGCTTCTAAACACAGTGCAGGATGTCAGTATGACAGTAAACTAGTGCAGGGAGTGTTCCTCCATTCACTTTACCAGGGGATGAACGAGAAATGCTCACACATCAGACAAGATATCAAACCACACCTCTCAAACATGAGTATCACTGATGACTTCATTCTAGAGATGATAACACGGTCAGTCAGTGAGGACACAGAAAGACAAAACCACTTAGGACAGACACAAACAAAAAGCAGTCAGTGTAAACGAAGCACAGCAGGACAGGGACAAACAGAATGCTGTCCAGATGCAGGCGGATGTCTGCACGGAATCGTGCTGCAATACATGAGCTGACAGTACAAGTCTCATCTTTAGCCAGAAGTCTAGAGAAAGGTCTCACACCAGTTGCGAGTGTAGCACTAGAAAACACCTGTGCCACACCATCACACCCAAAACAATCAGCTAAGCCAGAAACTGAAAGCAGGTGCCAGCAGTGTATTGCACAAAGAAATGACAGCTGCACTCACTGTTTTCAATGTGGACAAGAGGGGCACAGAGCAATTGGTTGTCTCCTGAAAAACAGCTTGTCGGTAAACCGAGCGAGGTCACTGGGGAGGGAGTGACCCGAGCAAGTGAAGAGTCTCTTGTCACCATAAACTCATGTCTTAAAGATAAACAACAACCAGCAACCCAGTCACACGGACAACACCACACAGCAAAAGGGAAACGCGTAGCTAATTTTATTGGTGGTAGATGTATGCTCACTTGTCATCTAAATGGGGTCAAAGTTCAGATGTTGCTGGATAGTGGAGCGCAGGTTAGCATGGTGGGGAAGTCTTGGGTGGATCAAACCCTACCAAATGACAAAATTCAATCCCTTGAAAGCCGACTGTCAGACATCCTACTCCAAATCAAAGCCGCTAATGGGACAGTTGTACCATTTGATGGGTGGATTGAAGTCCTGTTGGAGATAAAAAGTCAAAAACACGGGAGAGTAGCAATTCATGTCCCCATTTTAGTGCCGAAATGCCGAATTGTATCGGCATACTGGACTTGCTGTCGGAGGCAATGAGTGTCCGGAAGCATACTGTTTGAAACTCTTGTCTCTGCTCTTAATGAAATGTCATTTCAGGCAGAACCATCAATTCCTGTACTGAAAGTTGGGAAGAAAGGACATTGTTCAAAGCGGCCAAATCTTTGAGGTGAATTGTCGTCTCAGGATGTTGCCAGAGGGAGGGCCCATGTTATTTGAGCCAGCCTGGGAAAGCAGCTTACCAGTTGGATTGGAGCTGTTTTCTGCCCTTGTTGATGTTCCAACCGGTGCTTCAAAAACTGTGAGAGTCCCATTTCAGAATCCCACACAGCACGACATATTCCTACCACCAAAAACAGTATTGGGCTTCATTGAAGAGGTTATGGGCATCAAACCAGTGAGTGTTCTCCCAGCTTCCAAGACACCAACTAACCAGGCTGGTGCTACTCACCTATGCTCAATACAAATAAGTGCCACTGCTGCTGACCATGACAATGGGAACAAAGAAGCCCACATAGTTCCCCGTCAATGGCATCCCCCAGTAGCTTTAGACCACCTTACCGAGTGTGAGCAGGAAGTGGTACGCCAAATTCTTTTTGAAGAATCTAACGTGTTCACTCAAGAGGAGGGGGACATTGGCTGTATTCCTGACTTGAAGTTGAAAATCAACACAATAGATGACAACCCGGGCAGAAAATGTTATAACTTTATTCCAAAACCCTTGTATAAGAAGGTCAAGGAGTATGTGCAAAATCTTCTGGACAGAGGCTGGGCCAGAAAATCTGTGTCAGCTAATTCCTCCCCAGTGGTGTGCGTGCACAAGAAGGACCACAGCCTGCACTTATGTGTAGACTTTCGTGAGCTCAACCATAACCATACCCGACATCCCTTACCACGGATACAGGATCTGTTGGACAACTTGGGAGGCAACATGTGGTTTTCCATCCTGGATCAGGACAGTGCCTACCATCAGGGTTTTGTAAGTGAGGAATCAAGATACCTAACAGCCTTTAGCAACCTTCGGGGGCTCTATGAATGGGTGCGAAGCCCATTTGGACTGACGAATGCACCAGCGGCATTTCAGCGATGCATGGAGGGAGTATTAGAGGGCATTAGAGATGAGTGCTGTGTACCATATTTGGATGATATACTTTGCTACTCCAAAACTATTGATGAACACGTGGACCACCTCAGACAAGTTCTCTGCCAGATGAGGCAGCACGGATGCCGGATGAGGCATCAAGCTCCGTCCTGCAAAATGTGAGCTCTTTAAGAGGAAGATCCGCTACATTGGGCGTATGGTGTCAGGTGAAGGAATCCAGATAGGTCAGAAGGATCTGGAAGCGGTGATTGCTCTGAAGGAGAAGAAACCCTGCACAGTTGGAGAGGTCCGGACGCTGCTTGGATTTTTAAACTATTACCGGGCATTCATCCAAGAATTTTCACGAATGGCAAGGCCCTTGTTTGAACTCCTCCAGAGCCAAGCAGAGGTGAGTAATACCACCAAAACCCAGAGCAGCAAGGGTAAGGGTCGAGTGAAGAAGAGCGATTAAGGACAACTTTCCTCCCGCACACCTATTATTTGGACTATGGAACATCAGAGTGTGGTATTAAGGTTTGTGGAGATGTTGACTACCCACCCCCCCCCCATCCTAGCCTGCCCAAACTCTGGTCTTCCATTCGTATTGCACACAGATGCATCAAATGCAGGCCTGGGTGCCTTATTATATCAACGCCAAGGAAAACAAACTGCGTGTCATTGGGTATGGGTCTAGAGCATTAACACCTGCCGAGAGGAACTACCACCTTCACTCTGGTAAACTTGAGTTTCTGGCACTCAAATGGGCCATATGTGACAAATTCCGAGATTATCTGTATTACGCCCCAACCTTCACGGTCTATACAGATAATAGTCCCCCGACCTATATCCTGAGTATCCCAAGGTTAAATGCTGTGGGGCACAGGTGGGTTGGCAAGTAAGCAGATTTTCATTTTGATATCAAGTATAGGCCAGGGAAAATGAACGCAGATGCTGATATGTTGTCCAGGTGGCCATTGAACCTTCAACATCAAATGAGTGAGCATACAGAAATAGTGCCGCCAGAGGTGGTGTCTGCAGTGTGGCAGGGAAGCAAAGCAGTCCAAGACAATGATGTTCCTTGGGTGGCTGCATTGCAGCTGAATTGTGAAGATGAAAATGCTGGGATGCCAGATAGTGTCTCTAATGTCGTACCCAAAGACATCAGGGTTGCTCAATAAGAAGATCCAGCAATCAAAGAAGTTGTGTCCTTGAAACTCAATGTATGGAATCCCAATGAAAGAGCCATGCAGAGAGAGACAAGAAGATTGCTCTATGAGTGGAACAAGCTTAAAGTGGATAATGGGATACTCTACCGCAAAACGGAGCAACACAGACAATTGGTCCTCCCTGAAAAACTAAAACCTGTGGTGCTGAAGAATTCACATGATGACATGGGGCATGTAGGGGCTGACAAGGTGACCCATCTTGCCCGTGAAAGGTTTTATTGGCCCAACAAGACGTCGAGGACTATGTGACAAAGAGATGTGTTTGCATCAAACAAAAACGTCCCAATGTTCCTCAGAAGGTCCCAATGGGATCCATCATGACCAGTGCACAGTTTAAGTTAGTCTGTATTGACTCCTTACACCTGGAGCCAAGTAAGGGAGGGTACGAGTATTTCCTTGTTATAGTCGACCACTTCACGCGCTTTGCTCAGGCGTACCCAATGAAGAACAAATCAGGAAAGACAGGAGCTGAAAAGATATTTCAGGACTTTATCCCTCGTTTTGGGTACCCTGAGAAGCTTCATCACTACCAAGGACCTGAGTTTGAGAATAACCTGTTCCAAAGACTACAACAACTGTCAGGAATTGCTCATTCACGCACAACGCCTTACCATTGTTGTGGAAATGGATTCTTCAATAAAGATCAACAAACAGGATCAGCTTTTTCTCCGTGGTTTATTTTGCCAAAGCATTTTCTTCTGCAGACAAAAATACGTTCATCCCCACATCCTCACAAGTTAGAGTCTAGCAGGGAATGACGATTTGCCAAATATCGCACAGTCTTTTAGTTAGAGGGACAGGACGCCAATAGCCTTGGTTGGGTGACGTCTTTAGACCAAACAAAAACATGCCTTAGACATTACAATTCTGAACATTCTGAACCTCTCTCATCACAAGGTCTCTAACACAGGGTACAGATGCACAAATGTGCCAATATATCATCATGAGTTAGTTATTTGCATTATCCATTAAGAATGTGAGACAGAGGAGACACTGAACTGCGTCTGACCTGACAAAACTATGATTATGAATTACAAATATCCAAAATTCCCACAACACCATCCACAGTGCAACCCAGTGGAAAGATTAAACACTCTTTCAAATGCTGCGCACCCTACAAGAGGAAAAGAAGAGTGAATGAAAAGATCATCTGCCTCATATTGTGCATGCCTACAACTGCACGAGGCATGAAGCCACCGGATACTCTCCGTTCTTTCTTTTGTATGGTAGAGCACCAAATCTATCTATCGATTTGTTCTTTAGCCCAAGAAGATAGAGTGAGGCCCACAAATATCAGACATTTGCACAGCAGTGGGCAGAAAGGATGCAAGCAGCTTATCAAATCGCTGCTGATAACAGCCACAAGTCTTCAGCTAAAGGCAAGAAACAGTACGACAGAGGTGTGAGAGGTGTTACTCTTCAGCCAAGCGACAGGGTACTGGTGAAAAATCTGTCAGAGAGGGGAGGTCCAGGCAAGCTGCGCTCCTATTGGGAGACAATTGTACATCGTGTGGTGGAAAGATTGGGGGATGGACCAGTTTATAAAATACAGCCAGAGAGAGGAAGCAAGTCCCTGCGTGTACTCCACAGAAACCTGCTCCTGCCAGTGAATGACCTACCTCTTGAAGAAGAATTTCCCTTGGACAAAAAGACAAGACAGAAGAGACAGAGACAACCTGAACAAGACAACAACAGACAGATGGAGATAGTTCTGATGATGAAGAAGAGTATACCTACCATCATGACATCCGGGGCAGATTCCCATGCTATGGACTGGTAAAGCCTCAGCAACAAGGACCTACCATGCCACAACAGGGTCCTCGAAATCCACCTAAGCTCTGTGCAACAGCGAGATAATTCTGTCCTTCTGTCAGGCAAGAAGCTGAGAGTACTGAGGAGGCTCATGATATGCCGAAGTTAGGGGAGAGAGGTCCCGATCAAGTGGAAGAGATTGATGATGGTAGCATAGGAGAAAGAGACAATGTGAGAAGATCCCGGCGAAGAGGAAGACAAACAGAATGATTCACTTACGATAGTCTAGGTCAGCCATCATTCCCGCATTGGAGTGTAGATGTGAACACCCTCTTACCCAGCCAACCACTCACACTGACTCAAGGTTGTGTACCCTTCCCCTACCCCACCCAGTCCCAGCCATACTGCTATTATTTCTACACTTGATTACACTTGATTACACTAGCTAACAAATGTCAGGAGTCATTCCTTTAAGTGGGGGAGGGACCCAAACTGGCTGAAAGTTTGGGTCGATGAAATGCGCTGTTAAACTTAACATCGACATGGAACGTGCACTCGAAGTCTAAATATCAGTTGTGAAACGGATTGATGTGACATTGTCTTTCAAAAGGCTGTTGATGTGTGTGTAAACGGTCTCGTAAAGCTGAGGGAGACTTACATCCGTTAGGTATTTACATTCGGGGGGTTTGGGGGGGCATAGCGTGGCTCCAGGATTAACATTAACCGTCGAACTCTGTGTCTTCCACCACAGAAAGAGGCTGCTCATCAAGTCCAATGAATTCCATAAGCTTTGTTGTTATATCCCTCCACCTTTTACTGTCCCTGCTGTAAGACTCCAGGCGTCTAAACGCTTCACTCACGGTGAGCTGAGTGACGGCTGTCTTTGGGGTTGTTTTGCCCGGGCTTGTTTCTCATACTTGCCGTATTCTGTTGTTTGGCGCGTTCTCAAATGTTGGATGAGGTTAGTAGTTGAGTTAGTTATTTGCATTATCCATTAAGAATGTGAGACAGAGGAGACACTGAACTGCGTCTGACCTGACAAAACTATGATTATGAATTACAAATATCCAAAATTCCCACAACACCATCCACAGTGCAACCCAGTGGAAAGATTAAACACTCTTTCAAATGCTGCGCACCCTACAAGAGGAAAAGAAGAGTGAATGAAAAGATCATCTGCCTCATATTGTGCATGCCTACAACTGCACGAGGCATGAAGCCACCGGATACTCTCCGTTCTTTCTTTTGTATGGTAGAGCACCAAATCTATCTATCGATTTGTTCTTTAGCCCAAGAAGATAGAGTGAGGCCCACAAATATCAGACATTTGCACAGCAGTGGGCAGAAAGGATGCAAGCAGCTTATCAAATCGCTGCTGATAACAGCCACAAGTCTTCAGCTAAAGGCAAGAAACAGTACGACAGAGGTGTGAGAGGTGTTACTCTTCAGCCAAGCGACAGGGTACTGGTGAAAAATCTGTCAGAGAGGGGAGGTCCAGGCAAGCTGCGCTCCTATTGGGAGACAATTGTACATTGTGTGGTGGAAAGATTGGGGGATGGACCAGTTTATAAAATACAGCCAGAGAGAGGAAGCAAGTCCCTGCGTGTACTCCACAGAAACCTGCTCCTGCCAGTGAATGACCTACCTCTTGAAGAAGAATTTCCCTTGGACAAAAAGACAAGACAGAAGAGACGGAGACAACCTGAACAAGACAACAACAGACAGATGGAGATAGTTCTGATGATGAAGAAGAGTATACCTACCATCATGACATCCGGGGCAGATTCCCATGCTATGGACTGGTAAAGCCTCAGCAACAAGGACCTACCATGCCACAACAGGGTCCTCGAAATCCACCTAAGCTCTGTGCAACAGCGAGATAATTCTGTCCTTCTTTCAGGCAAGAAGCTGAGAGTACTGAGGAGGCTCATGATATGCCGAAGTTAGGGGAGAGAGGTCCCGATCAAGTGGAAGAGATTGATGATGGTAGCATAGGAGAAAGAGACAATGTGAGAAGATCCCGGCGAAGAGGAAGACAAACAGAATGATTCACTTACGATAGTCTAGGTCAGCCATCATTCCCGCATTGGAGTGTAGATGTGAACACCCTCTTACCCAGCCAACCACTCACACTGACTCAAGGTTGTGTACCCTTCCCCTACCCCACCCAGTCCCAGCCATACTGCTATTATTTCTACACTTGATTACACTTGATTACACTAGCTAACAAATGTCAGGAGTCATTCCTTTAAGTGGGGGAGGGACCCAAACTGGCTGAAAGTTTGGGTCGATGAAATGCGCTGTTAAACTTAACATCGACATGGAACGTGCACTCGAAGTCTAAATATCAGTTGTGAAACGGATTGATGTGACATTGTCTTTCAAAAGGCTGTTGATGTGTGTGTAAACGGTCTCGTAAAGCTGAGGGAGACTTACATCCGTTAGGTATTTACATTCGGGGGGTTTGGGGGGGCATAGCGTGGCTCCAGGATTAACATTAACCGTCGAACTCTGTGTCTTCCACCACAGAAAGAGGCTGCTCATCAAGTCCAATGAATTCCATAAGCTTTGTTGTTATATCCCTCCACCTTTTACTGTCCCTGCTGTAAGACTCCAGGCGTCTAAACGCTTCACTCACGGTGAGCTGAGTGACGGCTGTCTTTGGGGTTGTTTTGCCCGGGCTTGTTTCTCATACTTGCCGTATTCTGTTGTTTGGCGCGTTCTCAAATGTTCGATGAGGTTAGTTGTGTTAAATTGTCGTTGTTGGTTACCACCTCTTGCAAACAGCAAGTTTAAATCTTTTTGGAAACTGTGAAAAAATTCCAGACCGGAGAACTCATGCTGCAACTGCCAGCCTCATTCATGAGCGCGGAAAAACAGTCGCAGGTAATTTACGTCAGGGATATAAAATAGCCCACCGATCAACCTGTTTAGGGTCCATATCGGCCGATAACGATTGGCTGCCGATCAATCGGAGCATCCCTACTTCTCACTACTTAATTTGCCCTCCCATGTTCAAACAAACACCGATCACATGCAGCTAGTTTTGCTGTGTAGAGAGAACGACACACAGAATTTGGCCATGCCATTTTCTCAGAGTTGCTAGCCGACTTTAAAGTACTGGAGGATGACGGGATTACAATGGCAGATGAAACTATTGTTAAAGGGACTCTTTACTGCATTGCTGGAGTCAACTTGGGCTCACATTGCATTGCTGGATTTACTGAAAATTTCAGTTTCTCACAATATTTCTGCAGATACTGTCTCATTTCTCAGAAAATTTTATTAAGCATCCAAGGAGACACTGGTCCAGGCAAGGAAGAAGGAAGAGATCCATCTAACCCTTGCCCCTTCATATTCATTTTGTCAAAATAGTTTTTCAAGGGTCGACCGGTAGCTGAGTGGTTAGACCAGTCGCCCCATGTAAAGAGGATGAAGGTCCTTGAGGCTGCGGCCACGGGGTTCGACTTCAATCTGCTGCCCTTTGCTGCATGTCCCCCCCCCCTTTTTTCTCACCCCATTTCCTGTCCGTCATATATAATAAAGTCTTGAACCCCGAACCCCCCCAAAAAATACCTTTTCAAAAACCACATATTCATCTTGACCAAACACTCTTTAAAGGACTTGCTTTTTTCATTCTGCGGCAGATTGCTCTATTAAAGTTGCGCATTTCATGAGAGAAGTTGTCAGTCTCATTTCTTATAAAGCATAATGTGACCATGTATAGATAGATACTCTAATACAGGGCTATTTAATTGGCGGCCATGGGCCAACTCCGGCCCCCAAGGTCTCTGGGAAAAAGTAGTTCATGGACATAGTGGCCGATGTTGACTGCTGTTCTCTCTAGCATCTCAGCACTACTCTCTCAGCCCGTGAAATACCAGTGCTCTGGGGGACACAACGCTCCGAGTTTCTCTGCACGCTTCCAACTACGCCCTTCTTCGTGGGTTTCTGAATCCTCTTGGCAACAGCTCGCCATGCTCGCCACCCTATTGTTGTTCTTGCAGTAGTTTCAGTCTAGTTAAATCTGTGGTATTTTGTAGAACTTTAACTTTGTATTTTGTTTTTTCCCTGTTTTTTTTTAAGTAACGAAGAGTCATTGAAGATGGATCAAAACTAGCTCTATAATGTTTCCGGTTCGAAGGACCCTGAAAGTAACAGCAAATAGTAATATTTGTCTCGTTTGACAGACACACCACCAAAATATGTTGAAGTATGCGACTAGATAGACTGTAAAAGACCAGGGGGCGAAGGTTAGCCCAGCATGGCAGCCCTTGTTAACCTTTGGGAAGAGCACCGCTAAGCCCTCTCCGCTGATTTCAAGCCTCCATGTCAACGCTTGAAGCAAAGCTAAACCACGCTACAGGGTCCGACCATGCTCAGAAGATAGGCTTCCTCGAGGTAAATGCAAATTTACAAGGCAAGCGCCTGCTAACACTGGAGACCTCCTGTGTGTATTTCTGATCAGAAATCCATGGTGCCTTATCAGACATATCCTCTTTCTCTGGCCTGTCTTTGCCTTATCTCTGTTCCTTGGCCCAGCTACGAACTACTTCTCCACTCTCAGGACCGTTTGGAGGAACCTCAAACTCATTGAAGAGTGAACAAAATTATGTCAATGTCATTAAATGAAGAACCATGTAAGACTTATTTATGTTAGACAAACAGACACTGTCAAAAAGTGAAATCTATCTGTTAACTAATGGAGAAAAGACTTTAGTTTAGTTTAAGTTTATTGCACCCTGACTCTAATTCAAGACCCCCCGCAATTCCTCACAGAAAACTTTGACACTTTTTACGACTCTGAGAAACCTACTGACCTGATCTGATAAGAAGACCTGAGACTCACACTTTAATATGTTCTTAAAGAAAACTATTATAGGAAGTATAAACCGTCTTTATAATGTGTATTTTGTTGATCTGTAAAGAAATTAGTCTTGTTTGAAACGACTCTGGACGTTCTATGATCAAGATTGCCAAAGTTACAGAAATGTGGTGATTTTTAACCTAATCATGTAAGTAATGACATTAAGGATCCACCAAGGATTATATTTTAAGTTTGTCCCAGTCTGTATTGTAGGAGTTTTACACACAATAAGTTAGTCAAATCAGAAGGACCTGACAGAGTATATATTGTGTAATTCAAATTCTACAGGAGGCTTTCTGGAGTCAGCAGAGTCTTTTGTAGTTTAGTGCGCCAGCAGGCATTTATTAGCAGGAGGACATCGGATAATAACAGACGTCTGGAGAAATGTTCTATTCTCTTATCTAGAGCATCTGTGTACAACACAGTACCCGTGACCAGAGGCAAGAAGTTTCAGATCTTTATTCTATCTGCTCAAGCATATAAACTTGTTACAAAGGCGTGGTTATGTGTCCGCTTGTGCGTGCATATGTTTATTTCAGAAGTAGCAGTCCTCCAGCCTCCATCTTCCTCCCTGCGCGTCGGAGTATCCTCTGTATAGCAGGAGTCTTCTTCTTTATCTGTGAAGAAAGCACAGCACGTACAGCAATTTCCCTAATGTCAACTAACTTTGCCAGGTGCATATTTGCAACATGGCTAGTTCATTGTCTTTGTGATCTTGACTGACTGACTGTTCCTGTGCTTTTTTCGTGTGTCACCCTTTCTTTTTTTCACAGAAGAAATAGACAGCAGTGGTGATTTAACCATGGATTGAGAACAACAACAGAGCCGAGCTTGGCGAGCTGTTGCCAAGAGGATTCAGAAACCCACAAAGAAGAGTGTAGCAAGAGCGTTGTGGCCACCTTCCTACAAGGAGCGCATGGAGCAAGTCTCCCAGCGTGCTGGTACTTGACGCACTGAGACGGTAGCGCTTAGATGGATACGAGAAAGGACAGCGGTCATGAATTGCTGTTTCACACAGCAATCTACTCAAAGGGCCACTAAATATTCCCTCGGGGGCCAGATCCGGCTGGGGGCCGCCAATTGAATAGCCCTGCTGTATATAATCATTGAGGATTTTATAACACATTATCAAAATATATTTAGACTACTGTCATAGAATGATTATTTTAACATATGAATATATTATTATTTTATGTTATTGTGTCACTGAGAACATTCCCCACAGGATTATTAACTAAGGGCGCACTCACACTGTCCATCCGTACCGGTTGGACCAGCGTGAGTGCAACCATACCGCGCCTAGTTGCGGCACGCTAGTCGGCCACGGACCGTTTGGGAGAGGTGGGTTTTTGTAAAGCACGTTTGCACATGTATGAGCATGAGCGTGCGCACGTGTACGAGCACGGGGCCTATGGCGGTTCTGATGTCATTTTATGTGCGCCTGTTTGGACATAGAAAAAAAGAAGGACGGACCATGAGCGGACAATAAAAACAATGCCGGCGAAAGTTTCATGTCGTTGTTATGCGGAGGTGGAGTGTTTACTGCAGATTTGGTCGGATAAAAATAATCCAAAACAGTCGGACAAGACGCACAATAACTCAGAGGTCTATGGAAAGATTTGTAAACAAAGAGACGCATCGCAATGCCGTCAATCAAAGCGTGTGACCTGTTACTGCGTGATGACGTATAGGCAGGCAAGAAGCATTCGCACGAGGCCCAGGCAGTGTGAGTACAAACGGGCCTGGCCCACGAGGGAAGAGGGAGGGGGGGACAAGTACCCTAAAGCACGGGGCACGGTACAGACTGACAGTGTGAGTGCGCCCTAAGAGAAAGCTAATGTTATGCGTTACTGTGTTCATTCACTGTTTAAATTCCTATACATTGCCCAATTTGTTTGAAAACTGATCTCTTGTCTTTACAGACAAAGGAAAGAGGGTGTGTCTCCCACTTTAGGCAGGAAGATGAATGCATCTCATTATTTAGGCCCCAGCTTTGGACTTAAAGATAGCAAGCCCAAGCTGTCTCTACAGATTTCTAGAAGATTTCCTGAGATGATTTTGTTAGACTTCTCACTCCTTCTTAGTCTTGTCTATTGTACAGTCTTTTATTTTGTAACATCTATCTAGTTTTTCTTGTTTTTATTTTTATAATTAACTTTCTGCCTCACTTTTATTAATCAGTCAAACGTCCTCTTAAGTTAGCTTATTTTATCTTGGCCGAAGAAATCAAGCTTTAGTCAACAGCTCAAAGTTACTCTTTTGAAGCTTATATCAAAATCCCGTTTTCACCTAGAGCACGCAAGAAGACACCAACTGACACTCTCATTCATCTAACTCATAGCTGTCAAAGCTGAAGAATCCAGAAAGACTCTTTTTGGCTTAGAGCTTAAGATGTAGGGTTCACAACGAAAGTGACCCTTAACACTGAATATCCATTGCCATGGTGAAGCGTCTCTTATCGAGAGGGTGTCGAATGCCGCTTGATTGGCCTGCACCTGGGAGATACCCAGTGTTCTGCACGTCGGGGAAAATGCTCTGAAGCTGTGAAATACACCTCTTTCCTCTTGGATCCCCCTTCTACAAACCTGAGTTGGTGAGATGACGCTGTTGGTTATTTAATGAGCAGATCTGGTGACCACTGGCCATTTGATATTAAACTTTACTTTCCATAAAGGTGTGATTAGAAATTGCATTTCATAACTTAGCTTTGCCATGCCCATTCGTTTTCTGTGTTATTCTCATGTGTCATTTCATGTCATAATCTATCATGTATATTACGTTTCTAAATATATCTCTTTTTTTGTAGTAAAACCCCCCAAGCCCCAGCTGTTTTCTGTGAGCTTCATTCTGTTTTGCAAAGATTTGAGGTCACTGTTTTACAAGAACAAACGTTTTCAGATTGAGATTGATAGAAATTGATTAATACAATTAATTGATCCATTTAACTGATAAGAGAAACTGATAGAAAAGTATTCTTTTAATTCTTGCAGGTGACTAGGTTTCCATTGGGCTTAGTCAACATTACCTGTCTATTTGGTGGTGGTGGCCCTTTTTGACGAGGAATAATTAATTAGCCTAATTAATACTTAATAAGGTAATTTAATATAATACATGTAGTTCTTTATTCTTATCCTACACACGCTAGCGGCAAGCAATACTAAAATGTTAGCTAGAGTTAGCGACCTTGAGTCCCGGAGTCCGCGAAATAATATCAGGGTGGTCAGTCTACTCGGGTCAGTGGAGGTTGAAGAATTGTTTAGCCAACCTCAGCTCACATTGGGCAAGAGGCGGAGTACAGCCTGGTCAAGTTGGCAGTGTACTACAACACAAACTCATTCACATCCAAGGGCAGAACATTGCCTGTTCTGGACATTGGTTGAGAGTTGATGATAACATGCAAATGCAGAAAAGCCACTGCTGGCTGCTGTGAAGCAGTGTGTGTGAAATATTGTATGTTCTGTCTTTATATACTGTTTTAGTTCATGCCATAAATCTTGACGAGCTGAACTTCATTTAGAATATGTCTTTTATATATCTGAGCCTTATTTGGATATCGATTGTTGCCGGGAAAATAGATCCTGATGTTTATTGTTGTAGATGTTTCACACTTATTGCCAATCTTCTTAGTTTTAGTTCTCTGATCTCTTTGTTTCTGCATCTTGTAGCGATGTTGGATGAAGATGAAGAGGATCGGGTGGATGAAACAGCCCTTCAGCAACTCACAGAGATGGGTTTCCCTGAGAGCAGAGCCATCAAAGCTCTAAGATTGAACCAGTAAGTCTCAGTTTAATAACAACGCACTCACAACTGATGTTGTGCCAAACTATTTTGAATATTTACAGCATTTATCTAGAAAATAAACCTCTTTTCTCATCTTATCCTTTTTTTTCTGCAGCATGTCAGTCACCCAGGCAATGGAGTGGCTTATCGAGCATGTAGATGACCCTTCTGTAGACACACCTATACCCGGCCAGGACTCTTCTGCGGCAGCAGGAGCTGCGGCTGCCACACCAGGCCCCTCATCTTCGGCCTCCATTCCTAATCTTCTCCGCAGCCTCTCCAGCCAGTCGAGCACAGAAGAGATCGTCAGGCAGGACGAGCTCACAGAGATCTTCAAGAGGATCCGCAGGAAACGGGAGTTCAGACCAGACTCAAGAGTGGGTGGCTTTATCCTGTCTGAACTTTGATACTTTGACTATTACTTTGTTTTCTGTACCTCATCTCAGAGATTTCCATTGGTCTTTATTTGGTAGGAAGATGCTATTTAACAGCCCATATACAGACAGGTCAGATGCAACTGTGATGACTGAAGGAATTCAGTCTGTAATTTCTTCATCTAGCATACAGCATGCAGGAATGGGAATGATAAGTAGATACAGAGAATACTGAAATGTTTAGTAATAGGTTTTTTTTTTATATAACATTGGTTGTGTTCACACAACCTTCTCACTTCCCTGATTTTAGAGCTCAATGGATGGTTTGTCTTTCTTCCCCCTTCATCTTGTTTTTATCAAAGTAACTGCTTGTAATGGAGAGGCTGGTGGTCCAAGAGCACATTGACATAAACACACATAAACACACACTGACAGAGACAGACACACTTCCAGTAACTATGATAATATCTATAGTAAAATAAATCATGTCTGTCATGACTATATGAATTGAATTAAATTGAATTGAAACAATTGAATTGTTTGTTAAACGTGTTGAAAACAGGATTTTAGACACATTACCTCTCTCTCCATTAACGCCTCTCTCGGTTTAAAGCGGAGAACATTTGTCGTGGAGCTTCTTCAAGAATATTTATTTGACTTTCTTGCCTTTTTCGACGAAAGCTGTACACTAAATTGTTTGTGTATTAGTCATGTTTTTACAAGAAATTTATAAATCAGGCCTGTGTGTTTATGTCAACGTGCTCTTGAATGTCATATTATCATGTTGCGCTCATTTAGCACTTGTTCACCTCTATGAATATCACTCACTGCAGCACTGAGGAAGTTAAAAGAAGGGTTAGTGTTTCGTCTGAAAAGGCTTTTTAATGGGATGTTAAATGAAGCTGAGCTGAATCAACTTTTATTTGAATGATGAAATGTGCGCTTCATGCTGCGAAGGTGCAAGTATTTTCATACACACAAAGGAAATAATAGAATTTGAGACTTTTCTTTTCTTTTGAGAGCAATGAACATTAATGCTGTCAAACCAAACCAAAATGACACTATATAACCTGCCTTGTCATTAGTTGTACCCATTGAAAAATACCCTGTATTTCTGTGCAATAGCAAGGACTTCTGTCGACCTGTAAAGAAATATGATGGATTTGAGTGTTAGAGATGTATGGTCTGCAATGGGTAGTGTGTTCTACAATATTATCCTTTGCATTTTCTTTGCATCAAGTACTTAAAATCTCGAGCAACAAGAAGGCGAGCTTAGCCTCTCCTTGTTGAACCGAGAGTTTAAAATAGTGTGGAGGGAGTTGTGTTTTGCCAAGCTTTTGAGTGTTTTTATTCAATATTTAAAAAGTGGTATCGATGTGACTTTCTGCTCAGGGAGGCTGAGATTGTTTTTCTAAAGCTGTCATGATGGCAAACCTCTGCTCACCCCCTTCTAGTTTGGCATTTGAAAATGGCTTTAACTAATCTGTCTAGGACTTTATGAATAGGAGCACCACAAGACATGGTTTCGTAAATGCAATATTTGAAAATATTTAAATGTTTTTAGAGCAAAGTGTCTGTTTGAACTATGTATTATTACATTATTTATATCAAAGCCAAACTAGTAACTTGTGCTTATTTATAACATTTTTAGCAAACCTCAAAGCTAATCTACAAATGTGAAGAAAAAAAAATAGACGATTCAAATGTTGTTTTTACAAACCACTGTAAAATGTGCTTATGGACTGGTAGGTCTCAGTATGACTTAACGTAGTCCAATGTTTGGATGAAGAAGGATTTCGGCACACGTCTCTGGAAGCCCCTCTGCACACTTTCTGCACTGCAGTGGACCTTCATCCTGGCCACAGTGACCAGTTGTCTCTCCACCTCCATGCTTTGCATTAGTATGCACACAGACAAAACTATGCCATAATATCTTGAAACAAACATTGGGAGATTGTTTAAAGAAAAAAAAGGACCACAGGAAATGCAGACACCTTTCAAAATGGTCAACAGAAAAGAAATAAAATGAACTAAGGCGGAATTGTTGGGTCACAGGTTTTTGTTTCCACTCAGCTTTCATGCAGGACGGTCCCCGATTAACAACCTATGCAATATACTCTCACAGTCTGTTCATTCAGACAGCCTCATGGCTACTGGCATTTAAATCACCATTGCATTAAAGTTATTCTTTGTGGCTGTAATCTTTGGATTGTGTGTCTTTCTTTAAGTTGATGCAAACATTAGAAAAAAAACATTAGACAGGTTCCATGTTTGGCAGTGTACGACTAAATAGAAAATCTGGAAGACATTTGAATCATCCCGCTCTGACTGTAAGGTGGATATGAAACATATTGTGTTATGATAAGCAAGGAGGTTGTTTTTGGAGCGCACAAAGCTCTGGTGTGTGAACTCTCACTCAGCTGCAGGTTTGTATTTTATGTTATTTTATCAGCTGACATTCAGTAGAGTCGACCACAATATATATAGCCTGCACTCCAGGTGTTGTCAGGATATGAAAGGATTTTGTTTCTATTTGCACTGTTTTGTCATGTTTATAATGTTTACGATTTAAATTTGATTCAAGTGAACTGTTATATATTTGTTTTTAGCTTTAACTATTTTTTTATGTATCTCAAGGTTGGCTTACTGAAAGCGACATTTTTATTGAAATGTCAGTTGAGTCTGGAACAAATGGATATTCATCTCAACCCTCAGCCAAAGTATTGTAGCACTTCCTTGCCAATTACAGAAGGAATAAAACGTCATAGTAAGATTTTGGCAATAGAAAATGGAAATGCTAATCTATAGAACTACATTAGAGAAAAATATCTCACCACTAGGTCCATTTAGTCAATTTAGGTTTCCTCATTTCGTTCTGCAAAAAAAAGTCCGACATTTATTCTTGACATTGGAAACATTTTCAACATGAGCAAAAACCTCCATCTGCTAATAAAGTTCATGGGATATGAATAAAAGCTAAAATGACCTTGAGGTAAAATGCTCACTCAACTTAACCTTTCTTACTTTTTTATCCCCAAAGCAATTTCATTCAAAAGCAACTGGACTTGGTTATTTATCTAGGAAGACATTCCAGCTCTCATCTAAGAGGCTTCTTCAGTTCATGACCAAGTCCAGTTGCTTTTGACTGAAATTGCTTCAAGGAAAACGATGACCTGGACGAATAAGAACATTCACCTTTCTTACTTTTTTCTGCTTGCATCTTAATTTGGAAATACTTAACAAGCATTTTTGTCTTTTTTTTATTTTTATTTAATGCATTTTATTGACAATGATACTCGATGAGATTGAGGTTTGACAGCCCACAGTCTCTCTCAAGTTGATTTACTACTTCAAGTAGTCAAGACGTTGGGTCTTCACGATCCAGTCAACTCCACTTGACTTGCCTGATTCTCAGACAGTAGCTTAGGACTTGCATCCATGTTTTTGTCCTTTCTCAGCAAACACATACGTCGAAACGAAGTTCGTCCTCTGTATTCAACCCCTCCTAATCACTAGGAGCATTGGGCCAGTGCCTTGGTCAGGGACAGCGACAGGAACATGTTTTTTTGGTGGTGAAAGGATCCTGGATCACCCAGAGGAAACCCACACCACCTTGTGTGTTCCTGTCTAAATTTTGAGTCTCATTGTAGATGTTGAATTTTTCTTTGTGGTCTTTTGGTTGTTTCTCAGCATGGACAGACAGGAAACAGGTGTTGTGTGTACAGAAAAATGACAGTTATACTCTGTACTGAGGTGTGCTGAAGTCTGCTCGGGGGTTGCCTTGTGAATAGCTGAGTCTCTCATATCTGATTTGGAGGGCACTGTGAGTTTTGAGCAGCTCATGATACTCAGAATTCATGTCACAATGCCTCCTGCTGAGCTGTGTGTATTCCTGTTGCAGGTGGTATAGAGCCTTTGTGCTCTCATCCTGGGCAGTGGTCTGTTGGTTGAGTCTGAACTCAGTGTCACCGGCGTGCCTGAACTGAACGTTTGACCCTGGCAGCTGTTGTTCCTGAAGCCTTGCGAAGGTTTCCTGAGCTTTCTGCAGAGGCATGGACAATTTCTGCTTTTCCTCCAGTGTTTCGATCTGCTTGGTCAAAGCTTCTTTGAGCTCTGCATGCTGATTCTCTAAAGTGGTCCTTGCTTTTTCAAGACCAGAGGTGAGCTGAGCGACTCTCTGCTGCAACATGGAGTTTGTTGTCTTTTCCAGTTTTAAAGCATCTCTAAGTTCTGCCTGACTTGTCTTGCTCTCTGACTGTTGTTCTCTCAATCCATCTACCATGCGCTGGAGCTTCTCGATGGTACGCTGATTCTCAGAGATGGTATCATTTCTCTGCAACTTCATCTCTTCATGGCGCTCAGAGAGAGAGTGGTATTTAGACTTTACTCTGTCAAGTTCTGTGTTCATAGCATTTAACTTAACTGTGATGTCTGCATTGTACATTCTTAATGTCTGCATGTCATACATCAGAGACTCTCTGGACAAAGATGCTTTTCTCTGTTGGTTTTCTTTAACCATCTGCTCAAAGCGCTTCTTCTCACGTTGGAGGGACGACTTTAAGAGTTTTTCAGTGTGTAGGCTCTTTTCCAAAGCCAGAGTCTTCTCAGAGAGTTCTTTCTCTTGGCTCTTGACCTTCTTAAAGGCTCTTGTGAAGTGAACCTTCTCCACCTTAATGGCCTCCTCGAGTCTGCTTGCCTCTTGGTCTTTCTGAAGCTGTTTTTGATAAAGCTGCCTCTTCAGAGCAGCCTCAAGTTCAACGTCCAGTCTCTTGTTCTCAGAAGCCAGTTGTTTTTTCTCATGAGTCAGATGTTGCAGCTCTTCTGCTTCCTTCTGCTGCTGGGAGACAGCAGCCTCATAGTCCCTCTGAAGTGAACAGTTTTTAGTTCGTTCCTCTTTGAGGTCTGAGGCCAACTGGTCCACTTTATCCTGCAGGGAGGAAACAATGCTATCCTTGGCTCCAATGCCATTTTGAAGTTGCTGGATATTCAAGTGGAGGGATTCAATTTCTTTGTCTTTTTCCAGACTTTTCACCTGCAGTTCAGTGAGGTGGTCATTTAATGCATTGATTTCAACACATTTCACCTTCTCACGATCTGCCATTTCTTCCCTGTGTCGATGAGAAGACACCTCCAGATCGTTGTGGAACTTCTCGATCAACTTTTTGTTCTCTTCGAGCTCAGCTGACAGTTTGGTGATTTTGTCTTTCAGCTTTTCTTTGCTGTGCTGATGCTCTTTCTGTGACTTCTTATTGAGATCAGCCACTTGTGCCTCAATTTCAAGACGAATGCTGTTTTTTTCAGCTTGTTCCTTACTCAGAGATTTTGCAAGAGCATCTTTTTCAGTCTGCTCCTTACTCAGAGCCTCTGCAAGAGTGTCTTTTTCACTTCGCTCCTGCTTCAAGGCCTCTTCAAGATCACCCGTGGCTATTCTCTTCTCTACAACATCTTGCTGTAGAAAAGCATTGGCTCTTCTCTCCTTCTCTAGGGCTTCTTGAAGAGAAGCTGTGGTTTTTCTCTCCTCCTTTAAGGCTTCCTGAAGAGCACCTGTGGTTTGTCTCTCCTCTTTAAGAGCCTCATTAAGAGCACCTGAGGTTTGTCTCTCTTCCTTTAGGGCTTCCTGAAGAGCAGCTGTGTCCCTTCTCTCCTCCTCTACTGGAAGACCAGCTGATTTCTTGCGACGACCACCTGATTTCTTGCGACGACCAGCCGATTTCTTACGATTTCCAGCTGATTTCTCAGATGTGTCAGATTCATTGAAATGGGTGTAGAAGTTGTTTTCTCTGCGGTATGCAGAGGACTTCTCCTCAATGTCCTCCAGGATCTTCTCCTCAGGCTCCTCTGCAAACTCCTGAATTTCCTCCAGAATCTCTTCCTCAGACTCCTCTAGAAACTCCTGAATTTCCTCCAGAATCTCTTCTTCAGGCTCGTCTACAAACTCCTGAATTTCCTCCAGAATCTCTTCCTCAGACTCCTCTATAAACTCCTGAATTTCCTCCAGAATCTCTTCCTCAGACTCCTCTATAAACTCCTGAATTTCCTCCAGAATCTCTTCTTCAGGTTCGTCTACAAACTCCTGAATTTCCTCCAGAATCTCTTCCTCAGACTCCTCTAGAAACTCCTGAATTTCCTCCAGAATCTCTTCTTCAGGCTCGTCTACAAAATCCTGAATTTCCTCCAGAATCTCTTCTTCAGGCTCATCGTCAAACTCCTGACTTTCCTCCAGAATCTCTTCCTCAGGCTCATGTTCAAACTCCTGAATTTCCTCCAGAATCTCTTCCTCAGACTCGCCTGCAAACTCCTGAATTTCCTCCAGAATCTCTTCCTCAAACTCGTCTTCAAACTCCTGAATTTCCTCAGTGTCTGGTTCAAAATCCTCAGAATAGACCTCATCACCCTCTTTCAGTGACTCCTCAGCTTTCTCTTGAACCTCCTCTATGATTTCCTCCTCAATCTCCTCTTCGATCTCCTCTTCAATCTCCTCTTCAACAAAATCGTCCTCAGAGGGAGTATTCTGTGGGCACCATGAAAAGCCCATGTAGTGCTGGGAGAAAGCTCCTCCTGATCTAGCTTTGTCCATTTTCTTTTTCTCAAGAAATGACTGCACGTTATTGATATTGTGATTTCAATGTAGCTGAGATAAATCCTAGCCTTTTAGATACCTGCAACTGCTACAACTGTCCTGTGAATGTATGTCTTCAACATGTAGCTAAGAAGGGAACTGTGACATCATACCAGCAGAGAACTGTGACATCATAAATGCAGAGAATGTTCCTTTGTTCTGATTTGACTGACAGATTCCAACACACACACACACACACACACACACACCCCTGCATCCATTACTTTATTCTTTGTTTATTTTTTCATGTATTTATTTTATACTACTACAAATAATAAGAATAATAATACTCATTATTAATACAATTAAAATATTTAATACTTATTTGATGTCTTCACTATATTGGTGCATCTCAATGTAAAAACAATAACAATATTATTGTTTTTATTATTATTATTTTGATATCCTATACAATGCAACTTTATATTATGTTACGTACATACTATAGTGCCAGCACTACATCATATTAAATCTGATATTCCGTTATACTGCTGAACTATACTATACTATGTTATACTATATTGTCTATTATTTATTATATTATTACATATATTATCATTATAAGATATATATTTCTAATAATACAACAATCCACAACAAAAAGACTGCCAAAACACACTTTAATTTACATTCTCAGTTTATAATTGTATTTCAGTTATATACTTTTATATGTGGTCATTAGAAAATAATACAAAATGTTGGCAAAGAATACAAATTAGTGTTGGCTCTAACAAAACCAGTGAACTGCTTCAATTTCTGATGCTTTTCATTTCATCACTAGATGGCAGCATTGGTCAATGTCACAAGACAATACAGTACTACAACAAAACAATGGAAAGCTGGATCTATAGGCCTATTGTGATGTTTAAAGTTAACTGAAGAAATAAAGGAGGAAGGAAAGCTGCTCGTCTGTCGGCTTTAGTCAATTTGTCCAATCTATATTTTAGCCAGAGGCTAGTAGGGTAAAATCAAAACCAAGCAGATTATTCTGCCCTTGTAATACGTGTGCAGCCTTGTACAGCTAGACAGATAGTTAACACACTATCTACGTAAGAAAAGGATGCTGGAGAAGTATCTTCATTTGAGGATGGCTGTTTCATCTTTTTAGTTATTTTCTCCTCATTTTTATTTCCTCCAGAACATTGATATTCTTTTTTGTAAGAAGACAAAGATTTAACCGAGTCTCATGGGGGAGTCAACTTTAACTGAAATGTCGCTGTTTTCAGCTGCTTACGTCAGACTAGTCCGTCACTGAAAAGTGTCCCACTTGAGACAAAACCTAAAGCTCCGCAGGGCAGAACACTCCTTGCCTGGTATGCTATTATACCCCTTTTATTACCTTTTATTTTTTAAGCATCAATGAACCAAAAACAATAATCAAAGAAGAATAATCAGTGTTATATACCATCTCTGTTCTACATTCAATTGTCCATCAACTAAGAGTCCTTAGACAGAAGAAAAAACAGTTCTGAATGACTTGTATATTTGGCTTATCCTCCACTTTCGGCGTTTGTGGAGAGTCACCAAATATTCCTGTCCATCGTTTCCAAAAGCTGTCTGCTAGACTTTGGACTTGTCTCCACTGATTTTTGTGCAGATTAATTTGACTGAAGTCCCCAGGAGGAGCTGCGACTGAATTGATCTTTTGAGTGAGGATCATCGCAGGTGTCAAAATAGTTTGCATTTCCGGGTCAGTTGTCACCGGAATCAGAGGTCTGGCATTTAAAATGTCCATGACTTCTGCCATCAATGTGGTCAGCACTTTGTGTGTGAGACGGCTTCTGCAGAGCGCAGTAATATTCCATCTAGACTCCGTTGTGCAACTCCTATCAGTCTCTTATATGAGAAGAAAGTGGAGGGTTGAAAGTCCATGTACCAACCCTGGTTGTCAAGGTAGCTTTTCAGCTCTGGATCATCGGTGACCCGCAGGTATGCTACAGCTGCGATGGCCTGTGTGGAAGCATCTGCAAAGACACAGAGTGCTCGTCTTTTGGAGAAATAGGAACATACCTTCTCTCGATGCTTAGCTTCTCCAACTCCAGGAGGGATTCATTCCAAGACTTCCACAAACTTTCTTTATCTGTTGGGAGTGGGTAATCCCAGTCATATTCTTTGGACGACAGCTCTCTGACTAGGGCTTTCCCCTGTACAGTGATCGGAGACACAAAGCCTTTGTAAGGCTTTGAACTGTTGACAGGATGCCTCTTTATGTGAAAGGTTTCTCTTCCCTGGATACTTGGAAACCGAAGGTGTCACTCTGCAAGTTCCAAATCAGCCCAAGGCTCCGTTGCAGTCGCAGTGGATCGGCTCCAAAGTAAAGATCGTTTCAGTCTTTAGCAAGATCATCTAAAGAAAACGATTCCATTACTGTGCTACTATTGGAGGCGATTTTGTGAAGCCTTAGGTTGGACCGTGCAAACATTTCTTGAGTTCTGTGCCAGTGATCAATAGCTTCTTTTTCTGGTCATCTAACACTGAGTACGTCGGAATAGCTTTTTCTGGATGGTCTGCAGGGTAGACTTATCATGCAGCAGGATTTGGCCTTTGCATTTCTCCCACAGATTTCTGTGCATTTGGACGTTTTTACAGGAGGAGTCTCATGTGCTTCTTCCCCCTCGCCTTGCTTCGTTGAAACTTCTGTGTCCCATGGTGCAGGACCTGGATGTAGAGCAGATGTGTGAGTGCTGCTACCACATTCTTGGCACATCAATTCTTTTTTACAGTCTCTAGCTCTATGATTGGTCGCTCCACAACACTTGAAGCAGATATTGTTCTCTTTCAGGTAAATTTTATGCTCCTATATAGGCTTACTTCGGAACGTGTGGCACTTCTCTGGTACGTGCTGACGTGTTACGGTGACGTATTACGTTATTTCCGGTGCTTGTGTGTTGGTCACTCGTTGTTGTTTCACTGTTAGCTGCTCTCGCTAAATTCAACTGTTTTTGCTATAATATTCACCACAGCGGCTAACTACCGCTTAACATTTAAACATCCACTAGTTCTACTCGAGCACTCACAGCTCTCCTTCTTTCAGCCGCTTTCTGGCTAATTAATCGTTACACGCTGTTAGCCACTTTAGCTTAGCAGTTAGCTTCAAGGCTGGTGATGGCTTCCCCCGCTCTCTCTCCTGCTCTCTCTTGCTCGGAGTGTCGTATGTTTAGCTACTCTTCTGCCTCCTTTAGTGATAATGGTAAATGTAATAAGTGTAGTGTATTTGTAGCGCTGGAGGCGAGGCTCAGTGAGTTAGAGGCACGGCTCCGCACCATGGAAGCTCAGTCTTACGCTACAGTAGCTAGCCAGCCACCTACAACTTTAGCCGGTGCGAAGCCACATAGTGTAGCGTTAGCTCCTGCTAGCCCTCCCCCGGCAATCCCTGAGCAGCCAGGGTCCTCCTGGGTGACTGTGAGAGGAAAGCATAGTTCTAAATCGAAGCCCATGGTTAACCATCCGCACGTTCACGTTTCAAACAAGTTTTCTCCACTCAGTGACACGCCTGCTGAGGAAACAACACTGGTTATTGGCAGCTCCATTTTGAGAAACGTGAACTTAGTGACACCAGGGACAAAAGTAAAATGCATCCCAGGGGCCAGAGCGGGCGACATTGAATCCTATTTGAAACTTCTGGCTAGGGATAGACGTAAATATGGTAGGATTGTTATTCACGTCGGCGGTAATGACACCCGATTACGTCAATCGGAGGTCACTAAAATTAATGTGCAGTCGGTGTGTTCTTATGCAAAAACTATGTCGGACTCCGTAATTTTCTCTGGTCCCCTGCCCAACTTGACTTGCGATGACATGTATAGCCGCATGTCATCATTCCGTCGCTGGCTGTCTGGATGGTGCCCGGTAAATAATGTGGGCTTCGTAGATAATTGGCAGTCTTTCTGGGGAAAACCTGGTCTTATTAGGAGAGATGGTATTCATCCTACTTTGGAGGGTGCCGCTCTCATATCTAAGAACCTGGACGCAGTTGTTAGCGGTCTAAAACCATGACAACCCAGTGTTGGGATCAGGAAGCAGAGTCGCAGTTTAATACACCTCTCTGCGCTGCCCTTATCGCAGGTACCCAGGAAGCAGAGTGGCAGTCTTACACACCTCTCTGCGCTCCCTGTGGAGCATTTTCCAGCTCAGTTTAGTATACAAACACTGTCTGCCCCACGATCATTTAAATTAAACAGATCAAAAATGAACAGAAGAGGAGCTATAAAGAAAAACTTGATACAAATCAACGCAAAATCTGCGACAATGCAACAATATCAGAAAATAAAATGTGGACTTTTAAACATTAGATCTCTCTCATCTAAAGCTGTATTAGTAAACGATCTGATATCAGACAACCATATTGATTTACTCTGTCTGACCGAAACCTGGCTGCGTCCCGAAGAATATGTTAGCCTAAATGAATCCACTCCTCCCAGTCATGTTAATACTCATATTTCTCGAGGCAGTGGTCGAGGAGGAGGCGTTGCAGCTATTTATAATTCAGGCCTATTAATAAACCCTAAACCTAAACTAAATTATAATTCATTTGAAAGTCTTGTTCTTAGTCTTTCACATTCAACCTGGAAAACTGTGCAGTCAATTATATTTGTTATAGTGTACCGTGCTCCCGGTCCCTACTCTGAATTTCTGTCCGAATTCTCAGAGTTTCTGTCAAATTTAGTCCTTAAATCCGACAAAGTAATAATTGTAGGTGATTTTAATATTCATGTGGACAGCGATAATAATAGTCTCAGTATCGCGTTTATCTCTCTATTAGATTCGATTGGTTTTAGTCAGAGTGTACATAAACCTACTCACTGTTTTAATCACACCCTCGACCTTGTTTTGGTTTATGGTGTGGAAATTGATGACTTAATAGTCTTTCCACAGAATCCTATTTTATCAGACCATTATTTAATAACTTTTGAATTCATATTACAGGACTACTCACCACTGGGTAAAAGTGTCTACACCAGATGTTTATCTGATAGTGCTATAACTAAATTTAAGGAAGCGATTCCATCTGCATTTACTTTAATGCCTCATCCTAATATTCAAGATTCCTGCACTAACGTTAGTTTCTCTGAAATTGATCACCTTGTTGAAAGTGTTGCAGGCTCTCTAAGAACAACACTTGACTCTGTTGCTCCTTTAAAAAAGAAGATAATAAAACAGAGGAAGTTAGCTCCGTGGTATAACTCACAAACCCGTGAATTAAAACAAATATCGCGAAAGTTGGAAAGTAAATGGCGCTCCACTAAACTGGAGGAATCTCACTTAGTTTGGCAAGAAAGTCTTAAAACCTATAGGAAGGACCTCCGTAATGCCAGAGCAGCCTATTACTCATCTTTAATAGAGGAGAATAAGAACAATCCTAGATTTCTTTTTAGCACTGTAGCCAGGCTGACAGAGAGCCACAGCTCTATTGAGCCATGTATTCCTATAACCCTCAGTAGTAACGACTTCATGACCTTCTTTAATGACAAAATTATAACTATTAGAGACAAAATCAACTCGCTTGGCACTATTTGTTCATCAAACCCAGGAACCTTACAAACTGTACGACCTGAAATATTCTTGGACTGCTTTTCTACAGTCGACCTTAACAAATTAACATCTACTATTTCAGCATCAAAACCTTCTACTTGTCTTCTAGACTCTATTCCAACTAGGTTACTTAAAGAAGTGTTACCTTTAATTAGCACTCCTGTATTACATATGATTAACATGTCTTTGTCAGCAGGTTATGTACCACAGTCTTTTAAAGTAGCTGTAATTAAACCTCTTCTTAAAAAGCCCAGTCTTGATCCTGAGGTACTAGCCAACTATAGACCTATATCTAACCTTCCTTTTCTCTCTAAGATCCTCGAGAAATTAGTTGCCAATCAGTTGTGCGACTTTTTACATAATAATGAGTTATTTGAGGATTTCCAGTCAGGATTTAGAGCAAATCATAGCACTGAGACAGCACTGGTGAAAATTACTAACGACCTTCTAATAGCTTCAGACAAAGGACTTGTCTCTGTACTTGTCTTACTAGATCTTAGTGCTGCCTTCGACACTATTGACCATCACATCCTGCTACACAGACTAGAGCATCTGATCGGCATTAAAGGAACCGCACTGAGCTGGTTTAAGTCATATCTATCAGATAGATCTCAGTTTGTACATGTTAATGACAAATCCTCCATGCACACTAAAGTTAGTCACGGAGTCCCACAGGGTTCTGTCCTTGGACCGATTCTTTTCACCTTATATATGCTTCCCTTAGGAATTATTATAAGGAAGCACTCCATACATTTTCATTGTTATGCTGATGATACACAATTATATTTGTCGATCAAACCAGAAGAAACCCATCAGTTAAATAAACTTCAAATGTGCATTAAGGAAATAAAAAGCTGGATGACCTGCAATTTTCTGATGTTAAACTCAGACAAAACTGAAATTATTGTACTTGGCCCCAAAGGCCTCCGAAACTCAATAGCTAAAGACATTGTTACTCTGGATGATGTTGTGTTGTCCTCCAGCACCACAGTAAGGAATCTGGGTGTTATTTTTGATCAGGATATGTCCTTCAATTCTCACATAAAACTAACGACAAGGACTGCATATTTTCACCTGCGTAATATTGCAAAAATTAGGAACATTGTGTCTCAGAAAGATGCAGAGAAACTTGTTCATGCATTTGTTACTTCTAGGCTGGACTATTGCAATTCCTTATTATCAGGCTGCTCCAATAAGTCTGTTAAGAGTCTCCAGTTAGTCCAAAATGCTGCAGCTCGTGTACTAACTAAAACAAATAGAAGAGAACATATTTCTCCTGTATTAGCTTCTCTGCACTGGCTACCTGTAAAATCTAGAATAGAATTTAAAATCCTTCTCCTTACGTACAAAGCTCTTATTGGTCAGGCTCCGTCGTATCTTAAAGAGCTCATAGTACCGTATCACCCATCTAGATCTCTGCGCTCTGAGAATGCAGGGCTACTCGTCGTTCCTAGAGTCTCCAAAAGTAGAATGGGAGGCAGAGCCTTCAGCTACCAAGCTCCTCTCCTGTGGAACCAACTCCCAAATGTTATTCGGGAGGCAGACACTGTCCCCTTATTTAAGAGTAAACTTAAAACTTTCCTTTTTGATAAAGCTTACAGCTAGGGCTTACGATGAGACTTTATTCTGCTTAATTATGCTGCTATAGGCCTAGTCTGCCGGGGGATAATACTTTTCCTGATACTCTGAGCTTCTCTCCTCTCTGTCTGAATCATTCATGTCCCATCAATGCATGTTACTGATTCAGCTTCTTCCCCGGAGCTGTTTGTGCTTTGTCGTCTCGCAGGTCTCTGCTGATCGTGGTGGTGCTTGCTGCCGTGGTCCTACATGACGCTTCCTGCTGCTATTGTCACTGTTACTCATATATACTATCACTAGTTTAATAAACTATAAAATTTGTAGCTGTATTGTAGCTGCTATTGCCACTACTCATCATTGATCATGTTTGCCACCATAATTATTATCATTTCCATATTCTCTCACTTTAGCTGTGCTTGTTTCTACTATTCTGTTGTATTAACTGCCTTAACATATACGTCATATTCACATTACTATAAATATTATAGTTACTGTTAGGCTTTGCTTGCATCTCTGGAAGTGTGTCTGTCTTTTCTCTCTTTCTCTCTCCTTTTCTTCCTCCCCAACCGGTCAAGACAGATGGCCGTCCTCCACAGAGCTGGGTCTGTCTGACGTTCCTGCCTGTTATAGGGAAGGTTTTCGTTGCCACTGTACTCTACAGAGGAATTGTTGGGTCTATGTAAATCATAAATAAGTCATTGAGTGTGGTCTTTACCTACTCTGTAAAGTGTCCTGAGATAACTTTTGTTATGATTTGACACTATAAATAAAATTGAATTGAATTGAATTGAACTTCCTCAATGGATGAGGCTTTTTGTGTAAGGGGCACTGACGGTCTGGATTATCCAAGCTCCTTTCATCATAGTCTGTAGGAGTCATCATCGCTTCATAAGACACTCCAGCCTTTTTCACAGACACCGGAGATTTGTGGTTGTATTTTGAAGGACTCTCCACTTTATTGAGATTAAAGTTGTTAGCCTGGGGTATCATGCACAAATCTTGAAAAGAAAGCAAAAGGTGGGTAAGAGACTTGGGTATCCTCTTTGTACTTTGCTCCTTTGTTAATCCACTTTTCTTGGAAGCTGAAAGGAAGGTCTTTCCACAATAGGATTCACTCTGCGCGATGTATCGAGATACGCTAAACCTGGTAGGTATCCTTCTGCTTCTGCATATTCCAGTTCAAGAAAGAGGTCTCCAAGTTTTCTTTATTTCATATTGTCTCTATTTGAGATTTGGGGAAATTTTTAAAACCTCTTTGAAAATGCATGTTCGACCGCTTCCGGAGATCCAAAAGTCTCTTCTAGTCTTTGCCAAACCATGCTTAGCCCTGCGGATGTGTTGTGGCTGTGTATGGCTCGAATTCTTTTTGCATATTCTGCGGACTCTGGTCCAAGCCATTTCACTAGTAGATCTAGCTCCTCTTTTGGAGTTAAGACTAGTTCGTTGACAGCGCTGTTAAAGGAAGATTTCCATGCCTAGTAATTTTCTGGATGGTCATCAAACTTCGTTAGACCGGATGTGATGATCTCTCATCGTATGAAGTATTTTGTGATGTCTGGCATGACCTGTAGCTGTCGTGAAGAGTTTTCAGTGTCCCACTTTTGGACTGGGTTTGTTTGGTTTAGGTTAGTTGAATTAGCATATTTATCTATATGTTTGATTTTTGAGCACACTTGTGAGGGATGTAGTCTGGTGAGTATTGTTTGGTACTCACTATTTTCCGGAAATTCACATCCTTGTGAGTGTTGGGCAGGTCCGTGTCATTAATCTCATCCCTGCGGTTATCCACATTTTGACTGATTCTCTCTACTGCTGGGTTTGCCGGAGGCTCAGGCATCTTGCTGGACACCGCTCTCTGCTCTGGTACATCAAGACTGTGCTGCTGCCCATACTCACTAGTTTGCTGTGTTGCATCAAGAGGGGTGAACGGTAGGTCGATGTCTTGATGAGACTGGATGTCTAGATTTTCCAAGGCGGCCACATATAGCTCTGCTTTTGTAGAACGTGCATTTAAGCTTTGAATGCCGCTTCTTCGACCGTCATCGCTGCTTCTTTTTCAGCAAGAGGCTTCAGTGCGTGCGGCTTCAGCTTTTGCCTGGGCCTTGACTGCAGCTGAGTTTGCTGATGCCTTACTTGTGCGTCAAGAGGACCTGGGGCTTGTACACTTTGATCTAGTCTTTAAGGACCGTGTTTGTGTGCATAGTATGTACCTATGTTATATACTTTGAAGAGTATGCTAGAGTCGGATTTTTGGCAAGGGCTTATGTCAGAAGATCCAAATGACGTTTCCAATCCAGATGTTCTCTGTGACAGCTGTGATGGTAAGGTGTTCAAATCCAACACGTTTTTCCAGGAAAGCCGAACTTGTCTTATCAGCATTTTTGGGGGGCGATCCGATCACCAATCACGGGAATTATAAATCTGCCGATACCAATACTGATCACCGCACACAGCATGGATGGGAGAATAAGAATTATAATAATACTCAATGTCCTGTATTTACAATCTAGCCTTGTGCACCACTAAAGTGGTAAAACCATTTGAAATAAAATAAATAATAAATACAATCAAGATCTTTATCAACTTTTTATTTGTGCAAACATTACATGCCGTGTCAAGAGCAATAGATGAAATAAAAGAAAAATAAATAAAATGTACTTAATTTACTTGCCTTACTCCCCAAGTAAAGCAAAAAAGTTTTCAAAATCATTTAACAAAAAGAGGCATGCAGTTTACTGCCACTGCATCGCTTATTAGCCTTTTACCACAAGGAAACAGAATCATCCATTTGATGGAAAATTTTTTCTTTATCATTATTCTCTACAAGAGAGTAGTTCACAGATTATTGATAAATAACCTTCGCACAAACAAATAAACTTTAACTATAAGAACAAAAGCAACTTCTACTTAATGGCACAAAACACAAAATGTATTTCCATGGAGGAAACAAAATAAACAGCCATCCCAAGTAATGCCAACAAAAGTCAAAAACTGCTCAGTCAAAACTGAGAAAAACAGACTCTAAGGCACTGCTTAGGCTACCATATATATATTGTTAAGGTGGGCCTATCTTAATTACTTCTCAAGCATAAATGGCAAGTTTTACTTTATGAGTATTGGCATCTCTGCATTTTTGGAGGTTAACCTATTCCTTTTCTCATCCACAACGTGTGCTGCAGGTCTGAATAGTCTCTCGCTATCCACACTGGTGCATGCAGTGCATAAGGCTCGTGCTCCTTCTGCAAGTGCGGGGAACCATCACCTTATCGTGTTGGAGACGTTTGTGTGTCCCTGTGAACCTGAGGGCTGTGTTGTCTGGAGCCAAGTGCTCCTGGTAGGCTCTCCCATGGCAAAGTGGTCTCAGGCGAGGGACCAGACTAAGAATGGTTCACAAAGAGTCAATGGACAAACAAGGAAGAGGAAGAGAGACCCTGCCCGGAGGCAGCCCGGGGCCCCCGTCTGGAGCCAGGCCCAGACGGAGGGCTTGCCGGCAAGTGCCTGGTGGCCAGGTTCTCTGGAGTTGCCCAGGGTGTGAGGCGCCGGGCGGGTGTGGGGATACTCACAAACCCCTGGCTGAGCGCCGCGGTGTTGGAGTTCCCCCGGTGGACGAGAGGGTCGCCTCCTTACGCCTACGGGTGGTAGGGGGGAAAACTCTGACTGTTGTTTGTGCATATGCACCGAACAGCAGTTCAGAGTATTCGGCCTTCTTGGAGACCCTTAATGGAGTCCTGCATGGGGCTCCGGTAGGGGACTCCATGGTTCTACTGGGAGACTTCAACGCCCACGTGGGCAATGATGGAGACACCTGGGGCCTCATGTATCAATGTTGCGTACGCACAAAAACGTGGCGTACGCCATTTTCCACGCCAACGTTCGGATGTATCAAAAGTGAAATGACCGTGGAAATGTGCGGTGCGCCACGCAAACTTCATGGCTGTCGTACGCACGTTTCTGCAGCTATTGTTTCGTTGGCGACACTTAGAGGTGATGCTGGGAAACTGTTAGTTATGTGAAAACAATTCATCCTCAGTGTAATGTGCGCATCAGCGACACATTAATGGACAATTAACACACACGTGTTTGCAATCGTAAGGATATAAAATAAGGATAAGGATATAAAAGCATGCGCAATTTAATAAAAAATGGAATTAACAATGGCAGCCTTGGCCTTGTTAGAAGACATCGCAAATGGTTATGTCAGCCGTGAGAGGGTGTTTAGAGAGCGGGAAGATCTGTTTGCAAATGACGACAACTGGCTCATGAGTCGTTTCGGGTTGCCGAGGCCAGTGTTACTGGAGCTGTGCGCGGAGCCGCGGCCAGACTTAGAACGACACACGCCCAGGAGCCAGGGGTTGTCCATTCCCACACAGGTGCTGACCACTCTGGGATTTCTGGCAACGCATGACTCGTTCAATCTAAACAATAGCATGGTTGGTAACAGGTTGGAGGCTGGCACGGTGCGCGATGGGTGGCTTCTCGGTGAGTAAATCATTTATCCGTTTAATGCGCCCCGAATTTAAACCAGCACAATGCCCGTTTGGACACGCGCATTCAAATATGTGTATTTGTTTTTTTCCCTGGTGAAAAAAGAATGTCTCCTTGTGTTCATTATTCGTCTCAATAAACGCGTGCGTAAAGTTGGAACCTCTGCAGTCATTAATATAAGTGTGATCAGTCTTGTCAATCCTTGTAATGCAGTTATTTTGTCCTGTTTGTTTTCCCGCGAACAGTAGTGTGATTTATATATATATATATATATATATATATATATATATATATATATATAGTTACCCCCTGAGAACGTGGCCGTTGACCCCTCTCACTAACCCCGGCACCGACCAACAGGGGAGATACAATGACCGCCATTCCCGAACTCGGGCAGTGGTGGAGAGGGCAATTGACCTATTGAAGGGGCGCTGGCGCTGTCTAGACAGGTCGGGCGGGGTGCTGCTGTACACACCTGAGAAGGTGTGCCGCATCGTGCTGGCCTATGGTGTCCTGCTCAACTTGGCACACCGCCATGGCATACCACTGCCAGAGCAACCCCCCCCCCCCCCCCCCCCCCCGACCGGAGGAACCGGATGCCGGACCCGTCAACCTCGACCCACCCCGCAAAGCGATACGGGCCCGGCAGCGTCTGATTTCAATGATGTAAAGAGGCAAGGACACGATTTACTTTGTACGTGCATTTATTGCATGATAAATATCTCCCAGTGCATTGACAATTTGATCTAGAAGATCACTGACGCCACGGGTTGCTCTCACTATTTCCTCCTGTGATTCCAGCACAGCTTGTGAAAGGACACGGCCAGTCGGGCGGACGTAGACCCCAGGGGCCTCATGTACTAAGAATTGCGTGGCTTTCTTACTAAAACATGGCGTACGCTAGAATCCAGAAACTGGCGTAAGCACAAAAAAATTCAGATGTATCAATGTGTGCGTACGCATGGATCCAAGCACTTTTCCTTTGTACATCCCAATCAACGTGGAATTGAGCGCACATGTAGAAGTGCTAAACTCCTCCCTGTCCACGCCCCCATTTAAATATGCAAATCAATGTAAATAGGGCCTGCACCGGGGATTCCCTCTCTGCACTATCAGATTTAAACGATGAGTAAAGGTAAGAAGCGCAACTTCAACGAGTCTAAGCTCGAAATTTTATTAAATGAAGTGGAGACCGAAGAGCGGTTTTATTTGGTAGCCTCTTTACAGGGATAAACACAAAGAAAAAGACATTTCTGGGGAGTGTGTGTGTGAGGCAGTGAACGCTGTTGGGTCGGAGCAGCGCACAACCACTGAAATAAAAAAAAAAATGGTCCGACGTGAAGCGGAGGATTTCGGCCCACCGCCGAAGTATCACCGCAACGGGCGGGGTGACAGGAGGGGAGGAACTGACCCCCTTTGACCAGAGAGTGGCGGCTATTGTGGAGGGAACAGCTCTAAGCGGAGTTGTGGGGGGCCATGAAGGCGACACAGATCATCCTCAAGGTAAATGTGTTAAACTCAGAAATGTCATTATACTGGTCGTACAATAGGCTGCTCACATTACACATGCTCGTGCTTTAAGTTGCCAGGATATAAACACATTGACTCATGTTTAATTACTTCATTTTTTTTTATTATTATTTCTCAATAGACGATGAGACAGGAGAGGGCTCCTCCCTCTGCACCGTGCGCCCTGGCGTCTCCACCGGCACCTCCAGCACCACGCGCCCCGGCGACCCCACGCCAGCTGACGTCCGCCCGACTGGCCGTGTCCTTTCACAAGCTGTGCTGGAATCACAGGAGGAAATATTGAGAGCCATCCGTGGCGTCAGTGATCTTCTAGATCAAATTGTCAATGCACTGGGAGATATTTATCATGCAATAAATGCACGTACAAAGTAAATCGTGTCCTTGCCTCTTTACATCATTGAAATCAGACGCTGCTGGGCCCGTATCGCTTTGCGGGGTGGGTCGAGGTTGACGGGTCCGGCATCCGGTTCCTCCGGTGGGGGGGTGCTCTGGCAGTGGTATGCCATGGCGGTGTGCCAAGTTGTGCAGGACACCATAGGCCAGCACGATGCGGCACACCTTCTCAGGTGTGTACAGCAGCACCCCGCCCGACCTGTCTAGACAGCGCCAGCGCCCCTTCAGTAGGCCAATTGCCCTCTCCACCACTGCCCGAGTTCGGGAATGGCGGTCGTTGTACCTCCCCTCTTGGTCGGTGCCGGGGTTAGTGAGAGGGGTCAACAGCCACGTTCTCAGGGGGTAACTATATATATATATATATATATATATATATATATATATATAAATCACACTACTGTTCGCGGGAAAACAAACAGGACAAAATAACTGCATTACAAGGATTGACAAGACTGATCACACTTATATTAATGACTGCAGAGGTTCCAACTTTACGCACGCGTTTATTGAGACGAATAATGAACACAAGGAGATATTCTTTTTTCACCAGGGAAAAAAACAAATACACATATTTGAATGCGCGTGTCAAAACGGGCATTGTGCTGGTTTAAATTCGGGGCGCATTAAACGGATACATGATTTACTCACCGAGAAGCCACCCATCGCGCACCGTGCCAGCCTCCAACCTGTTACCTACCATGCTATTGTTTAGATTGAACGAGTCATGCGTTGCCAGAAATCCCAGAGTGGTCAGCACCTGTGTGGGAATGGACAACCCCTGGCTCCTGGGCGTGTGTCGTTCTAAGTCTGGCCGCGGCTCCGCGCACAGCTCCAGTAACACTGGCCTCGGCCACCCGAAACGACTCATGAGCCAGTTGTCGTCATTTGCAAACAGATCTTCCCGCTCTCTAAACACCCTCTCACGGCTGACATAACCATTTGCGATGTCTTCTAACAAGGCCAAGGCTGCCATTGTTAATTCCATTTTTTATTAAATTGCGCATGCTTTTATATCCTTCTCCTTATTTTATATCCTTACGATTGCAAACACGTGTGTGTTAATTGTCCATTAATGTGTCGCTGATGCGCACATTACACTGAGGATGAATTGTTTTCACATAACTAACAGTTTCCCAGCATCACCTCTAAGTGTCGCCAACGAAACAATAGCTGTAGAAACGTGCGTACGCCAGCCATGAAGTTTGCGTGGCGCACCGCACATTTCCACGGTCATTTCACTTTTGATACATCCGAACGTTGGCGTGGAAAATGGCGTACGCCACGTTTTTGTGCGTACGCAACATTGATACATGAGGCCCCTGGAGAGGCGTGATTGGGAGGAACGGCCTCCCTGATCTAAATCCAAGTGGTCGTCAGTTATTAGACTTCTGTGCTAGTCACGGATTATCTATAACTAACACCATGTTTGAACATAAGGATGCTCATAAGTGTACGTAGTACCAGAGCACCCTAGGCCAATGGTCGATGATCGATTTTGTGATCGTATCATCTGACCTGAGGCTGTATGTTTTGGACACTCGAGTGAAGAGAGGGCCAGAGCTGTCAACTGATCACAATCTGGTGATGAGTTGGATCAGAGGATGGGGGAAGACTCTGGACAGACCAGGTAAACCCAAACGAGTAGTGCGGGTGAACTGGGAATGTCTGGAGGAGGCCCCTGTCTGAGAGATCTTCAACTCACACCTCCAGCGGAGCTTTTCTGGCATCCCTGTGGAGGTTGGGGGCATTGAATCGGAGTGGGCAAAGTTTAAAGCTTCCATTGCTGAAGCTGCAGCGGTGAGCTGTGGCCTCAAGGTGTTAGGTGCCTCAAGGGGCGGTAACCCTTGAACACCGTGGTGGACACTGATGGTCCGGGATATGTTATCCCAGGAGACTCCGGAGGCAGTTGCAAGGTACCAACAGGCCAGAAGGGCTGCAGCCTCTGCTGTGAAAGAGGCAAAGCAGCTGTTGGTGAGAGGAGTTCGGAGAAGTCATGGAGTTTCGGGCGGCACCAAGGTGCCTCTGGAAAACCATTCGACATCTCAGGAGGGGGCAACGGGGAACTGTCCAAGCTGTTTACAGCAAGGACGGGACGCTGGTGACCTCAGCCGATGAGGTAATTGAGCGGGGGAAGGAGCACTTTGAGGAACTCCTTAATCCGACTAACACACCCTCTTTTGTAGAGGCAGAGCTGGAGGCTGATGGGGAATCATTGTCAATATCCCTGGCGGAAGTCACTGAGGTAGTCAAACAACTCCACAGTGGCAAAGCCCCAGGGGTTGATGAGATTCGTCCAGAAATGCTGGAAGCTTTGGGTTTGGAGGGGCTGTCTTGGTTGACACGTCTCTTCAACATTGCGTGGAAGTCTGGGAGACTGCCAAGGGAGTGGCAGACCAGGGTGGTGGTTCCTCTGTTTAAAAAGGGGGACCAGAGGGTGTGTGCCAATTACAGGGGTATCACACTACTCAGCCTCCCTGGTAAAGTATACTCCAAGGTGCTGGAAAGGAGGGTTCGTCCTATAGTTGAACCTCAGATTGAAGAGGAACAATGTGGATTCCGTCCTGGACGTGGAACAACCGACCAGCTCTTCATTCTCACAAGGATCCTGGAGGGGGCCTGGGAGTATGCTCATCCAGTCTACATGTGTTTTGTGGATCTGGAGAAGGCATATGACCGGGTCCCTTGGGAGATACTGTGGGAGGTGCTGCGGGAGTATGGGGTGAGGGGGTCACTTCTGTGGGCCATCCAATCTCTGTACACCCAAAGCGAGAGCTGTGTCCGGATCCTCGGCAGTAAGCCGGATTCGTTCCCGGTCGGGGTTGGCCTCCGCCAGGGGTGAACTTTGTCACCAATCCTGTTCTTGATTTTCATGGACAGGATATTGAGGCTTAGTCATGGTGGGGAGGGGTTGCAGTTCGGTGGGCTGAGGATCTTGTCTCTGCTTTTTGCAGATGATGTGGTCCTGATGGCATCGTCGGTCAGTGACCTTCAGCACTCACTGGATCGGTTCGCAGCCGAGTGTGAAACGGCTGGGATGAGGATCAGCACCATTAAATCTAAGGCAAGGAAACTGGTGGATTGCTTACTCCAGGTAGGGAAGGAGTCTTTACCCCAAGTGAAGGAGTTCAAGTACCTCGGGATCATGTTCACGAGTGAGGGGACGATGGAGCGTGAGTTTGGCCGGAGAATCGGAGCAGCGGGGGCGGTGTTGCAGTCGCTTTACCACACCGATGTGATGAAACGATCTACTGGTCAATCTTCGTTCCTACCCTCACCTATGGTCATGAAAGCTGGGTCATGACCGAAAGAACAAGGTCGCGGGTACAAGCGGCCGAAAAGTTCAGCCATCCGTGAGGAACTCGGAGTAGAGCCGCTGCTCCTTTGCGTTGAAAGAAGCCAGTTGAGGTGGTTCAGGCATCTAGTAAGGATGCCCCCTGGGGGCCTCCCTAGGGAGGTGTTCCAAGCACGTCCAGCTGGGAGGAGGCCTCGGGGAAGACCCAGGACTAGGTGGAGAGATTATATCTCCACACTGGCCTGGGAACGCCTCGGGATCCCCCATTTAGAGCTGGTTAATGTGGCCCGGGAAAGGGAAGTTTGGGGTCCCCTGCTAAAGCTGCTGCCCCCGCGACCCGACCCGGGATAAGCGGATGAAGATGAGATGAGATGAGTAAGCAAGTGGCTGTCCACTATGTGGTGTTAGGGGCTCAGAGAGGTAGAGGTTAATTTGTGAGGTGAGTGGATACTCCTCAGCTCTCAGTTCCTCATTTTATCTACTAGCTCTACAAACATAGCTTGTACAGAGCTGGCAGCTAAATACATTTTTTTTTTGTGGTGACTTAGACCCACATGCCATCAAGCTGATGGGTTGCTGAAGGGCAGCCACAACATCCCGAAGCACATCATGAAGGTGTGGCTTGAGATGGTCAGGGAAGTATTTGCATGTTCTGTAGGGTACACAGAACTGAATTGCTAAACACTTAGCTGCACATCCGAACTGCCACATGGCAAGTAAAAAATAGACAAAATGTAGAAGAGTTGCAGTGTACATTGATTGATTTATCTTTAACCTTCAGATCAATCACACACGTATGCCACTGGGGACCTTACAGATGCTAAACATTTACCATCTCATTTGATGTATTGTCTGTGAGACTGTAATTATTTAGATTTAGGCTGAGTATAATAAGTTTCTCACCTTGGATCCAGAATGGTTGCAACTGCATAGAGGATCCAATATCAGCGAATCGCCATCTTTTTTGAAGTTTTCCCTCAGTGGTCAGAATCAACTGTTTCTTCCAGGAGGCGTGTGAGGGCTTTAATGGACAGAATAACATCAGCAGCTGTTGCAGATGATGAGCTAATCTTTTGTGTGAGCTCGTTGAACGGGGCAAGGAGGCAGGTCATATTCTTGATTAATTTCCACTGGTTACTAGTGAATGAACACAGCAATTCATAATCAGCTGCATAGGCAGAGAGAGACAGTTGCTGCTCCAAGAGACTCTGGAGCATTTACAAACTGCTGTTCCATCTCATTGGAACATCCCGTTGAAGTCTTTTGGTTGTCTAGCCCAGTTGCTTCTGAATATCATGAAGACGGGAGTAAGCTAACAGGGAATGTGGGAGATTTACATCCGTTAGGTATTTACGTCCGGGGGGGGGGGGGGGCACAGTGTGGCTCCAGGATTAACGTCTTCCACCACAGAAAGAGGCTGCTCATCAAGTCCAATGAATAAAAGCTTTGTTGTTTTATCCCTCCACCTTTACTGTCCCTGCTGTAAGGCTCCAGGCATCTAAACGTTACACTCACGGTGAGCTGAGTCACGGCTGTCTTTGGGGTTTTGCCCGGGCTTGTTTCTCATACTCGCCGTATTCTGTTGTTTGGCGCGTTCTCAAATGTCGGATGGAGCAATTCTCCAGGCGCTCTGGTATTTGACGTACTGAGACGGTAGGGCTTAGATGTATACGAGAAAGGACAGCGGTCATGAATTACTGTTTCACACAGGCTTCTACTCAAAGAGCCAGTAAATTTTCCCCCGGGGACCAGATCCGGCTGGGGGCCGCCAATTGAATAGCCCTGTTGTATATTATCATTGAGGATTTTTTTAACACATTATCAAAATATATTTAGACTACTGTCATAGAATGATTATTTTAACATATGAATATATTATTATTTGATGTTATTGTGTCACTGACAACATTCCCCACAGGATTATTAACTAAGGGAGCACTCACACTGTCCATCCGTACCGGTTTGTTTGACCAGCGTGAGTGCAACCATACCGGCACCATGCCGGCCACGGACTGTTTGGGAGAGGTGGGCGTTTGTAAAGCACGTTTGCACATGTACGAGCATGAGCGCGTGCACGTGTAAGAGCACGAGGCCTTTGGCGGTTCTGAGGTCATTTTATGTGCTCCTGTTCGGACATAGAAAAAAAGAAGGACGGACCATGCGCGGACATTTAAAACAATACCGGCGAAAGGTTCATGTTGGTGTGATGAGGAGGTGGAGTGTATACTGCAGATTTGGTCAGATAAAAATATTACAAAACAGTCGGACAAGACGCACAAAAACTCAGAGGTCTATGGAAAGATTTGTAAACAAAGAGACGCATCGCAATGTCGTCAATCAAAGCGTGTGACGTGTTACGGCGTCATGACATATAGGCAGGCAAGAAGCATTCGCGCGAGGCCCAGGCAGTTTGAGTACAAACTGGCTGGCCGGGGGGGAGACTAATGGGGTTGACAAGTACCCTAAAGCCCGGGGCACGGTGCGGAAGGACAGTGTGAGTGCGCCCTAAGAGAAAGCTAACATTATGCGTTACTGTGTTCATTCACTGTTAAAATTCCTATACTTTGCCTAATTTGTTTGGAAACTGATCTCTTGTCTTTACAGACAAAGGATAGAGGGTGTTTCTCCCACTTTAGGCAGGAAGATGAATGCATCTCATTATTTAGGCCCCACCTTTGGACTTAAAGATAGCAAACCCAAGCTGTCTCTACAGATTTCTAGAAGATTTCCTGAGATGATTTCGTCAGACTTCTCACTTCTTCTCTTCCACTTAGTCTTGTCTATTGTACAGTCTTTTATTTTGTAACATCTATCTACTTTTTCTTGTTTATATTTTTATAATTAACTTTCTGCCTCACTTTTATTAATCAGTCAAACGTCGTCTTAAGTTAGCTTATTTTATCTTTGTCGAAGAAATCAAGCTTTAGTCAACAGCGCAAAGTTACTCTTTTGAAGCTTATATCAAAATCCAGTTTTCACCTAAAGCAGGCAAGAAGACACCAACTGACACTCTCATTCACCTAACTCAAAGCTGTCGAAGCTGAAGAATCCAGAAAGACTCTTTTTGGCTTAAAGCTAAAGATTTAGGGTTCACAACGAAAGTGACCGTTGACACTGAATATTCATTGCGGGAGAGACCCGGTGTTCTGCTCGTCGGGACAACTGCTCTGGAGCTGTGAAATACACCTCTTTCCTCTTGGATCTCCCTTCTACAAACCTGAGTTGGTGAGATGACGCTGTTGGTTATTTAATGAGCAGATCTGGTGACCACTGGCCATTTGATATTAAACTTTACTTTCCATACAGGTATGATTAGAAATTGCATTTCATAACTTATTTTTGCAATGCCCATTCATTTTTGTGTGTTATTCTCATGTGTCATTTCATTTCATGTCATAATCTATCATGTATATTACGTTTCTAAATATATCTCTATTTTTGTAGTAAAACCCCCCAAACCCCAGCTTTTGTCTGTGAGCTTACATTCTGTTTTGCAAAGATTTGAGGTCACTGTTTTACAAGAACAAACGTTTTCAGATTGAGATTGATAGAAATTGATTAATACGATTAATTGATCAATTTAACTGTGAAGAATTAATAATCAATGAGTGAAGTATCATAATCATGTGTTAGCGTGTGTATTAGTAATGATTAATGAGAGTGTGATAATCAATGAGTGAAGTATCATAATCATGTGTTAGCGTGGGTATTAGTAATGATTAATGAGAGTGCTAGAATAAGACGCAATAAGTATAATCATTTAAGAGTGTGATTATTAGGTATAATCATTTAAGAGTGTGATAGTGGGATTATTAGTCCAGGCTCAAGATTTTCTGCTTTCTGCAAAGCACACTAACTTTTTGCAGTCAATCAAGGTCACAAAGACAATGAAATAGCCAGCTTGCACAAACGCACCTGGCAACTAGTTGAGATTAGAGAATTGCCGTTCGCAAACAACAACCATATAAGGAGACAGGAACAACCATATAAGGAGGCAGGCTACAGGGAGCATGAGAGTATGTGCTTCTTTCACAGATAAAGAAGAAGAGTCCTGCTGAACAGATGATATCCCGACGCGCGGGGTTGGAAGATGGAGGAATCGGAACGGCTACTTTTGAAATACACATATGCACGCACAAGCGGACACATAACCACACCTTTGTAACAAGCATAAATGCTGGAGTAGTTAGAATAGATATCAGAACTTCTTGCCTCTGATCACGGGTACTGTGTTGCACACAGTTACTCTAGATAGAGAATAGAACATTTCTCCAGACGTCTGTTTCATCCGATGTCCTTCTGCTAATAAATGCCTGCTGGCGCACTAAACTGCCAACGACTCTGCTGACTCCGGAAAGCCTCCTGTAGAATTTGAATTACGCAATATATACTCTGTAAGGTCCTTCTGATTTGACTAACGTATTGTGTGTAAAATTCCTACAAATGATAAGAGAAACTGATAGAAAAGTATTCTTTTAATTCTTGCAGGTGACTAGGTTTCCATTGGGCTTAGTCCACATTACCTGTCTATTCGGTGGTGGTGGCCCTTTTTGACGAGGAATAATTAGCCTAATTAATACTTAATAAGGTGATGAATTAATTTATTATAATAGGTGTAGTTCTCTATTCATATCCTACACACGTTAGCGGCAAGCAACACTAAAATGTTAGCTAACATTAGCGACCTTGAGTCCTGGAGTCGGCAAAATAACATCAGAGTGGTCAGCCTACCCGGGTCAGTGGAGGAGCCGCGACCGACAGTCTTCTCTGCAGAGCTGCTCATGGAAGTCTTCGGTAAAGGCCTCTTGGAATAAACGCTAGAAGGTGACAGGGCTCACCGCACACTATCTGATAAGCCAAAGTCAGGGCAGAGACCGCAGCCAGTCATTATCAGGTGGCACAAGTACTAGGTGAAGGAGAGGATCATACTAGAATCCCGCGGCAGGAGAGGCAAGCTGCAGTACAAGGGCTTTGATGAAGGATGGAGGTAAGAAGAGACTCTCTTCGGTCTCCGAGGCTAAACGTTTCATAACATCCATCCGTCCGGAAGAGACTGGGTGACCGCAGCTGGTGGTCCCACCCCGGACGAGCCACTGTTATGGTATCTGGATAACCGTGAGTTGATGTGATGCCAACTGTACAGCTGTGCTATGGCCAGCTGTGGACTAGCAGGAGTTATGAACAGATATCTCTAAGCGGACATTTAACACACTATGGAAATGTTGACTCGAGAGCTGGTGTTTTCTGATATTCTTGAATTCCTATTTTTTCATCCTTTTTTTGTGCCTGCTTACACTATTCAACCTGTCTTCGATCGGCTCTCGTGCCCAGTGCTGGAAGCTCTTTTAAATGTGGATTTAAGCATAGAGTAGAACATAAGCATAGGGCAGAACATATAGGGAAGCTACGGGACAACAAAAACCCAACAACCTTTAACCTCAGTCAAGCAGATACATAGGACTATATTTTTGCTGATGTTCATCAAACTGAGATGTTGCAATACAAGATGTGTTTTGTTCTGTGTTTTAAAACCAAAACTTTAATGTAAATGTGTCAATTGTAATTTCCATCACACCAGTCAAGGCAGCGGCTCTGAGATTTTCCAGAGTGACGTCACGCAAACTCATTTTCACCATGACCATTTCCGCGTAGGCAAGATCAGCATTGATGGAGAGGGTTAAAGAATATTGCTTTATCAGTCAGGCAGCTCCATCAGCATCAGATTTTAACAAAGCATCTATACTTTTTGCTATTTGCATTGCTTCTTCTGAGAAGCGTTTGTCACAGGCTCCTACAAGTGTGTCAATGACAGGATATAAGAGATGTTTAGCCCATTTGTCCTTGGGGCTCTTTGATACGGTGGCTGTCATTCGTGCAGGGCGCTCGTGGCGGGGCTCCTGCTTTATGGCAGAAATGTCACCAGACTCACAAAAATTATATCCCTCCACGTCAAAAGGTTAGGCTTTTCCATACATATATACAGTGGATGTAAATAGCGTTGGGGTGATCCTGGCGCATCCTCTGCTGCACACCATTAACTTTCCCAGCCATAACAGCTGCATCATTATAACATTGAACAAGGAATGAAGGTTGGAAATTCTATGTTCATCCAGGAAGTTTTTAATGCGATCATGTATGGATTATGCATCAGCCCCCTCAGAGCAGTCCAAAAATCCAAGGATCCAATTTCATGTTGTGTGCAGAAGAATTAATAATCATGTGTTAGCGTGTGTATTAGTAATGATTAATGAGAGTGTGATAATCAATGATTTAAGAATTAATAATCATGTGTTAGCGTGTGTATTAGTAAGGATTAATAAGAATGTGATTAGTGTGATTATTAGGTATGATCATTTAAAAGTGTGATAGTGATTATTAGTCCAAGCTCAAACTTTTCTGCTTCCAGCAAAGCACACAAACTTTTGACTCAAGCTTTTTCTGCTCTTTCTGCACAGGAACAAGTCAAGGTCACAAAGACAATGAACTAGTCAGCTTTCACACATGCATATGGCAGATAGGGGAGATTTAGGAGAATTGCTGTCCGTGCTGTGCTTCCTTCACAGATAAAGAAGAAGACTCCTGTGGACACAGAGGGTACCCCTACGCGTGGGGGTTGAAGATGGAGGCGTCGTGACGGCTGCTTCTAAAATACACATATATGCACGCACAAGCGGACACATAACCACGCCTTTGTAACAAGCATAAATGCTGGAGTTTTTAGAATAGATATCAGAACTTCTTGACTCTGATCACGGGTACTGTGTTGCACACAGATGCTCTAAATAGAGAATAGAACATTTCTCCAGACGTCTGTATCATCCGATGTCCCTCCTGCTAATAAATGCCTGCTGGCGCACTAAACTACCAACGACTCTGCTGACTCCAGAAAGCCTCCTGTAGAATTTGAATTACGCAATATATACTCTGTGAGGTCCTTCTGATTTGACTAAAGTATTGTGTGTAAAATTCCTACAGTGCGTAACAAATGCAAGTTGTCATTTGTTTGGATTGGTAGATTTGAGCTTCAGCATCTGAAACGGCGAGTGTCTGGACAGAGGCCAGTGTCTTGAAGGAGGCGGCGGGTGTTGGACACTCAGTAAGATCCGGAGTGTTCTCATTTAAGGGGTCCAGTCGTTCATTTTTCATTTTTACATCAAAAAATGTCGAGGTGCTGTCTCTCCGTTAACTTCTACGCTAGGTAGGCTACTACGGAATGACGGAGGTAGCCTGCACCTATAAAATAACATTGTTTATATATTAATTTTAAAAGATAAATAAATAATACCTTGAAAGTGTGCGTTTTCATGTTTATTTAACCTTATCTTGAAATAAAATTTGAAACATAAAAATGATTTTATTTTGGGATTTACTTTTCCTGTGACAATTTTGGGGCATCAATTACAGTTTGTTATCATATATTTTCTTCACAGCTTTATGTTATTTTATATTCATCACCCATCGACACAGTGAAGTATTCTTGCATTTTGTGACTCATTTAGTCAAAGGGTTCTACTGGACACTGGTCATAATCTGATGTATAGTATATATATATATATATATATATATATATATATATATATATATATATATATATATATATATATATATATATATATATATGTGTGTGTGTGTGTGTGTGTGTGTGTAGTGGGGACCTACATTAATACAGCCTAAACATATAGTTTCATATAGGCAGGCATTCTATTAATCTTATTTGATGTAAAGGAATACCTTCATGGCCTTCCTATCTTAAGACATCTTGGCGCCCTCTTTTGCTGTTTGTTCATTTTTCTCTGTGACTTAAGGGGTCAAATACTGTTACTGTTTGGGAAGAGATCCCAAAAGCTATGTTAAGCTGTTAGCTGCGAGCTAGAGAGCTCAAATGGTGTTCTTTGCTATGGGAGTAGCCCTGAGAGTGGTCACAAATGTTACTGTTTTGTTCCCTTTTTTGATGTTGTTTTTTTTTGTTTTATTCTGTTTTGTGTGTGTAACCCCTAATTGTACCTGTCATGTTGAGGCAGCGTAGTATCAAACATAAAATGAGGGTTAACTTCTATTCTAGACCCGATGAGGAGACTGCTGATATTTACCAGGCTGATTGCTGGACCAGACTTGTAACATCTACCCCAAAAAATTACACGGAAACACAGACGGGAGGTTTAAAGGAGTTATATTGGAATCGATGATGGGGTGAGTTATGATGGAAGTGTGAATGACCGGGGTAGCAACCAGGATGGAGATGGAGATGGACGGATGGCAGCAGTCGAACCAAGCACGATTCTTTTATATTTCAAAACAGCTCTGCTCCAGCCCCCCACAACCCCGACAGGGACAAACGGTTGAAGCGGTTGCACTTTCCTGAATGAAAAGGAAAGCGCACTGCAGAGCCAAAGTCATCTCCTCAGTAAGTGGCTACCCTCGATAAATTGCATTAAATCAAACAAGGTATCAGATGATTAACATCTTGGTATGGTTCTTCTAGGTGACAAAGGTCTAACGGAATACCTAATAACCCCGCTGGCAAACCCCGCTACTGAGCAGGAGCGCAGGTTCAGTAGTGCGCACACACGCACAGGCGCACATGGGTCACAGTGGAGCGCTGCCTCGGGTTGACTGCCTCGGTTATTCTTTTCCAAACAGCTTTTTTCTGGGCCCCTTTTATTCCACTCTTAAGACTGCCAAAAAGCACATCTTTATTTTGCTCCATCTCGGATGTCAGGATGCCGATCTGTGTACCAGCGTTCTTCCTCTCCATGTTTGACCTCAGTGGGCGAGGCCTTCGAACCAGGAATATTTAAGGGCGTAACGTGTTAATGACTTCATGGAGGCGTTGACGCAAGTTCTGCACATATTCTGAATGTGTCTTATGGGTTCCAGTGAGAGGGTTGGTGCCCAGGATGAGATCAAGTGTGAGGGTTGGCTGGTTAGCTCTCCTTTAGCTCTCCTTTTCCTCCCCTTCTAGAATGCGCTTTGCTATTGCCTCAATCCTCTCTTTCTCCTGGATGAAGTCCTCATCTTCCTGAGGTGGAGCCTGCGGCCGTCGAGACAGACCATCTGCATCCCAGTTGGTATGTCCTACTCGATACTTGATGTTGAATCTGACCTGAAAGAAGTCGGTTATTTCTTCGTCAGTATACTGTTCATCTATGCCCGTAACATAAAGGCAACTAGGTCCATGTACGTCAAACTGGTTGCAAAGATCCATTTTATTATGCACTTAAGTTTAGTTTAGTTTTTATGGTCTATCTCAGTGGTAATTTAACCAACAAATCAACTCAACTCTAAAGTCTGTATGAGTCTACTTATTTCAGACTATTTGGGGTAGGATCTAACTTAATTTGCAGCAGTCTCCTGGCTAGCTCCCCCTACTTGTACCTGTCATGTTGAGGCAGCGTAGTATCAAACAATACAATTAGGGTTAGCTTTTATTCTAGACCCGATGAGGAGACTGCTGATATTTACCAGGCTGATTGCTGGACCCGACCTGTAACATCTACACCCAAAAATACATGGAAACACAGACCGGAGGTTTAAAGGAGTTAAATTAGAACCGATGAATATTTTTTTTGTCAGCTCAGTATGTTAAAACAGTAAGTTACCATTACAAAATAGGTCCACAGTTATTTCAAGTGTCTTTGTTTGATTTGAACCAAAAAAAATTAAAATAAAGATATATAAAGATAATATGGAAATGTGAATGGCCGAGGTAGCAACCAGGATGGAGATGGAGATGTACGGATGGCAGCAGTCGAACCAAGCACCCAAGTGAAGGACCAGCCTAAAAAAAAACAGCCTACACAACCATGCCGAAAATTACTCATGATGTCTATACTAAAAGGCAATTTGAATGCATTTAAATAAAATTACTGCTTTCCTGTGTCCATGTTACTTTGTAGCGCCTACAAGTTATAAAATAAATTATTCAGCCTGAGGCTCGCTGGTGTGGGAAAAACTAGTGAGGGAAGGGGTCAAAACAAAATATAATTCACCTGGGGACGTGACAATCACACACTCACAAAACCAGGGAAGCACAGCACACAGGGAAGGAAGGGACTACCATACCGGTTTCAAGTGCCGCAGTAAAACTACAACATACCTTTTGGCCGGATCAAATACACACACAAGGCGGTAAGAGAGGGAGAGAATATGCCGCTACCAGCATTTACCTGCAACCATGCTCACGTTAGCTTAAAAATGTATCGACCAAGACCATGCAGACAGAGAGGACACTTACCACTGCAACACAACGGGAAAAGCGCACACCAAGCAGGGCACGTCAGCTCAGCCGCTCTGCAGCAAAACATACATATGCTATAAGAACAAAAGGGCCAATACTTGGCTACGTGGTAAGGACGAGCAGCGTGCAATCCTACCTGCCGAGAGCCAAAACTTCCGGACCGGAAGTGATGCGTCACACAGGAGCGCAAAGAGAAAGCACTGGGGAGAGCTGTCCTATTTATACTCCGTTCCGCCTACCATGGGTGGCTACCATTGGCATTCAATTAATGACCAGATATAAAAGCATCCTACTGTTACACAACTTTGGTTACATGTGTTTTTGTTGTTTTTTTTCGTTCTGTTTTAATCTTTGGGTGAAAGTCCCATGGTGCCGTTGTTGCAGTCCTACCCTTTGAACACAGGCAATTTGATATTACACGTGTCTTGTGTCCTCCCTACACTCGCCACGCCACACCTGGCATTGTCGGCAGGATTTACTCTATAAAGGCAGAGACGTGTGTTTATGTAATTATTGTTCTTTCTCCATTTCCTTTTGTGTCTTAATATTGTTTTCTCTCCAGGCACACTGGGCAACTTTAAGACAAAGCAGCAATGGTTTTCAGCGGAACTCTATGCCGCTTCGGGTGAGGTTTCTTGCTACAGGTTTAGTGTTGGCTGTGCTATTGTACCATATTATTTACCTGTTGTGTAGTGAGTGTTCGAGTCATGGGGGAAGAGTTACAGTTAAAAACTGACAACGACCGTCTGCGGCAGAAGCAAGCTGGCACTAGTGAATCTTCTTCGACCTTCACCCTGTGTCCCATCTTTAGGGGGAGGACGGGTATAGGCCTCATTGAGTGGATAGAAGAGGTACAAGCATGTATGAGGGCGCAGTGTTTATCCTTGTCTGACCGTGCATTTTTCCTGTTTGACCATCTAGAGGGTGAGGCTAAGGAGGAGATCAAGCATCGTTCTTGTGCAGACAGAGAGGACCCTGATAAAATACTTGCTATCTTGAAGGAACTATACTGGTGTACCGAGTCTTATGTCTCTCTGCAGGAGGCCTTCTTTTCTAGGAAGCAGCAAGAAGGAGAGACTCTTCAGGAGTTCTCCCTCGCTTTGATGGCTCTCGTTGAGAAGGTGAGACAGCTTGCACCTACTGGGATGCTAAATGCCGAAGCTCTTCTGAGAGACCAATTTTTGAGCATGTGTTGGAGGGTTCCCTGCGTCGTGAGTTAAAGCCGTTTGGGCAAAACAGCCTGATTGCACTTTGCTCGATGTCAGGGCAGAGGCGATCCAGTGGGAGCGGGAAGGTCTGCCCGGCGGGGTGAGAGGCCGCAGTCATTCAGTCCCCTCTGTATTTGGTATCCAGTATGGTGTTCAAGGTGGCCATCATGGTGCTGTCCGTTCACCCCCAGTGCCTGATGTGAGTGAGGTGAGAGAGATGCTCTAGGGGCAGCAAGAGCAGCTCGACCAGCTCACTGAAAGCATCACACGGTTGCAGGCAAACTGGCGCAGCTGTCCTTCTCGTACAGGCCCTGTAAACAGCCCGGCCATTTTGCGATGGAATGTGACAGCGTGCGTGCCCCTTACACTCAATCTTCTTCAAAACCCCCATCTAATCCAGTCGGGAAACTAGAGCCCACCAAACTGCTGAGCCACAGTGTGGGTGAGGCGGCTATTGGCTTGCATGCTGGTTCCAGTATTCTAAATCTTCCCAAGTTAATCTCGTCTTGTCCCCACGTCGATGTGGGCATGGGTGGGGTGAAGGTTCCTTGTTTAGTGGATACTGGTTCCATGGTGTCCTGTGTGTCTGAGAGCTTTTTTCGCCGGTATTTTGAGCCTTGGGGTCAGGAGTGCCTCCAGTCATGCCACTGGTTGCAGCTTCGAGCTGCTAACGGTTTAGCTATCTCTTACATTGGCTACTTGGGGCTTTAGGTACAACTTTGTAGGAGGTTGATGCCCAACTGTGGAGTGTTGATTGTAAAGGACCCTCCTGGGGTCCGTTTCACAAAGCAGGTTTAGTGAAAACTCTGAGTCTGTTAACCCTGAAATGAGGGAAACTCTGAGTTTTCCGTTTCACAAAGGGAGGTAACTCAAACCAGAGAAAGAGGGGTAACTCTAGCCTGTTTCACAAAGAGAGGTAACTTAACCTCTTGGTCAGTTACCATGGTAACATGCTCTCTGAACCTAACCTGGTCGGGACCAGGTTTTTCTCAGAAAACCTTGAGTTTCTCTCTGTCTCCGCCCTCTTTCAGCCGAACACGGCATTTGATTTCCTCATTCATTCAGTCAGCAGGTGAGTTTTGGCGTAGTATAGTTCCGTCTGTTTTTTCAGAAAATCATTGCAAAAATCAGACATTAGAAGTTATATTAGGTGGCGACTATTTTCGCTACCATGGCATGTCCCGTGGATGAAGGTGCAGCATTACTGCACAGAGAATTAAATATTCGTCAGGAGATGATTATCAAACTATTGATTATAGATGTTCTTGCATTTCCAGGCAATTATCTTTTTGAGCGGTACAGTTTCACGTCACAGTCTATCATTTACAAACACAACCTCATCCGTCCTTACATTTCCAACATTAACAACCAATGTCATGCTCTCACATCACAGCAGATATTGTGTGTTGCGCTGTGTTTTTTGGAAATGGGAGCTTTTTATACAACATATAAAACAGCCACTTACGGTAATATTTACTTTACAATGTAAAACATGCTCAAAATGAGGCGTCACCATGAGATTGTGCCGATGTTTTACGTGTTTGAACAATGTTTTTATGTTTCATCTTAAGCTGCTACCAAGTCCGCTTCTCCCCCGTGGGAATGCACCTAAATTAAATAAATTAATAGGCTCCCACTCAAGCAGTTCCCCCTGTGATATTATTGTGATTGCAAAGGACTAAATTTAAACTTACGCACTGACCCGAGCAGAATGTTCTCCCGCACCATCTCCCTCTCTTTTGCTGCTGCAGCGGTGTTAGACTTTCAGCGAAAAACATACTCAAACTCACCGTATGAGCGCATTAATATTTACAGTTGCAGTTGTAGCATAGCCCTCCTCTTCCCTGTTGCCATGGTGACTCGTCAAATCAGGGCTCCATTGATGCTGTTTTTTTTTACTTGTGGTGCACGCGCTTAACTCCAGGTCAAACTACTCTGAGTTGATCAACCTAACGCAAATCAGCTTTTCTGAAACCGAAAACTCAGAGTTTCCTATCTCAGAGTAGATCAACTCAGAGTTCAGGGTTAGGCTCAGATTTTGTCAAACCTGCTTTGTGAAACGGACCCCTGGTGGTGTGCCTGCTCAAGTGCCTGGTGTTCTGGGTATAAACAAAATTCGTAAATGCTACCAAGAGCTCTTTGGACAGTATGGTGAGGCTTTGTTCTCTCAGTCCTGTGTCTCGGGGACTCCACCCCTCATCGTGCAGGCACTGCAGCAGTGTCAACATGCCAATGCTCAGACCCATCAGGATAGTTCAGGGAGAGCAAAGGTCAGAGGTAAAAGGGCTTGGCAAATTCCTGGCGGCATCATGAAGATCGAGGCAGCCACATGCGCTGAAAGGTATTCTGGTGCCACAGTGTTGTTTGAGCACCCTGCTTCTGGTTTGCCTGCTTGCTTGCTTGCGTCCCCTGCCCTGGGTCAATTGATCAGAGGTACGACTTACATACCGGTCATTAATGTAGGCTTCACTGATGTGGTGTTGCATGCCCGCACTGTTGTTGGCACACATGATGCCGTGAATATCATCAGCCTCCCTTTGGGAGTCAGTGAGGTGCCCCCTTGTATTGCCACTCTGTCAGCTCAGACAGTGCCCCCTAGACCTGTCATCGTTGTCTTCAGACGAACAGCTCCAGGTGAGGTCTCTGCTTGGGCATTACGCCCCCATCTTCTCAGCCCATGATGGAGATCTGGGCTGTACCAACTTGATCTCCTATGACATCGCCGTGGCCGATGAGATCCCTGTAAGGCAAAGTTATAGGCGCATCCCACCCTCAGAATACGAAGTGGTGAAGGAACACATAAATCAACTGCTTTTGTCACAGGTAATCCGGGAGAGTAGCAGCCCATATGCTTCCCCCATTGTGTTGGTGAGGAAAAAGGATGGTAGCCTGCGTATGTGTGTTGACTACAGACAGCTCAATAGTAAAACTAGGAAGGACGCCTTTCCTCTGCCTCGCATTGAGGAGTCTCTTGATGCGCTTTCTGGTGCCGACTGGTTTAACACCCTGGACTTGGCCAGTGGTTACAATCAAGTGCCAGTTACGGAGTCCCACAAGCCAAAAACTGCCTTTTGTACACCATTTGGCTTGTTTCGTTGGGAACAGAATGCCCCAGCACGTTTCAGAGGCTCATGCAGCGTATTTTGGGGGATAAACAGTGTGAGTCATTACTGCTGTACCTTGATGACATTGTTGTTTTCAACAACATGGGGAGCGTTTGCAGGTTGTGCTCGACCGACTCCAAAAAGAGGGCCTCAAGGCCAAGCTCAGCAAGTGCTCCTTCTTTCAGAAGGAGGTGCATTATTTGGGCCATGTGATATCTGGAGATGGTGTCTCCACTGAGCCTAGCAAGGTTGAGGCAGTTGCTAATTGACAGTCTCAGACCTGCAGCCTTTTCTTGGCTTTGCCAGTTATTACCGGTGGTTTTTGGAAGGATTTGCAAAGTTGGCAGCCCCTCTGCATAAGGCTGTGGCAGAGTTTGGAAACACTAAGACAGGTAAAAAGGAACATGGTTAGCTATAGTTCCATGAAACTTGAGTTCTTGGCCCTTAAGTGGGCCATGAAGGAAAAGTTTAGAGAGTACCTGTTGGGTAACAAGTGTGTTGTACAACAATCCTTTGAGTCACTTGTCTTCTGCTAAATTGTCTGCAGCTGAGCAGCGATGGGCCGCCCAGCTCGCCTCCTTCGACTTCGATAATAAGTATCGGTCATGGAGGAGTAACCAGAACGCTGATGCCCTGTCTCGTCGGTGCCCAACTGGCCCTGTGGATATGGATGCTATGCTCCCGGGTACTGCTATGCCAAAGCCTTTGCAACAAGCGCTGAATGTGAGAGAGCCTGAGGTAACTCAAGCTGCCATTGTTGCTCTGCCACAGCACACTACCCCTGAGATCTGTACCCTTCAGCAGGCTGATTCGGTTATCCTAGGGCTGCGGAAATTTTGGAAGAAAAAGCAGCGTCTTAACTATGAGGAGTGGGCACAGCTGTCGCGCTCTGCCCTGATCCTTCTCCGTCAGTGGGACCGCCTGGTTGAGAGGAACGGAGTCCTGTACAGCCGGGTGTTCCCCTTAGAGGGTGCGGAACCTGCGCTTCAGTTGCTGCTGCCTGATGCTCTCACTAGTGAGGTTTTGACCCAAGGCCATCAGGAAACATGGCCATCAGGGAGTGGAGCGAACGTTGGCGCTGCTGCGGTCCCGGTGCTACTGGCCTGGTATGTCTTCTGATGTGGCTCAATGGTGGGCATGTAAGAGGTGTCAAGTCGCCAAAAATGTGCACCCAACAGCTCACAGCTATATGGGCCATCTGTTGGCATCGCGTCCTAATGAAATCCTCGCTATTGATTACACCACCCTTGAGCCTGCCCAGAACGGTGTCGAAAACGTGTTGGTGATGTCAGACGTTTTTAGTGAATATACCATAGCTGTCCCCACCCGGGATCAGTGTGCCTCCACAGTGGCCAAGGTGCTTGTGTCAGAGTGGTTTAATAAGTTTGGGATCCCCTCTCGGTTGCATTCAGACCAGGGCCGTAACTTTGAGAGCTCCCTTATACAGCAACTTTGCAGGCTGTACGGCATTGTGAAATCGCGCACCATACTGTACCATCCTGAGGGGAATGGTCAGTGTGATTGGTTCAATCGGACACTTCACAACTTACTGCGTACACTGCCTGTCTCCTGAAAGAGGGACTGGAACTCGTGTTTGCCTCAGGTCCTTTACTGTTATAACATGACTCCCCATCAGACTACTGGAGATTCTCCGTTTTTTCTGATGTTCAGCCAGGAACCTTGACTGCCACTAGACTTTCTACTGGGTAGAGTTGAGAGTCCTGTTAATGGTTCTGTCCATGAATGGGTCCAGAAACATCAGGCCCGACTACAGGTGGCATTTGAAGGTGCAAGGGAACGCTTGCAACAGGCTGCAGGCCGCCAAAAGCGAGCCCATGACCAGCATGTTAAAGATCTTCCGCTGAGGGAAGGGCAGTGGGTATTCTTGCGGGACATCAGTGCAAGAGGGCTTAGTGAGGTATCAAGTGGTGAGGGCACCTGCAGAAGGTGGCTCGGTGTATACAATCGCGCCAGTAGACAATCCGACCAAGGTCAGGCAAGTCCACCACAAGACGTTGAAAGCTGTGGTTGGCGCAGAGCCACCCAGTTGTGCTCCCTCTCATGACCCACTATCGGTGGAACAACCACTTGCTGAGAATGACTGTTCATTTTATTATGATCTGTTGGTCCTTAGGTAACAACCCCCAGTGACCTCTGCGGCCAGGCCCGCTATCAGCCCAACTGCTGTGACTCTGACTCCACCCCAAATGCCAGTCCTATCTTCTGACTCTGACCCCCCGGTAGGTGGCCCTTTAACAGCTTCACACACTGGAGTATTGAACTTTGTGGCTGCCCCCCCAGTCTGCTGTCCTGGTCATAGCAACATCGCCCCACGCGGGACCACACGTTCAACTGCTGGGCACCACTCTAATGTGCATCACATCCCACGGCCAGTTGGACCTGTGGAGGATGCTGGTCCTCCCACACCCATTTCCAATGCAGTCTCTGCTCTATTTAGACCCTGGTTCTAGCCTGTGTTTCTTGCTTTGTTTTGTTCATCGTCGGGACGACGATTCAAGAAGCAGGGGTAGAATGTAGCAGCAGGATGCTTTTATATCTGGTCATTAATTGAGTGCTAATGGTAGCCACCCATGGTAGGCGGAACGGATTATAAATAGGGCAGCTCTCCCCGGTGCTTTCTCTTTGCGCTCCTGTCTGACGCGTCACTTCCGGTCCGGAGGTTTTGGCTCTCGGCGGGGGCTTGTCTTTACCACATAGCCAGCTGTTGACCCTTTTGTTCTTATAGCACATGTATGTTTTGCTGCAGAGCGGCTGAGCTGACGTGCCCTGCTTAGTGTGCGCTTGTCCCGTTGTGTTGTGGTGCTAAGTGGCCTCTGTCTGCATGGTCTTGGTCGATACATTTTTAAGCTAACGTTAGCATGGTTGCAGGTAAATGCTGGTAGCCGCATGTGTCTCTCCCTCTCTTACCGCCTTGTGTGTGTATTCGATCCAGCCAAAAGGTATGTTGTAGTTTTACTGCGGCACTTGAAACCGGTATGGAAGGCTCATTTTAATAATGTTTTGTGCTTTTTTTTTTAGATGAGATACGGCCATTGGGCCGAACGATCCATGTGACATAAGAGAAGTCACGATCAGCTGACCACCGGCGCAACTTGCTGGTGGTTACGGGCTTGACTTGGGAAACATGGAAGGTCGGGTGAATTCTGAGGGACGCAGGAAGCTTCAGGCGGACAGCACTGGGGTTCACGATGGCTTCGATCTCGAAGGGTCCAATGAAACGAGGGGCGAGTTTCTTAGACGAGACACTCAGGGGAATGTCGCGAGAATTTAGCCACACCTTTTGTCCAGGTCTGTATTTGGGTGCAGGGGTGCGATGACGATCTGCCATCTTGCGGTTCTGCTCCGCCGTTCGGAGCAACGCCCCACGGGTCTCCCTCCAAATCCGACGCACTCTTTGGAGATGGTGCTGAACGGATGGCACCGCTATCTTGGCTTCCCGGGCCGGAAACAAAGGGGGTAAGTCGCCCAACGAAGCCTCGAAGGGGGACATACCTGTAGCGGTGTTGGTCAGGGAGTTGTGGGAGTACTCGACCCAGGAGAGCTGCGAAGACCACAAAGAAGGGTTGCGGGCACAGATGCAGTCTCCAAATCCTGATTCGCCCTCTCCGTTTGGCCATTCGACTGGGGATGGAACCCCAAGGATAAACTGACCTTGGTCCCTAAGGCCTGGCAGAAGGCCTTCCAGACCCGGGAGGTAAATTGCGGACCACGGTCGGAGACGATGTCCGCAGGTATCCCATGGAGGTGAAACACGTGGTCCACAAGGATTTGTGCCGTCTCCATGGCCGACGGCAACTTCGGGAGAGGAACAAAGTGCACCATCTTTGAGAAACGGTCCACTATCGTAACGATGGTGTCTTTACCTTGAATGAAAAACGCTTCTTCAAAGTCAAAAAGGCGCTGTTGGCGGCAGGGGACCAGCTACCAGACCAGTAGCGGGAGAGGTCAACCTGGTTATTGGAGAAACTACCTGACTGTAGTTGTGGATAAATCGTCGGTAGAAATTGGCGAAACCCAAAAACCTCTGAAGTTGTTTGCGAGAGGTGGATGTGGGCCACTCAGTCACAGCCGTGACTTTCGCGGGGTCAGCCCTCACCTCTCCGCTCTCAACAATATAACCCAAGAAGGCTACCAACGATACATGAAACTCGCATTTCTCGGCTTTCACAAATAACCGATTCTCCTGGAGACGCTGAAGAACCTGACGAACGTGCATCACGTGTTCGTTCAAGTCCTTAGAGAATACCAGGATGTCGTCTAGGTACACAAATACGGAGCGGTTGAGCAGGTCCCGAAGCACGTCATTAACTAGAGCTTGAAACACAGCCGGAGCATTGGTTAACCTGAAAGGCATGACCAGGTATTCAAAGTGCCCAAGTGGCGTATTAAAGGCTGTCTTCCACTCGTCCCCCTCCCTCACCCTCACGAGGTGATATGCATTGCAGAGGTCGAGTTTCGAGAAGACGGTTGCGCCATGCAACCGCTCGAATGTAGAATTAATCAGTCAATGACGGGGTTGTGAGTGATGAGCCAGGGAAGACCAAGAACTACTGGGGCATTAGTGGTTAACACTTAAGGGAGTCTCCAGCTGGTTCACGGGGATGGCGTTGGCGGCAACAAACCCACAATCGATTATATTTGTGTCGGCACCTGAGTCAATCAGTGCCTGAAGGGAAAATTCCCTGTCCTCACAAGTCAAGATTATTTGGGACCACTGAACGACTCACCAGAACCCCGCCTGTAGACTGGTGAGTCTGACCGTTTAACCGTCTCCGACAATGAGCTATCTGGTGATCTGGACTTCCACAATAAATACATACCCTATACGAAAACGCCGCTCACGTTCAGCGGGAGTCAAATGGCTACGACCTAGCTGCATGGGTTCCTACTGGTCAAGAGCGGAGGACAGAGGGACCCGACTACTCAAGGGTACAACAGGGATCTGCTCGGGAAGACAACTAGGAAGACCAGGAGTTATGGGGAACACTGACCATCTCTCGCGGCGTCTCTCACGCAGATGGTTGTCAATCTTGATTGCTAGGGTAATGAGCTCCTGGAGGTTAGCAGTCTCAGATCTGCCGACTAGACTGTCCTTAACCTCCTCATTAAGCCCCTTAAAGAAAATGCTCTGAAGAGCCCGATCATCCCATCCTAACTCTGCCGCTAACGTGCGAAACTCAAGCGGAACCCTGGCGTAAATCCAGCAACCGGTTGCTGGAATCGCTATTAGCGACAGGATGATCGAACACAGACAAGATCTCACTGGTGAACTGTTGGAACGTTGCCTGCCGAGTCAGGGTTGTTCCAAAACGCAGCTCCCCAGACTCAAGCCCTACCTGACAACAATCCCAGCACATAGGCTATCTTGGTGCTGTCGTTAGCGTATGTGAGGGGCTGTTGACCGAACACCAGAGAGCACTGGAAAAGAAAAATCCCGCATTCACCCAGCGTTCCACAATAACGCTCTGGTGCCGGAACATAGGGCTCACGAGGAAGGAGTGTACTCACGGTAACAGCGGGTGACTCAACATTCACAGGAGCGGCAAGGAGAGGTCCCACCTGTCTTTATTCCAGACGAACAGCGCAGCCAGTCAACTGACTGAGACTTGTCAGAGTTCCTTCCAGCGTCTGTGAATGCTTACCGAGGAGTATTCCTTGGGAAGTGACTGCGCACGCACGGAAAAACCAGGGAGTTCGGTTTCCATGCCCGCGGGGTCCATGTTATGGCCGGACCGTTCTGTCAGGAACGGAACAGGGATAGCACAAAAGGTGGACCCAATGCAGACACGGACAAAAAGTAAAGTTACAAATGAAACGTTTAATATAATAGACGGACAAACGCAAAACACTACAGAGAATACAAATACAAAGACTAACTAAACGAACACGGGAATAACAGGAACAGGAAGACGACGGAAGATCAGGGAGACGGACGGGAAACGGGAACACGGGAAACTACGGAGAAAAACAGAAAACAAACATGATTAATCAACTTACTTCGGGGAGCGTGAAAACTACAACGAGAAAGGGGATGCCAGTCCGGGTTTTAGTTTTAGTTTTACCAATATAGGGGCGACGACGGTCCGGCGCTGCATGCCTGTCAGCTTCAGGTATTTATGGTGGTGGGGTAATCAGCATTACAGGCTGCAGCTTGGGGAAACGCCTGCCGGACCTAGACAGGGACAAGGGAAGACACATGCAGGGAAACACAGACAGAGGGAGACAAACTCACACAAAACGGAAGAGAGGAGGGCACTGACAGACACAGATCATGACAATTTGCTTTCTTTTCTTGGTTTATTCCGGGCAATATTTATTTTGTTTGGTTTAATCATAATTTGCCCAGCGTCCATTTTCATACTTGTTTTGTTCCACTATGTGACTATTCTTTTGTTGTCTGTTTTCTTTGCAGAGGCCGGTGGTGGTGGTGGTGCTGGTGACCGGAGTGGTGGTGTCCCTTCCTTCCCTGTGTGCTGTGCTTCCCTGGCTTTTTTACGTTATTCACAAGTGTGTGTGAGTGTGTGTGATTGTCACGTCCCCGGGTATATTTTGTTTGGACCCCTTCCCTCACTAGTTTCCCCACACCAGCGAGCCTCATGCTGAATAATTTCTTTTATAACTTGTAGGCGCTGCATTGTTTTAATATTTAATAATAAAAATGTATTTGATTGTGAACCATGTCTCATGCCTAATGAGTGACCTTACTTGTCTTTCCTGACGGATCAATTGGCAGATTTAAATCTTTGGGTGAAAGTCCCATGGTGGCGTGCTACCCTTTGAACACAGGCAATTTGATATTACTGTGTCTTGTGTCCTCCCTTCGCTCGCCACATCAATATTATTGTTCCTATGGCTAATGCTGTAAAGACAGGTACAGGTACAGGAGTGCGTCTAATTTCCTGGGATACTAAGGTTATGAACAAAGCAATCAAAATTGATTCCTTTTTACTCGTTAACAATCTTCTCGACTGCGTAAAGGCATGTCAATATCACCCAGTAGTCACTTCTGACCATGTTTCTACCGCAGTTGACATTAGTTTTCCACAAGATACAATTCCACCTTCACCATTGAGGTTCAGCTCACACTTACTGTCGAATAGTAAGTTTAAAGATTTTGTTGCGACTTAAATCTGCTCTTACATAGAGTTTAATGACACACCTGATGTCAGCAGTGGCTTTCTGTGGGAAGTGCTTACACCTACTATTTGGGGACAAGTGATATCCTATATTTCTCACATGAGAAGGGCAGAATGGGCTAGGCTGGTGGAAATTTCAGAGGAACTGTTAAAATTTGATGGAACCTATTCCACCTCTCTGTCACCCTCCCTCTATAAGAAACGGCTAATACTACATTCGGAAGACAGCACCTATTGCGGTATAAACTGAATATTCAGAAAAGTTAATTATTTTTGACAACAATTTGGCTGACAAGCCAACAGCAGACAAGGGGTTCAATTATTTGGGGTTGTTTATCACCAGCTCCTTCTGGGGCTTTTTTCAAAAGAACTTCCAGCCGCTATAAGATAAATGCAAGTCAGACTTGTCTAGATTGGCGGCCCTCCATCTGTCCCTTGCAGGCTGGGTTAACCTAATTAAGATGGTAATTTTACCAAAGTTTTTGTATCTTTTTCAACACCTCACAATTTGTCTTAACAAATATTCTTTTTACTAATCTAGACCAACGACTTAATACATTAATGGCATAATAAAACAGCCCATATCAAAAAACACATTCTTCAAGTTCAGAAAATTCTACCATGAAAAAAACATCATAGTAAGATTTTGGCAAAAGATAATGGGAATGCTAATCTATAGTACTACATTAGAGGAAAATATCTCACCACTAGGTCCATTTAGTCGATTTAGGTTTTATCATCTCGTTCTGCAAAAAAAAGCTGAAGTCCGACATTTATTCTTGACATTGGAAACATTTTCAACATGAACAAAAACCTCCATCTGCTAATAAACATCACGGGATATGAATAAAAGCTAAAATTACCTTAAGGTGAGATGTTCAGTCAACTTCACCTTTCTTACTTTTTTACACAAGTTTCTGCTTGCATCTTAATTTGGAAATACTTAAGAAGCATTTTTGTCTTTTTTATTATTTAATGCATTTTATTGACAATGATTGCAAAGTTTAAACAACACAAATAAAAAAGCATATTCAAATGATAGCCCACAGTCTCTCTCAAGTTGATTATTTATTTCAAGTAGTCAAGACTTGGGGGCACCCAAGTGCTTGAGGGTCTTCACGATCCAGTCAACTCCACTTGACTTCCTTGATTCTCAGACAGTAGCTTAGGACTTGCATCCATGTTTTTGTCCTTTCTCAGCAAACACATACGTTGAAACGAAGTTCGTCCTCTGTATTCAACCCCTCCTAATCACTAGGAGCATTGGGCCAGTGCCTTGGTCAGGGACAGCGACAGGAACATGTTTTTTTGGTGGTGAAAGGATCCTGGATCACCCAGAGAAAACCCACACCACCTTGTGCGTTCCTGTCTAAATTTTGAGTTCCATTGTAGATGTTGAATTCTTCTTTGTGGTTGTTTGTTTGTTTCTCAGCATGGACAGACAGGAAACAGGTGTTGTGTGTACAGAAAAACGACAGTTATACTCTGTACTGAGGTGTGCTGAAGTCTGCTCGGGGGTTGCCTTGTGAATAGCTGAGTCTCTCATATCTGATTTGGAGGGCACTGTGAGTTTTGAGCAGCTCATGATACTCAGAATTCATGTCACAATGCCTCCTGCTGAGCTGTGTGTATTCCTGTTGCAGGTGGTATAGAGCCTTTGTGGACTCATCCTGGGCAGTTGTCTGTTGGTTGAGTCTGAACTCAGTGTTATCGGCGTGCCTGAACTGAAAGTTTGACCCTGGCAGCCGTTGTTCCTGAAGCCTTGTGAAGGTTTCCTGAGCTTTCTGCAGAGCCACGGACAATTTCTGCTTTTCCTCCAGTGTTTTGATCTGCTTGGTCAAAGTTTCTTTGAGCTCTGCATGCTGATTCTCAGAAGTGGTCCTTGCTTTTTCAAGACCAGAGGTGAGCTGAGCGACTCTCTGCTGCAACTTGGAGTTTGTTTTCTTTTCCTGTTTTAAAGCATCTTCAAGTTCTGCCTGACTTGTCTTGCTCTCTGACTGTTCTCTGAACCCATCTACCATGCGCTGGAGCTTCTTCATGGTACGCTGATTCTCAGAGATGGTATCATTTTTCTGCAACTTCATCTCTTCATGGCGCTCAGAGAGAGAGTGGTATTTAGACTTAACTCTGTCAAGATCTGTATTCATAGCATTTAACTTAGCTGTGATGTCTGCATTGTACATTCTTAATGTCTGCATGTCATACATCAGAGACTCTCTGGACAAAGATGCTTCTCTCTGTTGGTTTCTGGGGAAGTCTGAAGGTTTGGCTGCAGCATGATATTCTTTAACCATCTGCTCAAAGCGCTTCTTCTCACGTTTGAGGGACGACTTTAAGAGTTTTTCATTGAGCAGGCTCTTTTCCAAAGCCATAGTCGTCTCAGATAGTTCTTTCTCTTGGTTCTGGAGCTTCTTACATGCGCTTGAGTCGTCAACCTTCTCCACCTTAATGGCCTCCTCGAGTCTGCTGGCCTCTTGGTCTTTCTGAAGCTGTTTTTGATCAAGCTGCCTCTTCAGAGCAGCCTCAAGTTCAACTTCCAGTCTCTTGTTCTCAGAAGCCAGTTGTTTTTTCTCATGAGTCAGATGTTTCAGCTCTTTGGATTCCTTCTGCTGCTGGGAGACAGCAGCCTCATAGTCCCTCTGAAGTGAACAGTTTTTAGTTTGTTCCTCTTTGAGGTCTGAGGCCAACTGGTCTACTTTATCCTGCAGTGAGGAAACAATGCTGTCCTTGGCTCCAATGCCATTTTGAAGATGCTGGAGATTCAAGTGGAGGGAATCCATTTCTTTGTCTTTTTTCAGGCCATTCTCCTGCAGTTCAGTGAGGTGGTCATTTAATGCATTGATTTGACCACATTTTGACTCCTCACAATCTGCCATTTCTTCTCTGTGCCGACAAGAAGACACCTCCAGATCGTTGTGGAACTTCTCAATCAACTTTTTGTTCTCTTCGAGCTCAGCTGAAAGTTTGGTGATTTTGTCTTTCAGCTTTTTTTTGCTGTGCTGATGCTCTTTCTGTGACTTTTTATTGAGATCAGCCACTTGTGCCTCAATTTCAAGACGAATGCTGTTTTTTTCAGCTTGTTCCTTACTCAGAGATTTTGCAAAAGCATCTTTTTCAGTCTGCTCCTTACTCAGAGCCTCTGCAAGAGTGTCTTTTTCACTTCGCTCCTCTCTGAGGTCTGAGGCCAACTGGTTCACTTTATCCTGCAGTGAGGAAACAATGCTGTCCTTGGCTTCAATGCCATTTTGAAGATGCTGGAGATTCAAGTGGAGGGATTCAATTTCTTTGTCTTTTTCCATGCCATTCTCCTGCAGTTCAGTGAGGTGGTCATTAAATGCATTGATTTCAACACATTTCGACTTCTCACGATCTGCCATTTCTTCCCTGTGCCGATGAGAAGACACCTCCAGATCGTTCTGGAACTTCTCGATCGACTTTTTTTTCTTTTCGAGCTCAGCTGAAAGTTTGGTGATTTTGTCTTTCAGCTTTTCTTTGCTGCGCTGATGCTCTTTCTGTGACTTCTTATTGAGATCAGCCACTTGTGCCTCAATTTCAAGATGAATGCTGTTTTTTTCAGCTTGCTCCTTACTCAGAGCTTTTGAGAGAGCCTCTTTTTCAGTCTGCTCCTTACTCAGAGCCTCTGCAAGAGTGTCTTTTTCACTTTGCTCTTCTCTGAGGTCTGAGGCCAACTGGTCCACTTTATCCTGCAGTGAGGAAACAATGCTGTCCTTGGCTTCAATGCAATTTTGAAGATGCAAGAGATTCAAGTGGAGGGATTCAATTTCTTTGTCTTTTTCCAGGCCATTCTCCTGCAGTTCAGTGAGGTGGTCATTTAATGCATTGATTTCAACACATTTCGACTTCTCACGATCTGCCATTTCTTCTCTGTGCCGATGAGAAGACACCTCCAGATCGTTGTGGAACTTCTCGATCAACTTTTTGTTCTCTTCGAGCTCAGCTGAAAGTTTGGTGATTTTGTCTTTCAGCTTTTCTTTGCTGTGCTGATGCTCTTTCTGTGACTTCTTATTGAGATCAGCCACTTGTGCCTCAATTTCAAGACGAATGCTGTTTTTTTCAGTTTGTTCCTTACTCAGAGCCTCTGCAAAAGCGTCTTTTTCACTTCGCTCCTGCTTCAAGGCCTCTTCAAGATCACCCGTGGCTTTTCTCTTCTCTACAAGGTCTTGCTCAAAGAAAGTGTTGGCTCTTCTCTCCTTCTCTAGGGCTTCCTGAAGAGAAGCTGTGGTTTTTCTCTCCTCCTTTAAGGCTTCTTGAAGAGCACCTGTGGTTTGTCTCTCCTCTTTAAGGGCCTCATAAAGAGCACCTGAGGTTTGTCTCTCTTCCTTTAGGGCTTCCTGAAGAGCAGCTGTGTCCCTTCTCTCCTCCTCCACTGGAAGACCAGCCGTTTTCTTGCGACGACCACCTGATTTCTTGCGACGACCAGCCAATTTCTTACGAATTCCAGCTGATTTTTCAGATGTGTCAGATTCATTGAAACGGGTGTAGTAGTTGTTTTCTTTGCTATATGCAGAGGGCATCTCCTGAATTTCCTCTAGCGTGTCTTTCTCAGGCTCCTCTGCAAACTCTTGAATTTCCTCTGGCGTCTCTTCCTCTGGCTCGTCTACAAACTCCTGAATTTCCTCCAGAACCTCTTCATCACACTCGTCTACAAACTCCTGAGTTTCATCCATTATTTCTTCCTCAGGTTCGTCTGAAAACTCCTGAATTTCCTCTTTCTCAGACTCGCCTGCAAACTCCTGAATTTCCTCCAGAATCTCTTCCTCAAACTCGTCTTCAAACTCCTGAATTTCCTCAGTGTCTGGTTCAAAATCGTCAGAATAGACCTCATCCCCCTCTTTCAGTGACTCCTCAGCTCTCTCCTGGTCCTCCTCTATGATTTCTTCCTCAATCTCCTCTTTGATCTCCTCTTCAATCTCCTCTTCAACAGAATCGTCCTCAGAGGGAGTATTCTGTGGGCACCATGAAAAGCCCATGTAGTCCTTGGGGAAAGCTCCTCCTGATCTAGCTTTGTCCATTTTCTTTTTCTCAAGAAATGACTGCACGTTATTGATATTGTGGTTTCAATGTAGCTGAGATAAATCCTAGCCTTTTAGGTTCCTGTAACTGCTACAACTGTCCTGTGAATGTATGTCTTCAACATGTAGTTAAAAGAACTGTGACATCATACCAGAGGAGAACTGTGACATCATAAATGCAGAGAATGTTCCTTTGTTCTGATTTAACTGACAGATTCCAACACACACACACACACACACACACACACACACACACACACACACACACACACACACACACACACACACACACACACACACATACACACACACACACACACACACACACACAAACACACACCGGCAGCCATTCACATACATATTTGGTATATTTACTTTATTTATTTATTTAGGTATTAATTGCACACTAGTACTAGGCTACTACAAACAAATCATAATCATAATCAGAATATGCATTATGATTATTATTAAAACATTTTTCCAAATTTCTTTATTAGTTTATGCAGACAAGTACACAAGAAAAAGTATAATATTAGTACAGTGTGTCTGCTCTAAGTTAAAAAAAAATGGACAAGAACAGAAAAACCCTGACATTGATCCCGCTGTCTACAAATAATAGCAAATATAAATTAGGTAATTCAAGAAAGAGAAAGACAACAAAAACAAATTAAAAAGGGGGCAGGAGTTCTCTCCTTCCACCAGGAAGTGTCCTCAGCATCATCAGGAGTAACAGTAAGACTATTACTAATAAGAGCCAGCAGTGGGTCCCAAGTTTTGTGGAATACTGTCAAAGATCCCCTCTGTAGGGGTTCAAGTATTTGGGGGTGTTCGTCACCAGCTCTTTCATGGACCTTTTTTAATTGGATACTATTGGATAAATGCAAGTCAGACATGTCTAGATGGGCAGGCCTACCCCTTAATCTTATTAAGATGGTAATTTTACCAAGTCTCTGTACCTTTTTCAACACCTCCCAATTTGTCTTAGCAAATCGTTCTTCACTAATCTAGACCAACAACTTAACGCCGGCACAATAAACCAGCCCATATCAAAAAACATATTCTTCAACTCCCTAAACCTGAAGGAGGACTATCCATCCATCCATCTTCAACGTTTTGTCCCTATTGGGGTCATGGGGGGGCTGGAGCCGATCCCAGCTGACATCGGGCGTGAGGCGGGTAACACCCTGGACAGGCGCCTGTCTATTGCAGGGCACATCCAGACAAACAGAGACAGACAACCATTCACGCCTACTGGCAATTTAGAGTCATTAATTACCTAACACATGCCCGTCACATGCACATGCAAGCAGTATGGCTTGCAAAGGGCTTCGGTCCTTGCCACAGTTTAGAATAACCATGCCCTTCTCCCTTCCTGCACCGACCCTGCATTTCGCATATGGTCAGATAAGGGCCTCAAATTCTTAAGAAACTGTATGACGAAGGGGTTTTCACGTCCTTTGTATTTATGTCGGACAAATACAGCCTGCCTGAGACATTTTACCTAAAAGCAATTCCCACATTTTCTGAACCGTCCCCCTGAAGCTGAGATGGGCCAATTCCTGTCTCTCAACGTACAACACAAACAACTGCTATCTGCCATTTATAATAAGATTCCTCTTCTGAGCCAAGTCCCCACTGCCTCACCTAAAAATGCATGTGTAAAGGTTCTGGGTGTAGACATTACTGATGACCAGTTGAGGGACATTCTGAAACTGGTCCAATCATCTTCGATTTGTGCCAAGCATGGCCTGTTACAGTGGAAGGTGCTTCATAGAGCCCAACGCTAAACTGGCTAAGATATACCCTAGTCACAGTGACACTTGTAATCGCTGTGAGCAGTCCCCAGCCGACCAAGCACACATGTTCTGGGCGGGCCCGAAACTTGCTGAATTTTGGTCTGATATATTTCAAACTCTCAAACAGGCTCATAACACAAATTTGGAACCAAATCCTCTGACTGCTCTTTTTGGGCTCCCTCCGTCTAAAAATCTGCCCATTACTACACAACGTGTCTTGGCCTTTACCACCCTGCTCACCAGACGTAACATTCTCCTAAAATTGAAACATGTTTCTCCACCGACTCATAATAGTTATGTGAAATTTTACAGTGTCTCCGGTTGGAGAGGTTGAGGTTTTCACAGAGGGGATCCTTGGAGGCATTCCACAAAACCTGGGACCCACTTCTGGCTCTTATTAATAACAGTCTTACTGTTATTCCTGATGATGCTGAGGACACTTCCTAGTGCTGGAAGGAGAGAGCCCCCCCCCCCCCCCCCCCTTTATTTCTTTGTTGTCTCTCCCTTTCTTGAATTACGTTAATTAGTTTTAGTGTGTTTTTCTTTTATTTTTTATTTTTATTTTTTACTTAATATCTACTGATACATGTTATTCGTTTACTTGTTTTTTTTTAATTTTTATTGTGACCCTGTTGGACGTTTTTTCTCACCTTAAAGTTAATGTACTGTACATGTGTTTTACCTGTTTCTGTGTTCTGGTCTGCAAAAATCAATAAAAAAATTTGGGGAAAAAAAAGATCCCCTCTGTGAAAACCTTAACTTCTCTAACCCTAGACATTGTAAAATACCACGGATCCAACTATTATGAGTCGGTGGATTTAAGGAGAATGTTACATCAGGCGAGAAGGGTGTTAAGACAACGACACGTTGTGTAGTAATGGGCAGATTTTGAGATGGAGGGAGCCCAAATAGAGCAGTCAGAGGATTTGGTTCCAAATTTGTTTGCATGGTCGGCTGAGGACTGCTTACAACTGTTACAAGCATCACTGTGGCTAGGGTATATCTTGGCCAATTTAGCGTTGGTGAAATGGGCTCTAAGGAGCACCTTCCACTATAATAGGCTATGCCTGGTACAAATCGAAGATGACTGCACGCATTTTTAGGCAATACAGTGGGAACAGGGCTCAGCAGCCAGAGGAATCTTATTAAAAATGAAAGATATCAGTTGTTTGTGTTGTACATTGAGAGACAGGGATTGGTCCATCTCAGCTTCAGGGGGACGGTTCGGAAAATGTGGGAATTGCTTTTGGATAAAATGTCTCATTTGGATGTACCGAAAATATATATATGGCAGGCTGTATTTGTCCAACATAAATGCAAAGGCTGTAAAAACACCATCGTCATACAGGTCATTAAGCGTTTTGAGACCCTTATCTGACCAAAGCTGCAAAACATAGGATCGGTGCAGGAGGGGAGAAACACATCTTTATGCAAAACTGGGGCAAGGGTCGAAGCCCTGTGCAAGCCGTGCTGCTTCCTGAACTGGATCCAGATTTTAATGGTATTGGTGACGACCTGATTAGGTGAGACCTTGTGGGCAGTTATGGAGAGCTGTGAGCAAATCGTAGAGTTCAAAGAGCAGGAAGAAGATGTTATCTCATTATGAGCCAAGGGTAGGCAGATGTCTGTAAGTCCACCACGGAGCCAATATAAAAGTTTATTAATGTTACAGACCCAGAAGTAGTGGCAGCAATTAGGTTCAGGTATAGGGAGTTGAAGAATATGTTTTTTGATACGGGCTGGTTTATTCTGCCAAATAAAGGCGTTAAGTTGTTGGTCTAGATTAGTAAAAAAACATCTGTAAAGACAAATTGGGAGATGCTGAAAAAGATACAGAAACTTTGGTAGAATTACCATCTTTTATCTAATAGCTGCTGGAATTATGGAAAAATGTTTTATAAAATGAATATATTTCATATGTATTTTATGTCTTCACTATATGGGTGAAGCTCAATGTCAAACATGCATACCTGCTTTTGTGTGTCTGCCTTTCAATGCTTGCTGCAAACCATAAATCCCATTATCACAATAATAAAGTTTAATTCAAAATGATCACAGCCCTGGAGTGCTTTGTGATCCATTCAGGATATCTGATATATATTCTATGCTTTACTACTATTTATTTCAATCTATAGTATATCATACCATATCCTTATTATTGTTATTATTTTTTCATCATAAGCATTAATTAATTTGATATTCTACACTATGAAACACTGTATTATATTATGTGCATACTATAGTGCAGATACTACATCATATTACATCTAAAATTATGTTATACTGCTTTGCTTTACTATACTTTACTATGTTATAATATATTGTGCATTATATATTATATTATTACATCTATTATTATATACTGACGGGGCTGGGACTGGTCAGTTGCGTACAAAAACTGATGAAGCCTCTTGAATGAGAGGTGAAACGTCTTCCTAGACACATAACCAAGTCCAGTTGCTTTTGACTGACACTGCTTTGGGGATAACACATTCATTTACATTCTCAGTTTATAATTGTATTTCAATTATATAGTTACTTACTTATATGTGGCCATTAGAATACAATACAAAGTATTTGGCAAAGAATATTAATTAGTCTTGCTACAAAATCAGTGAATTGTTAATTTCTGATGCTTTTCATTTTTACCACTAGATGCCAGCATTGGTCAGTGTCACAAGAACAACACAGTATGACAACAACAAAGATGAAAAGGATAACCTATAGGCCTATTGTGATACGTTTAAACTTAAATGAAGAAATAAAGTAGGAAGGAAAAACTGCTATTTTTTTATTCATAAAAATTTGATTACAGCCTGGTGGATGAAGCTGTTTGCCAGTCTTGTTGTTCTGGCTTGGAGGCTTCTGTACCTACTCCCAGATGGCAGGAGGCTGAAGAGGTTGAGTGAGGGGGGGCTGGGGTCACCCACAATGCTGGTTGCTTTGCTGGTGAGTTCCATAAAGGTCCAGGAGTGAGGGAAGCAGGACACCAATGATCTGACCAGCAACCTTCACTATGTGCTGCAGAGTCCTGCAGTTGGAGGCAGTGCAGCTCCCGTACCGCACAGTGATGCAGCTGGTCAGGATGCTGTCGATGGTGCCCCGGTAGAAGCGGCACACGATAGGTATTTATTCATTTATTTTTCTTTCATATACAGGGTAGATAAAGTGTTTACATCTTTGAATTGATTTAATTGCTATTTTCAACTACTTTTACTACTACTACTACTACTACAAATAATAATAACAATATGCATTGTTATAATTATGTTTTAAATAAATATATTTCATGTTTATATTACATCTTCACCATATTAGCATAATAAAAAACCTCAGAAAATCAGGCTCTCTCAAGTACCACTCGTAGAATGTACCCCCACAAAGACCAATGTTTAAATACAGCAGCGTTGGCCTGCACTATTCAGCTATAGACAGGAAGGTTTATTCTTAATCAGAAAATTATTCATTGTTGACTGTCTTCAGCCATAGCCACACTGTAGGAAGGGGTAACATCAGAACGGACATGTATGTGTTTTCAAACCAATCATTTTACCTGTACTTACTATCCTGCCATCACAGTTTAGGTTGTAACTCTAAACGTGACTACATATTAACAGGAAATGCTAACATTTGATAGATCTTAAAAGTTTCAACACTAAAGTATTTTCTTAGAGTTATATTATTTTAGTAATTAAAGGTTGAATATGCAGAATGAGCAGAACACCACCATCTAGTGTCTTGAGATCGTAGTCGCAACAACAAAAATAATAAATTAATGCCAGGTTGGTCAACCCGGGCCCAGCAGCCTACAGGAGACCAGAGGCTGTTTGAGCCAGTTTGAACCCATTCCCTCTGGCAAAACGCACCATAAAAACAAGCATTGCAGAGGAGTTAGACTGACAGTTACCATTAGCCATTACAGCTTAGTAAACATGAAAGTCAGCTTAGCGATCAAGGAGAAACATAGCAATGTGGGCGTTTTAATGCCGTAAAACTCCTTTATCTCAGTCCATCGGGTGAATGCTTGGCCTTTATTGACTCTAGTTTTTGCTGGGACAAATAACGTAGCTGCAGGATTGGCAAACTCCATTTCACATGTGACAGAAAGTCATCGTCAAACCCGTAAAAAAAAAGTAAAATATTAATTCAAACTAAATATATTTATTTATATGGAAATGAAATACTTTCATTCTGTACCCCTCAAAACGCCCATTGGGTGTATTATTTAAAAACAAATATATAGCTTTTAATAAAGATAGACTTGGACTTAGACTTAGATTTCTCTATATTGATCCTTTGGGATGACTCTCGCAAGGAAATTGAGTTTACAGCAGCTTACAAAAACACAAGGGAGGTGTAGCTCAGTCCATAGGTGACTGGGCTGGGAACCGGAGGGTTCGAGCACCGAACTCCCAACTGCTCGGGGCGCCGGTCACTGGCAGCCCCCTCACTCTAACATCTCTCCATTGGTTGCATGTATATAAATCCTGTCTGAGCATGTGTGTGTATTTCTGGCTTGTGTGTGCGTAAAATGAAAAAAAAATAATAGAGTGAAAATTGAATTTCCCTATTGGCGGGACTAATAAAGGAATTCTTCTTCTTCTTCTTCTTCTTCTTCTAAAAAAAATAAATACAGTATAGGATATCCAATAAACTCTTAGCTGAATAAATACTCTTAGTCAAATATATATGAGGTAAATTTAAGAATACAGGTCAAATTAAATTCACAGAGAGAATTAAGATTAAGAAGATTCAATTATTGCACTTAAGTGGTTGATAAAGTTATTGCACAAAGAAAAGAAGATAGGTGTCCAGGTATGTAAGAGTAGATTATTAGATAGATGCTACATATTCAACCTTTAATGCATCCTTTTTTATTTTGGAGATTCCTTCAAGTACCACCAGAGAGAGCTTGAGCACCACCAATAGTGGAAGTACCACAGTTTGAGAACCAGTGGAGAAGTTTATTACCAGTATTGCTCGTAACAAGTCTGGAAGGTAATCACGCATGCGCAGTCGTTACCTTTCACGCAGGCTGGGATAATTACATTTCCATGGGCAGAGCGCGAACACCCAACCGGTCCTCCACAGCCCAACAAGCCACCTACAGCTATGTGTTTATCTGTTTACTAACTTAACATGAGGCGCCTAGTGCAGAGATAGATTTATACGCCGTGTTTCTTCACTGGGAAAAGCCCACCCTTTTTCTTTCCTTGCGTTTTGTTTTTTGCTGAAAGAAAGCCTGCCGTGGAGCGGGTTGTCACACAGGCCGCGAATTGGGTCTTGTTGCTGGGAGGAGACCACCCAGACTCCCCGTCAGTAGCATTATTAGCTGGCTATGATGCACCGCTGCTGCTGGGGTATTTTCTACACGGCAGGCCACTGTAAAACGAGGCAGGACCTTGGATAATTCGTTAACCCCGAAGGGAACTGAAGGGTGACTTGGAGAGACACACCACACCTTTTCGAGGTAATGTCTTGCCAGCTAGCTAACGTCATTCATGGGGCCGATGAAGCTAACGGCTAGCGTGATAGTTAGCTGCTTCATATTTGCATTCATGGCCGTTTAGCCAAACCTAATGTTCGACAAATGTACCTTTGTCATCTAACGGTTGTTACTCTCGCTAATGAGGTTACCATAACAACAGCAGACTAAACATTACAAGTATAGCTAATCTAGTTAATTAGCAGTTTCCTAACTAGCTTGTTAAGCTTGAGAATAATAATATCTGTATTACATCAGGTTATATCATTTGCACTTTACTCCTTAGACACTTTATTTTTATGTTTTTATTATTATTTAATTTAATAAGTGATGATCTATTTGATCTTATCTTGTTCAACACAGCATTGGGCCGTTAATGTTAACTGGTGAGGTGGTAAGGTAACGTTGAGTTAAAGCTACAGGTAATGTAACATTTGCTTTATCGTTGTTAACTGTATTTGTCTGGCAGGGCTGTAGTACGATAGTATGTGGAAAGTGTGCACTAATGTAGCCTAATTAGAAATGCTGCGTTGGACATGTTCTTGATAATTGTTGTGCATTTCAGGAAGGAGTTCTGTCTTCAGCTCGTTGATGTCAAAGCAAACAAACAACAACTGTCCACTGTAACAGCGATGGAAATGTCTAGGCAAGACGTAAGCCTGAAGGGGCAATAGAAAGTGAAAGTGCTCTGAGTTTATTGCAGGCACTGATTAGAAACATAAGTCTGCTAGACATGTTACAGGCCTGCAATTGTAATACTACCTCATCACAAAGCACTGACTTTTCAAAACAAAGTTACAAAACGCTTAAAAGGACAACCTACTGAGAAACATACAAAAATATGACCCAGATTAATCAAAAGAGTACTGACAGGTCAGGACTTTGGTATTTTTCTCTCTGTTCATTTGAGGGTGTGAGTAGTTAGCTTCTCAACAATCCTGAAAGTCAACCATAACTCAGGTTCCTTATGGTTAAAATGTTCTTTCTGAGAGTGATTTAGAAGCAAGATACACTTTTTGCTCTGCATAGTTGTAGACTTGTGCTTGTAACAATGTACATAATGACAAGAGTTTCACACCAGTGTTCAGCACTGTTTTCAGTCACTGTAGGCCTCACTGTGGGTTTGTTTAGGTAGCAGATACAGCAAAGACACTGTCTCCACTCTGTTATCAAGCATTCAGCATAATGAATGTGATCACACCGGCACCAATGCTACTTTGGTACTACTGTCTCACTACCAGATGTAAGCCTAATTGATTACTTCTAGGGAGGATTAACAACACTGCCCAAAACAGTACTTTCCTATATAATCAACAAACACCAGATGAGGATTTTATTTAATTATTTATTGAAGAATCACTGTAATAGAGCATGTAGTCACTCACGCAATCCATGCCAGTTAAATTCTGTCCTAGTGTATTATGGATGTCTAATGTCCTGTTATTTGAGCCTGTCCCTTACTCAGCAGCAGTATGTTAACTGTAACATAATATATTTATTTTAAATTTTTATTATTTTTAAGGATGGATGTTGATTTGTGTGCTGGCGGGGACAGTACAAGGAGAAAAGTGGATTTAGCTGGGGTTGCAGAAGGCACAATGGACGTCGTACCACTGGAGATGTACGATTCCGCCAGAGCCAAAATAGCTGCCAACCTGCGATGGCTGTTCGCCAAAGCTTATGGCATAGGTAAGTAATTACATTTATAGTCACACTACACAAATGCTTAATACGTTTCATGTGCTAGATTAGAGTTAGGTTTATGACTTACTTACTAAATAATATCTCTATCTACCGTTACAGATTTAACAGGTAAAACATTTGTGACCACAGTGTGATTAATAAAACCCAAGGTAGCGCTATATCTGTAGCATATTTTTCTCATATTGTCAATTATTTCAGATGTTATTGTTGCAACAGTGCGTTCAATCTTATCCACATAACTACCATCAGCAGATTGTGTAAAGCTTCAATGGTGGAATGTTGACAGGAAAAGGGAAAGAGAAAGAAATATTTATGTATGTGTGTACTTGAGCCAACATTAATTCCCCCATGACACTTTTCAACTGAAGCTTCCCTCATAGACTCACCAGATCCTTTCATTCTTGTCGGTTGGCCAGTGAGAGTGAACCTAAATCAGGCTGAGTGACAGGCACCGAGGATTAGCTGCATGAGTTAGACTGGACTCAGAGCATGGAAAATACTGATCTGCACTGCCAGTCACTGGCACTGTATCAGCATTAGTAACCGGGCCTTTATATGCCAGATTTTCCTGTCTTGTCTGTGCTTGCAAGCACTGAATTCATTACAGGACTGAGAGGAGTTGTTTGGATTTTGGGACAACACTTTTAAGGACCTTTTCTCTTTGTGGCTGCAGAACTAGCAACCTTAAAAAAGCAGAACTAATACTGCTTATTTTTCCCATTTTGTTTTGTATTTGATATCCTACATCAACTTTTTTTTTACTGGGTGCAGCTTTGTAAAGTGTGTAGATGAATTTACTGTAGGTGTGAAAAAAACATTAGTCAGGTAGATAGGTGCTGGACCTAGTGGTAGTTCGCTGCTTTTTGTGACTGTGCTTAAAACATTTTACCTTTTTATCAGCAGATGGGAGTTAACAGCTATGAAAAGTCAACTGCAGATTACTTCCCCCCCTCTTTCATGCACGTTTACTTGTTCTACTAGCCATCATTAGGAGTTCTAGTTGGGCAAAAATAGGAAGGCCTTAGTGAAACAGTGTGTGTGGTTGGTGAAATTGTAGTATTAACACTCACTTGTCCAATAGACAAACTGAGACTCCCAGCCTTCATATCATAAAGTGTCTCTTCAGATTAGATAGAATATGAACTATCAGAGGTTGTGCTGTCCAGTGTTTCTTTTTGCATACTTATATATTAACCATTAGGAAAAAAATGTCACGTGGGAAAATGTTGGCCTAATTTTCTCTGAGAGCCTTTGCTGACATGATACATTTTTGACCTCTAAACTCAGACATGACAGCAGAAAACATCCTGACTGTATGGCAGGTGTTTAATCAGTTGTCCGAAAAGGCTGCAGGATTAAAATCACAACATTAGCCATTGTTTTTCTGCAGGGCTGCTATTTACTTTTTGGTATGCGATATGGTCCTATCGTAGATGTTAAGCTTACTCTGTGTAAGCCTTAGTTATTTGATGCATAAGGGGCATCATTCACTCAGGCATCTTCTCTCTGGTCATATCATCCATTATTATTTCAGAGGCTCATACAAGCTGTCCTTTGTATTCTTTGGTCTTTTATATGTTTGTGTTCATTACACAGATTTCTGAATGCCAGTGGAACATTCATATTAAACAAATGACAGAAAGATGGCATTTTAATGGTAATCCAGGTTATGGATGGAAAGCTCTTGTCTCTTTTATCTGTTTTTTTGCCCAGTGTTTTGTTCTAAACCTTATCCACTCTAAGGTTCATGACTTAAGCTCATATTTTCATACCAAAGCTAATACGCATTTGCTTGCTCAGTTCACTGTCTGTCATCATAGGCCCTCACTAACGATGCAGGAAAGATGGAGTATAACAATATATCTGTATAAGCAAAAACGATGCATCGCAAATGAACTTGGGCGGAGATGTTGTTCAGTCACAAAGCATACATTGGCCCCTTATGTGGCCAACTCTCGGGTGCAGCTGCAATTATCTTCATCCCATGAGAACAGAATACACTAGACCCATTTGGTTTTCACCCTATGGCTCATATGGTGTCTTCTACATTAGACATGCTGCACAGTTGCTTTCTTGGCTCATGCAATGACTGACAAACATGGTAAGTGCCATGTAAACAGTTAAAATGCAGACATCACGTGATAGTGTGAGGTTGTTAGCGATTCAAGTGCATCTGGTACGTATTCATCAGTGGGCTTCCCCTATTAAGTCTTTGATTATGTATGTCAATGTTTGTATACATGCTCTCCTGTCCTACTGCCCTCTGCATGTGCCACAGCTGCTCCCAGCCTGCACGACAGACAGACAGATGCAGCGAGAGTGAGCACGTCATGGTTGCAGGCACATTGTTGGTCCTTACCCTCCTCTCCCATGCTTGTGCCGATCATGTTGTGGCGCTGATCATGGTTGGCTGACTTTGCTGTAGCACATCCTGGGTCTTGCTGCCAGACCATATCCTCATGCTCCACCCCATCCCAGATAGTACATATTTCAGTCTGGCTCCTGGTGGCAGGAGGGTGGGGGGCTGCTGCCACACAACATCAGCGTCTGTGGAATGAAGTCAAACGTGCAGTCTCGCTCCAGCCAGACCCCTTTGTTTTCATACACAACCATTCCCACTGTTCTAATGTGTTCATTTACTCGGACAGCGTTCTCCAGGAAGGACCTAAACTGCTGTGTTGTGCATAATAGATTAAAGCTGTTGCACAATGAGTTATTTGCAACATGTGTACGGTGGCAGAAAGCATATTGGGGAGGCCTGCGTTGTTGTAATGCATGTGGAATAGAGTGTGCAGGAGGATTGATCTGAGCATTAGCAGCTAGCCTATTGCTGACTTAAGGCTTGCATGGTAAATCATCATCCTTTCAGTTACCTTTAATCATCCTCATTCCAGTTATCTTTTATGCAATCGCATTCTTAAATGACAACAATCTTCATAGTTTTATTTACAGGAAGATATGATGAATAAAACTAAAGGCTCCTAATTAATTCCTAATAGAAATGTCCAGAGTTGGTCCAACGGTTTGGGATATCCCTATTTTCTCAGTTGCATCAGCAAATGACAAGACTGTGATACACCAGGTGATGGTCTGTGCAAAGCCAGAAACACAAGCAATCTGGAGAAATAATGGAGAAGATAATAGGAAAGACTAAATGTGTTCAGAAACAAGGAAATCTCCCTTGTGATGTAAAGTACAGTATGTGCTTTTATCCAACCCTAGTTCTGAGTAAAATTTCTTTACTGAATAAGTGGTGACAGTTTTTAATTTAAAAAGTGATGATGACAAAAGCACCTTGTTAACAGTTGGGTAACACCACACATTTATACATCTAGCTGAAACAGAAAGGACACTAAAACAATTGGAATAATCCCTTACACCTGACCTCAAACATCTACGATGTGAGACATGCCAGTATATCACCCTGCCACTAAAAGCTATTGTAGGCATGTGAATTAGAGGGTTTCCTCCATCTGTCTGCTGCTGCTTCAGAATTGTATGAAATGTCATGAAGTTGCGATTACACGACTCTGCGAGGGCTTTTAATTTGACACGACAATGAAGACATATCAACTGTGCACTCTAGAATCTGGGAGACACGCACAGAGGAGAGGCACGTTGAGAGGCAAGCAAGGCCTGGGGGTGATTGTTGTTGGCCTGCCCCCGCTGCTAAATAAAACGCTAAAGCTAACACTGGAGTTTTTTTCTTTGCTTAAAAAAAGTTTTCTCCAGGACTTGTGACTGGAAAGCTTAACCCTATTTGCACAGAACTGGGCAGCCTGAACTGACATTGTGATTTGTTTTTGCTAGTTCATGTTTCATACTTTCCTTATCTTTGCCGACATACTTTATGTATTTCTCAAAACCTGTTTGTTGCCTCCTCACTTCTACAAAAACAGCTGGAAGAGATTGTTGACTAGTGGATCCCTTTATCCCACTGGTCACTAATAAACACATCACATACACACATATGGCTTATGCTGTGTTACTGAAGCTCAGGCACAGTTCAAAGCAGATTAAACAGAACAGGGAACTTTCTATCACCACACCGATTTGTGTAGTGCAGGATCTGGACAGGTTATGCGCATCTTGGTAGGCCTATTTTAAGCCTCAGTGTCTGGTTTACATTGCAGTATAAATTTGGTCTGTGCATGCCTGAATTCATGTGCTTCCACCGTTGCCCTTATATGGCTTTGAATTCTGGTTTTGAAAGTGACTTCATATCCAAAGTAACATGAATGTCTTGTGCAGGTCATTGTTTTCTTTTCATTTTTGTGGATCCAATATTGTGAAGTTAGTGCTGGCAAAGCCCACCATGTCACCTGAGAGGCCTGATCTCACTAAGGACTCTATTTATCAAGGATCTGTTTCCCAATGTGCTCCTGGGGCAGTAAGCTGTGACTTACAATTACAAATGGCCATGTTTGCTCCAAGTAAACTGAAGCCGACGTAGAACAAATATTACATGAAAACGTGTTGCATTCCTGTAGCCTGTTGACACCACAGACGTTTTATGTGTGTAGGTTGGGGCAGATGGAGATTTTTGTGTTGGGGTGCTCACCAAACACAATCACACATTATTATTTTGTCTTCAATCTGTTTCACAATTTTAAAGGTAATCTACAAGTGTCAATGCCACATGGTTCACCTTAACACTCTCTCCATTGCAGACCATATTCCAGAGGATTTAAGGGACCCGTTCTACACAGACCAGTACGAGCAGGAACACATCAAGCCGCCTGTCATCCGCCTGCTGTTGTCCTGCGAGCTCTACTGTCGTGTCTGCACCCTCATCCTCAAGACGGAGCAAGCGGCTTCTCTTCAGTCCCACCTGTCCGTCATCCAGTCTCTGTCCAGAAAGGGCATATATGTCGTGGAAAGTGACGATACACCCGTTACAGATGGGGACCTGGCCAGTGCACCCATTAAAATGGTGAGTGGGTGGACTGAAGTTGGGGATAGACGATATGGTAGTAAGCCTCACCGGATGTACATTGCTCCTTCTACTGTACCTCTTTGCTCTACCAAAGACGATTGTAATTGGTTTAAAAAAATACAAGTCGGAGTGTTTCCCAGAATCATTCTCCAGCGCTGACACAGTGCTAGTGTTTGGTAGTTGCCTGAAAAAAGGTGGAAAAAGGGGTTTTCCATCAGTGCACGGCAATTGACCATTTGCAACTTTAGAAGTTGTTGCTTTTGGTGAAATTCAAAGTCAATATTACTTAAATGTTTATACTGGATTGTCTACAGACACATTAAGCACCGGACAGTCCATGATGTTGCCATGGCTTTAAGAAAATGTAGCTTGTAGCACATATTGCCTGTCAGAGAAGAAGGAAATCAGTGTAGAAGCTATAACAACTTTGCACATTACCTGTAACATCCACACCTCTTCCTGCTTCTGATGTATTATCTCACCACTGAGAAATCAGTGGAAGAAGCTACTGCTTTTTCCCGCTATCCAGTAGTGCAATCAATCTCGGCAACATGCATTTGGTAAGCATCTATCTACTGTGTAGTGTTAAAACATTGTGGATAGACATGAAATGTTAATAATTGCAATTGTTTCACATCATACACTGCATATATTATGAATGAATTTCAAACATGTTTTGCCGGTTGATGTAGCGGAACAGTCTTCAAATGATTTGGCTGCATTATTGGCTGATTTGGCTTATCATTTCATATTCAAACGAAGAGGTGGAATTTGACTGTTACTCATGCTAGTCTGTTGAGGACCTATCCTACTAGAGATAGGGCTGAGATTAGGACTTGTGGAGTGATTGTGATTGTGCTAAACTTATTCTCTGCCTTTTCCGGATGTAGTGGTGTACATCCGCAAAAATGGTCCATGTGGAACAACAATCCCTGCGCTAAACAGGCCGCATAACGCACAAGATAGGAATAAACAAATCTAACAAATTTTTGTAATCGAGTAACTCGAGGTTACTCAATTAATTGTTTCAGCCCTATTTGTAATTCAATGTGAAGAACATCAGATAAACTTTGGACATTGCTTTAACCTCCATGTCAATAAGGATTATCTCTTCTGCAGTTATTACATATGGAACTATCAGGTATTTTATTACTTTGTCAAAGAAATACCCTTATCTTTCTCAAATCCTACTAAAAATGAGGCCTGGCCGTGCCCTTTCAGAATAGATAGTTTAATCATCAGCGTTAAGAGGGTTATGTTTGGGCTAAACCTTCTTAGAATGGATTTTATTGTTGGTGATATTTTCTCACCTAATTTTTCGTCAATCTGTTAAGAGCATTTGCTGCATTCTGGCACCTGAAAATCTTCCCCTTTTATCCTTGAATGCCCAGTTAGCCTTTTTTATCCAGCTTTGCGTAGCTCTACTGACCCTCTGTAGTCATCAAACGTCATCATCTCATTATATTTTCACAGATCAGCTCTTAAAAGAGGTTAAGTATCCTCGGTGTGTAAGCCACATCCTGTAGATCATCACCTGAGTCGACAGCAGCACATCACAGCGTGGTGAATGAAGTACAGAGCAGCTCCCTCCACCTCTGTGTCAATGAGATCCGATGTCTCACAATTTCACCAAGAGCACTACGCACAGGATAGGATGAACGCCAACCAGCTCATTTGCTTTCAGCCATCTTTCTACCCCTTTTGTTACCATGGAAACCAGCAATGGTGTTGAGCAGTCTTCCTCTTTGCAGGCTGTGCCCTGTCAGCGACGTGTGTCTGCTTTTCCTGCTAGCAGCCTGACAAAATAATCCTCGCAGGCCTGTGTGTAAGCAGCCAGACACAAAGCCCGGTAAAGTAGATGGAAAATCCTGAGCAGGACACCACTTATCTCTGATAGAACCCCTCCCAGTTTGCTGACTTGACACAGCGTTTCCACAGCAACCCACACTTTTCTACTTGTGTGCTTCTTTGTGTGAATGAAACAGATTCTGTACCTGCAGAGACTTCCGTTGCATCTCCTCTCTCTCTTGTTGGGGTGACAGCTGGGGCTTGTAAAACCTTGAGGAGCTAGCCCTCCTGAGTCCACTTAAACCTTTGTATGTGTGTTTGCATGCACGCTTTCTGTCTGTAATACGTGCACAGACAGCTCAGGGCATCAGCAGACCTCTCCATGGGGCTCCACATTGTGCTGGTAAAGGGCAGAGCCATTGTTTGAGGAAAACAAAAGATTTAACAACACATCATGCTGTTAAATTGGCCTTTTTGTTTATTTATTGAGCATTCCTTATTGACACTTGGGTGTTAAATGCAGTTAACATTTTGAGTAATTTCATATTGAAGACTCCTCTCTTCTTATTGTACTGCATATTGAACTGAAAATGTTACCTATTATCTGATCTGTACCTGTGCATGAAAGCTAGAACCTGACAGATGATGGAGTTTGGCTAAACCCTTATTTAATTGAGGACAGAGCAACTGCAGTTATGAACAGAGATCTGCAAGTCTAAAGCAATTTGTCTGAAATTCCTTTACGCCCTAATTATTTAAATGCCTTTGAAAACAGAAAACACCTCAGCAAAACAGCAGATACTATGTGAGTAAATCCATCGAGCCAATATAACTAGAGCAAACTTTAGCTTCCTTTATGCAGTCTCCATCCCTTCTTCATATATTAACTGTGTCTGAGGGTAGATTTTCACTGTTATTGTAAGTGCCCAAGGATGTTTTGTTACTCTGAAAAGCTCTCATCCTTTATGTTAACGGGCCTAACCTCTGTGCACTTCCATCACCAGCTGGATTAGGCCATTAGCATGTTACACAAGGTACTGACTGAAACAATGACATGTATGTATTTGTCCTGTCATGGAATCCGGTGCTGCATTATTGTGGTGTTTTTTAAAGAATGAGATTCAGAAAAAGAGGCTAAATACCAATATTGGGTTTTGCCAGCTGGGGACAAAGATGTATTAGTGTTTGGCCTGTGTTGATTCACACCCTGGCTTTAAAAGGCAATATATTTACTGGTAGGGACCAGGTGTTATGCCACTTTGAGTAAGGATACCCCTGCTGGGCCTCTTGATTTCATGAAGACATAGAGAGTGGGTTTAAGGGGCTGAAAACCACTGTGCTGAATAAGAGGTGTTACCTTTGATTAAACCGTGGCAGCTTATTTAAACTACACAATAGTGACGGAACCTCATGATTGTCCCACTAGACTTAAAAATGATGGTTCAGTTCCAGCAAATATTAATGACTAAGATATGCTTGAAACAAGTTCTTACTGAGCGGTGTTCAGACATGTCTGAAGTATGTTCATAAGGAAACCTGAAAGGGAAACTCCACTGATTTAACACATCAAAGTCTGTTTACAGGTATTAGGAAGTGCTGCTGGATATGTGAAAAAAAATGTTGTATGAAGCCTTTTGTGGCTTCAGAGGGAGCTGGGAAAAGTCTGTTAAATGTGTGATGTCTGCAGTTGGTGGTAATTGTTCAATTTTCAGAAAGGGATATATCAAATGTACAAAATAGGTGTAGCATAGTACACATTTGGACATGCACATTAGATCATATATATTACAAACTAATCTACACTGTCTTATGTTGTTTAGGTAAAATTTGCATCAGATTGCAATTTCAGCTTCTTTGCCTCCAGCTTTGATCATATTTGCATTTGAACCGGGGGGAAAACGATCCAATAAAATGTAATTTCTCCTCTGTTTCTATTTCTCCTTCACACAGAGTGCTCACATGCCCATGATCGATGCCCTGATGATGGCTTACACCGTGGAGATGATCAGCATCGAGAAAGTGGTGGCTTCTGTCAAGCGCTTCTCTACCTTCAGTGCCTCCAAGGAGCTGCCCTTTGACCTGGAGGATGCTATGGTCTTCTGGATCAACAAGGTTGGAACACACACCCATGCGCACACACTCAGCACAGCACAGACATAAGTAGTGCAGGTACAATAAAAGAAACGCAGCAGCATCCAAAACTTTTAACTGCAACAGCGTCCAGTTTTTTTCCCCTGATTATGTCCCGAAGCTGCCACTCACCACGATGTGAATGAATAATCTGTTTCATGCTGACATTATAGGCGACAGTGGCCCACTTGTTTTCTTGGGGCCTGCGTGTCACTGGTGCTCCGACACAGGCCAAGAGATAGGAGTACAAGAGACTCAGGCTCATGTTGCACTCATCTTTCAACGGGTTGAAGGCCTGAGGCAGAGAAACCATGATGCTGTGTGTCCATTAATCATCATGATGTCCCACACCATCACTGTCTGAGAGAAGGAAAGTGCAATGGACAATTTGGGGAACAAAAGATGATCATTTTGATTTATCTATACATTTTTGAGGCAATAAAATATCAGAAAACATTTGTGTGCATCACAATTTTCACAGCACACTCTAGCCTCCAGAACACTGAAATAACTTTCTTTTCCACAGCTAAATGCACTGCTATTTGTAAAATTCAGACACATTTGCTCTGACACATGCACATGACACATGATGAAGAAAATAAACCAAACCGTTAAAACTAGAGAGAAGTGGTGGGGCAATGACCCCTTTCTTACTTTGCATCCCCCTACTTCCAGTTTCATTGCTCGGACCACAAATACTTTCATAGTCGACTTTTACTTTGATCCCAACTACACACCTCTAAAGCACTACAGTAGGTGTCTCAAGGACCACATTTGCTGTGATGACACACAGACTTAAGTGGTGAAAACAATACCAGAGTCGCTGTCGGGCTGGTAACAAGCAAGCCAAAATAAGGTTGAGGGTAGGGGAGATATCTGACCTGTTGCATATGCAGATTTACAATAGCCAGGTTAAGTCAGTGCATTAACATCTCCATAACCTGTTTAACCCTTTTTTCGTAATGTAAACATATTGAATATGTCATTATTTCTACTGTAGGTGAACATGAAGATGAGGGAGATTACAGAAAGGGAGCATAAAGTCAAGCACCACTCCCTGGAGTCTCCCAGCCACCAAAAGGTAAAGCTATTCAGTGTCTTCCAGGTGATTCTTTTACAGGGGAAAAAAAAACAAAAATACCACAGCCAAGATGGGCAACACATTTTTGCCAGTAGCTCCATATTTCAGTTTTTGGAGACTTTTATTTAAAAAATCCTCATTAGTCTTTATCCCGATGTCAGCGGCATTAAAATATATAGATATTTTCCAAGCAAAAACTTGGTTCAAGACAACGGCAGGATCCTTCGTTATGATAAGGAATGTTCCACCCTAATGGCATTTTGGAGTTGCTGACCCTGCTCCCTTTTCTATGTTTAAACCGGTAGCAGATCCGATCCTTTTGTCTGTAACCTCTGACCTGTTAATCTTTCTGCTCCTGTTCCTCATCTGTCCCTCCTTCCCCTCTCTTATCCCTGCAAACTGGATAGTCTCCCTCCAAATGGTATTGGAAGCTAGTCCCTGTAAGTTTGATGCCAGCCCCCCCTCCCACAACCCCATTTTCTTCCCCCTTGCACGCATAGTTCTGTGTTGATGTGTGCGCACACTCCACCATGGCTCATTCAAGCTCATTCTGTGCTGCTTGTAGCCAGTAGGTCAGCAGTAGGGGGAGAAAGCTTATTTTTTGCTTCATTCCCCCCCCCCCCCCCCCTTGTGGCAAATATGTCACACAGGTGTAAGGCTATCCTGATCTTTGTGTTCAAAATATATTCTTTTAGCTATGCAATGTGTGCTATCTCATTTCAAGCTGAAGTAGGCCATGTGGATTCGCTGTGCATTTCTGTGGTATTTGCTTGCCCAGTGAGAATATGAGGAAATCCATGCCCACACCTCTCCTCTGCTTTGCAGTCCCATTTCTGGCCACCTCCTCTCACTGATCTGCTTTGTCATTCCCTCTCTGGTCTCTCTCTTCTACTCTCACACACTGTTTCCTCTGTGCACACTGCCTCCTCTGACAGTATCTCTGCTATCTTGTGTGTGTCAGCCTGATGTCATGCACGAGCTGGCCCACTGCATGCTGGAGCCAGAAGAGCCCGCCGAAGCGGTACAGTCAGGAGAAGACCCTTTTTATATAGAGCTCATTTTGTAGTATAGCTTGGTAAAGTTTGGTTGGTAGATTCACCTGTGACTTGTGACAAAAACTGCTTCAGTACAGTTGGTTTCGTTTTATAGAATGTCATCCAAGTACACTGTAGATTCCTCAGTAATGTTGGTTATATACTTAGATGGATATCTTTTTAGCTGCCCAATTGTGTTGTGCTGTTTGTGATCTTTTTAAATTCTGCATAGTTGTCTCATAGTTTCACCAAACTACTGCTAGTGTTTGGAATGTTAGATCAGTTTCTGTTTAAAATAAAGCTTTGATCTTTGTTAAACAGTTACTCATACTGTAATTTTAAGGCCGATACTGATATTATTTATATTCCTTACACATCTTTTTTTTATTAAAAAAATTGTGGCCAAGATAACTGAGCAAATCAATCAAGCCTAACTTGATCTACATTCATTATTTTTTATACAGGGAATGTCTAATTTATTATTCATTACATAGGGAGTGGTGTTCCCAGGCAGAGCATATGAGCGGAGTGCGAAGCAAGAGGGAAGCAAGGATTTCGGATGGAGCGCAGAGTGGTGTATTTTAAAGTTGGAAAGTCGTCAAAATCTCCTGCTCCAATTTTGCTCTGGCACTGTTTAGACACAACAAGTCTGAACCATGCCTGAGTCCATTTTTTATAGGCTTTGTCAGGCTATTGTATACTCAGACAATCTGGAGTTACATATGTAACTAACTTCTCTGTGTTACTGCACAGCTGCAGTACATGCAGACCAACACCCAGCCCCACCGACGGCAGGCGACATTCATCGATTTTTTTTTGAAAAATTTTGGGAGCGAGCGATTCGAGTGCAACAGGTGAAATCTAAGTTGCGCATGGAGCAATATTGAGCAGAGCGGCTTTGAGCGGGTGGAAAAACAGCCCTGCGAGTGAGGAGCAGAATTTCTCACCACTCCACTCTGCTGAAGCAAGCGACAGTATGAGTCAGTACAGTCTGCTCTGGTATCCTGTATCTATTTATGTTGCTCTAAATCACATGTAGGTCTCTTAACGATCTCACATTTTATGGGTGCCTATGTCTCAATGTTTAGCCTATATCATTTAAATCTGTTGTAAATAGTTAATTTGGGCTGGTTCAGATGGATCACTGAATTATGGAAACTGAAGTAAATACTTAAGATGCCCATCCTTACCAGCTGTAAAGAGTATGTATCCAAAACGAATGTGGCTGCGGTGAGTGAGTTCCTGTTCTTACTACACACTCATTTTCCATAAGTGGGCCAGTGATTACCCCAGTTTCCTCAAGTCAGCTGGGTCACGTTGCCTAGTTTGACTGGGCTTACCACTGGCTGTCTTCCCATCAAGGCCTGAGGAAGGCTGACATTCACTTTGTGTTGTTCATATCACTACTCTAACACTTCCATCATCTCCTCACAGTTCCAGGTCTTTAGGGTTCTCCCTAAACTTTTTTCTAAACCTGCTGTTGATCAGTTGAAGAGGAGTATTTGCTTATATTTAAAAAATATATGATCTTTTTCTTTGAAACTCCCAGAGAGAACCTTGATGTTATGATTAACCGGATAGCTGAGAGCATTAACTGAAGCTGTAACATTTGTGATCAATACATGCCTTGACTAGTTCAAATGTGAATCTCACAACAAAAGTGATTTGTACGTGTGACACTAGTCATTGCATTTAGGATGTTTTGTTTGGTGTCATTTGTTGGTATTACCATGGGGTTGTGTTGCTGTGGCTTTTCTTCTCATAAAAACCTCATCCTCTCCCCCCGGTGGTTAGGTACGGTATCGTCGGGAGCACGCTTCAGGCCGCCAGTTCCCCTTCTTCCCTCTGCTGGAAGACCTGATGAGGGATGTTTGCGACGGAGCTGCACTGTTGACTATAGTCAACTACTACTGCCCAGACCTCATGAAGCTGGAGGGTATGCTGTGCTTGCACGCATGCATGCACTTTCACACGTTCACACCCCCATGTTCAATAGCTACATCTCACTAATTATCAGTTGCCCTCAAATAATTTTTCCGTTAAGAGCAGCCAAGCTTTCTTTGCTAACACATTGAATTTAATATCCATGTGTGATGCTATTTTTGGCACTTCCAAATGGCTTACTGTCCCAGTCCAGTCAGTGTGACATTTATAGCTATCCGGTCATTGAGTTGTGTCCCGATCTGACTCTGCACTCTGTTTGTCGGATCAGATATTTGCCTGAAGGAAGTCCCTTCCATTGCTGATAGCCTGTACAACATCCAGCTACTCAAAGAGTTCGCCAACGAGTATCTGAATAAAAGTTTCTATCTGACGACAGAAGACATGCTGTACTCGCCGCTCGTGCTCAAGGTAAAAAGGTTTTCATAAATATTAAGGGTGTACCAAATCTATAGAACTTTTTGATTGAAGCCCCCCCCCCCCACCCCACCCCACCCCATCCCAAAATAACGTACAATAAGAAAATCTTTTTCAGAATTGAACAAATTCCTCAGTTTGAATAAAGTAATTCATAGGCTTTAATGAGCAAAGGATGGGGCTGTACCTGACGTCAGCAACTGCTACTGTAATATTAGAAATGAAAATTTTCAGCTTGATCTAAGAATAATAAATAAAATCAGGCCTTAACTGACACACACCCGGTGTGTGCTAAACCGTAGGCAGATTACTGCATCTGATACAGGAAGAACAAACAGCTGAAAAACAGTCATCTACCTGCAATGGCCGCTGCCTCTCACAAGATCAATAATAAATAAGTTTCTATTTCCCTTTGTGTGCGGCGAGGATTATACCTCAGTGTAAATTTTGTTTTTTGAAAGGCCAAATGCCAACAAATATGGATTGAAGCAGATGGTTAAATTGTAAAAGTGATTACAGTCTTTTATAAAAATAAAATTAAAAACTTTTGGACTTTACAAAGCTCTGGAGTTATTGAAAATGTTTGGATCCCACGAGTCAGGAACTATGCAGCCACCACTTGAGTCTTAATTTGACAACTAGTATGAAACTCACAATTCTGCAACTGTGCAAAAATAGAGAGGGGAAAAAATGTTGATTTAGATTTTTTTTTTTTCTCTCCCCTACACCTAATTGCAGGGATCATCAAGTCTCTTCTGTAGTGGAATTAACAGATTATTATGCATACTCTTATCGTGTAGGCCCACTGGCAAATGCAGACATAAAATACAAGAAATAAGAAAAATAATTAAACTCATCTTATGTAAAACATGGCATATTTATTTATGGCGATTGCTCTTAAACAAAAACAAGTAAGATACATCCTACTTAAAACATCTCAGGATTCGCTGTGCAAATAATCCTTGCGCCCTTGGTATTTAATCTGATTTAATAAAGTAAGAAGCAATCTAGGTAGAGGTAACCATTTCTTGCTGTTATTCTGAGCTTTATGAAGATCTGTATTCGATTGTTTTTAACATGTTTTGTTTGATCTTTATGTAGCACAATGTGATGGTGTTTATCGCTGAACTCTTCTGGTGGTTTGAAACGGTCAAGCCAGAGTTTGTCCAGCCCAGAGATCTCCAAGAGTTAAAAGATGGTAAGTGCGATTATTATACTCCAGATACAAAATGAATAAAGTGCAGACACAGTCTAGATCGAACAGTTTTCATATTATCACAGTGCAATGACTGATTCGTTTCCACTAACCAGTTTTGTTTGTGCAAAGCTAGCCCTTCAATGCGGATCAAACAACTGTAATGACAGCCAGCATCAGTCACTGCAAGTATGAGCATGATCATTTCCTCGTTCCTCACCCTTTCCTCAGCTCGAGCCATAGGTCAGCCCAAGAGTGCCCGCCCATCAGTGCCTATCTCCAACGCCACCAAGCGCAGCTTCCTGGTCAGCCCTGGTGCTGCCGATAACCAGAGCAGCCCTGAAGTCTGTAACAGGTACTTCCTGCACCCTGAAGACTCTGATCCCCTGTAAGTCTTCTCTCACTTTCCTTCTTGTTCATCTCATCATGATCCTGTCTCCTAACCAGTTACAGTAACCCTACAAGGATGGGTAGATATGCATTTGTGTCTGACCTTCATTCTCATGCCCCCTCCACCTCTAACCCTATGTCTCCTCACCTCACCAAATTCAATAAGGATTTGTAAAGAATAAAGCTGATCACCGCATTGTCTCTTTGACTGTGGGCGCATTGCATGTTTTGTGAGACTAAAAGCTTAGGCTATGTTAAAGGGTACTGAACTGTCAGTTGGGACTTTTCATGCCACTTGAATTTCTGTTGTCAGGTGAAATATTTTCTTGGTGTAAAAAGAAACTGAATGTATTTGAGTTGGGGGGAAAATGTCCTAACCCTGTGTACTTCACATAGGCTAACCAGTGAGGACTTTCTGCTAATCTGCTCTGCCAATAGTGTTTGGATGACTTATGAATTTGTAACCTGCTGAACAAAAAAAAAATTTCTGTTTTGTTTTAGTAAAGGGGGTCCAACCTTCAGTCCTTCCCACCCACTCCTGCCCCTCCGACAAAGGCAACAGAAGCAGCAAGGAGAAGATGGTGCAGGTAAGGACACTAACAAAAAATACAGGTTTGCTTGTCCTCACATGACGGTGACCAGCAGCTGTTTTTAATACTTATTCATTTTGTATGTGTGTTTCGGGGTAGGTCTCAGAAACCGTTCCAACTCCCTGACTCAGATGGATGGACAACCCAGAGGCTCTGTTGTTGCATGGCCCGACAAGAGGCAGAGGTACTTAAAGTAGTGAAAAAATGTGCTCTTATCTAAAACAAATGTTTTTGCTCATTTGTTTGAGCAACTTTTTCTTCCATATGGCACTTCATATACTGCTGTGAAGGTGAGAAGATGACAACTTTCTAAAGCTCAGAGGGCTTTTCTTTAAATCTGCTGATAAATATTTAAATTACAATAGAGCCGAATATTCTTCAGTTACAGAAAGTACAATAATATCATATATATGGCAAACATTCTTGTGGTGCAGAAATATTGTAGAAAGAAAATGAATTGGCAACTATTCAAAAGTAATTTTCGAAGTAAATAGGCTCAGCATTTGATGGTTCCATTTTCTCAAATGACTGCGGCTTTTCTACGTCTTACATTCTAGTCAATTTAATATTTTTGGGTTTTAGACTGTTTTTGACATTTGTCCTGCGCATGTATCCAACTTGGATTCTTTGATTTATGCTTTATTTTTATGGGGCCTATTCTGACCACATATATAGAACATTTTTTACTTTTGCCATGGACTAGTAGCTCTGTCAGAGAGCCTTACAAATTTGCCTCAGAAATTAAATGAAACGTATGTAAAAAGTATACAAATTCTTTACAGTATATTGCAAGCTGTCTATCATGTTGACTTAACAAGTGAGATGTTTCCTGTGCTCTCCTTTTGCAGACCACTGTCCACACTGAGCCCCTACATGCTTCATTCAGCCACAGAAAGTGATGCAGACATTGCTTCTGGCGACAGCGTGAGTCTGGCGCGCTCCATAAGCAAGGACAGCCTGGCGTCTAACATCACCAACATCACCAACGTCACGCCCAAACACCAGACTGCTGTCCACCAGCCATTGCAGACTGCAATGCGCAGGGTCAACGGCCACAGCCTCCTGGGCAACGTCAACATTGAGGACGAGGAAGAAACTCCGGTGGCAGTTGCCAGGAATGATGTTTCCGTCATCCCCAAACTGGTTGAAGGGATGCAAGCAACTGCCATAGCTGGACCGAAAACTTCCACTGAGTCCAAACCTGCAGCAGATAGCTTTTACCTAGAACCATTGATGCCTTCTGTGATCAAAACAGCTAAAGAGAAGTCTGTATGCCTAAACAAGGAGGAGGAGAGTGGTGAGGGGCCCCACTCTTCAGGAAGGGGCTCTCTACACCGGGGAAATGGATCTATATCTGCCGTTCGTAGGAAAGCTCCCAGCAGCTTGAACCAAACCTTTACTCCTCCGGGTGCGGAGGCAGACTTATCAGAGGAGCCTCTACAGGGTCAAGCAGATTTCAACCCCATGGTTACCAGCAGTGTGGACCCCACGTCCAGAGATCCAGCTGGGGGTTTCTACCTTCATTCAGATTCTGAAGAACCAAAGACCGGCCAGAGCCTGGACGCTGAGCTTGAAGACCTGGATGAGGAGGATCTTGATGAAGCTCTTACCACTAAAGACCCCAACTGGTCCAGGAAAGCCTTTAATGAGGAAGAAGAAGAATCGGCCAAACTTCAAGAGGACATGAATGTGAAAGAGCATGAAGACAAGGATGTGAACGGGGGCAGCGGTCGCTCCAGCCCCTGCCTCAGCGCTCACTCCCAGGCCAGCAGCATGGCCAGTGGCAGTGTGCGCATGACTTCCTTTGCTGAGCGCAAAGCCCAGCAGCAGCGTTTCGGCAGCAACCACGACCTACGCTCCAGTGCCTCCAGCTCCCAAAGGACCACTCCAGACGGGTCAGAGAGCAGCGGACCGCTGGCTTCCTCCTGGAGGCTTAAGCGGGACCAGAGCCCCTCCTCACCCTTAGGAGGATGCACACGTACGATCGATGGTAACAGCGGTTCTAATGTACTGGCTTCTGAAATTGTCCAGCTCCGTATGCAGCTGGAGGAGAAACGACGTGCCATTGAGCACCAGAAGAAGAAGATGGAAGTGCTGTCGGCGAGGCAGAGGCAGAAGCTGGGAAAGGCAGCCTTCCTGCACATCGTTAAAGGTGGAGGTAAGAGTGACACATTACCCAACCCACTTAAAGCTGACATCTCTAAAGACGAGCTTGGTGGGGAGAAAGCACCATCAAGTAAAGATGATATGTGTGTTGATGCTCTGAGGGGGGACAAAGTGGTGGCGGGAAGCACTCCGCTAGGTGCCTTAGAAGCAGACAGGAAAGGGACCAGCAGTAGCTTCTATCTAGAAGAAGAGCTGGACCTGAATGAGTGCAGCCGTTCCATCGATCTATTGAATGACGCCATCGGCAGCATCCAGCAACAGATGATGCAGCTGTCTCTGCAGCAAGAGATGTTGATGAAACAGAATGTACAGTCCCCCCCTGGTGCGACTCCACCTCCTGTTACCAGCAACAAAAACAGTGACTCAAAGACAGGTGCAAGCTTTCACTATGTGGAGCACCTCTCCAGCACCGGCACTGCTCCCACCAGGAAACCCCCCAAGCTGACCTCAGGCCGGGGCCCCAGGTCCAAACCATCAGAGCTAAAGATAGCCAAGGAGCAGAGCCGGCATGCCTCCAGGACCCTCACCCCCACCCAGAGCGGGGCAGAGACATTACCACACCTAAGGCAGTTAGCTGGGGGCAGGTCCCCCAGGACCGACCAGCCTGACAGTCCCAGAAACCCCACAGCAGGAGAGACAATTGACAGGCCGGGGTCTGGCCACATTCGGAGTGCCAACTTCCGCCTTCACGATGAGGCGAACGTGCGCCTGCCAACCCGAGTGGACCTAAAGGCATTGGCTGCCCCGGAAGTGTCCTTTGACGAGTGCCTGTCCAGCACACTGAGAGAGTCTGAGCTCAACTCCTCAGACGGATCGGGGAAAGAGAATATACCATCAGACGAGGTGCAGCGCAACAAATCCAGTCTGATTGAGGTTGATCTGTCAGAGCTGAAAGCCTTAGAGGAGGATGTTGCTGCTGAGGACACAACGACAGAAGGAGGTGATGGAGAGCAGAAGTCAGGCATGGGCTTCTTCTTCAAGGTAATGCCTTAACATGAAAATGGAAATATTTATTTGTTTAATTTAGTTTCTATTAACAGTGATGATGATATCATACATTAGTGGTCCATTGTCTTGGAATTACCCGATGATATACTAGTTAATGTAGCGGTGATTCTAATGATTATTTTTTATATTGATACATTTTACATCATCAATTTAAAAAAAAATTAATGGAATAATTTAGTACATGATTATGATTCTTATATTTTCTAAAGATCAACCTTGTGGTTCATGTGGCACTAAATTAAAGTTTCATGTTTTCATGTTGAAGGATGAGCAGAAGGCAGAGGATGAGCTGGCTAAGAAGAGAGCAGCATTCTTGCTGAAGCAGCAGAAGAAAGCTGAGGAGGCTCGACTCCGTAAACAACAACTAGAATCAGAATCAGAGCTGAAACGAGACGAAGCGAGGTAACTTACTTAACCAATTTTAGCATAGGATTGACGGATATTATTCTTCCAAAAAGTGCTAACTTTGGTTTCCAAACCAGACGGAAGGCCGAGGAGGACCGCTTGCGTAAAGAGGAGGAGAAGACACGCCGGGAGCTGATAAAGCAGGAGTATCTGCGGAGGAAGCAGCAGGAGATGTTGGAGGAACAAGGGCTGGTGAAGCCCAAAACCCCCAAACCAAAGCAGAAACATAGACCCAAGTCTGTCTTCAGAGAGGAATCCTCTAGCGATAATATCTCCAAGTGTCCTTCCACACGTAAGATTGTTACTAGGGTTGAGTAATAACTGTTGTCTGGAATTCAGTACCTTCTTTCGGTACATATACAGATTTTCCTCCTTTCATTTGACCTGAGCTCTGTGTGAATGCCGTAGCGTCATTAAGGGGGGGTCAAACATGTTCACTCTACTTACTGCAGTGCCCACCAGGTGGCACATGTGAGCAGCTCAGATGAGTTATACAGTCTATGGTACAGCTGGCAATGGAAGAAACGAGGTGAACACTTTTGGGGAATGAATCACAGCACTTTTGTTCGGACTGATTGGCCATTTACCAGCAACAACCCCCACACACCTACAGTAGACTATAACCAGTATCACTTTAACAGCAGATCTCAATAAAGGAAAAAAATCAACAGCCGGGTTCCTCCGGTTCTGTGGCTTCACGTCGTCAGGGTGGATACTACAGGTTCAACCACGGACCTACAGTATTAAATGGGAAGAGAAAGAAAAAGAAAAGACAAAATAAAACATGTTATTTCACAATTTTCGCTATTTAAACTGAGATAACACATTGGGCTTTTTGCACAGTCAGCGTTATAAGCTTAAAAGGACATGCAGATGTTATATTCTGAGCTGATCAGTGACATGTGCATGACTGAACAATTAAGCACATGGAAAATGGCAACTTTTAAAACGATATCCAGTTTTAATCAGGCCGTTCAATACCAACGGCCAACTGAAGAACACAGCGCAAACCAACAGTTTATATAACGTTTGCATACCAACGGATGATCTCTTGCATTTGTCCTTAATTAGAAATAAATTAAACAACAGGATCACAGGAGCGCTGTTGGTGTCCCTCAAACCATTGGTGCTCTTGCACCCTGAGGAAGGCACAAGCCAACACACGTTGGTGTTTTTAAATTATACCCACTAAAATAAAGGTTTTTTTTTACTTTTTCAAACCCACTGGAGTGCCTGCACTTTTTTTTTTAGAACTAAATTAAATTGCGGTGATCGGTAATTAGAAAAAATTAAATTTTTACTATTTAAAGACTACTCAGCAAATACACATAGATATACGGTTGTATCTGGAAATATACTGTATTGTAGAAAGAAAAACAGCTGAGCAAATGCATTTAAATATACTCTGTGCCACATTAACGGTAGCTAAAGTGTCCATTTTGGTGGACAAACAGAATGATTTAAAACACACAATGATGAAATTCAGGGCGGTCATGTCTCATCTTACCGTTAATTCAGCTCCACAGCGGAGAACTGGCTGAATAAATATGATGAATATCAGTCCACCAGTCAACATCAAGTCCTGTGAGTTTAGGTCACAAGAAATATGGCAAGACATGGTTATCTCATATTTCGGTTGTTGTTTTCAGCTAACTGTAGCTGTCAGTGCCTCTGTCACATTACTTCTTCAGCTGCTTATTTCCCGTTGAGTCAACATGCAGAAATACGGACAGCGCCACTCATTTCAACCCACGCTGTGGTTGTAAAGTGTATTTTCCTTAAATCCTGTCAGCAGATTTCAAGCATACTGCTGCCCCTATCGTCTACAGTTATCAAGTGCTGCCCCCCCCGCTTACCACCCGATGGCTCGTGGAATGACAGTGGGGGACGGTCGGATAAAAGGAGGAACATCTATAACATAAATTTAAGTTCAGTTGTGCATTTACATCGTCTCTTCCTATGTTTGTCCTGTGGATTAAATCTTAACCATGTTAGCACGTGTTGTAATGCTGTAATAATCGAAAGTGTCGTCTCCGTTTCACCTAGCCGACAAACTGAGTAACGCCCAATCAGGCTCCAGTTTGTCTCTGGCCTCTGCTGCGACCAACGAGGCAGACAGCGTCAACTCTGGGGGGGCTGGCTCCCAGCGGTAAGTTGCTCACAAATTTATTTTTAGTTTTTTTGTTTGCTTGTGCTTGAAAGAGCTGTTCTCAACCTTCAGAACATTTATATAGCAGCAAACAAATGAATGTCATAAAGATATAGCGGAGTAATGGCATCCTGAGCAGAGAATAAAGTTACTCTCCCTCTGTGTTGCTGTGTCTGTGTGTTCACAGTTGTTTCTTTTGACGATCCAGCCCGGCACGCACATTAGTGCATCTGGCTGTGAAAAATCATTGGTATTTCACGTATTCAGGCAATACCAGTCCAGTTTCAGTGTTTCAAGTACAGCTCCTTTAAGAAGAATCAGTTCACTGTTCATGTTCAAGATTTGCAGTATTTATAGTGTCTTCTGTTTACCTTACTGTACCTCCTTCCATGATGTCTTCCAGCTGCGACTCAGTGGAGTCGTTTCCAGGCAGTCGTAACAACAGTCGAAGTGCAGAAAGAGACTGGGACAACGGCTCCACTGCATCTTCCATCACATCCATGGCTGAATATACTGGTGAGTGTTCTCAGGACAATAACAGACCTGTAGTTGTGTTGTATTACCTATCCATTTATCAGTGACAAAAACATCAATATGGACACAATAAACGTGGCTAGGTTTTGCTTGTCATTTTTCATAACACAATAAATTATTTTCCTGCCAAAGTGACTATTGCATGACTTTTTTTTAATGCTTGATTTGTTAGCTGCAGTTAATTTGTAGACATCTGACTGACTGACTGTGGTTACATAATACATATGTGGCCTAACTGGCTTTTCTGCTCTAGGTCCCAAACTATTCAAGGAGCCCAGTGCCAAGTCGAATAAGCCAATCATCCACAACGCAATCTCCCACTGCTGCCTGGCTGGCAAAGTCAACGAGCCTCAGAAGAACCAGATCCTAGAGGTCGGTGCTGATGAATGCTTTATGGAGTTTATAATTAGTTTGATCTGTTTATTATATTAAGTGACAGTCCGTCTAAATATACTCTGTTGCTTCTGCTAGTATCATTTTATATTTGCACAAAAAATAACAAAATCTGCAACATGAGTCTGCAGGAAATTTAAACTAGGCTCACTGGACAGTTTAGGGGTTAAAACAAATCACATTATACACAACATAAGAGCATATATTCAATCTCTTCAAAGTATATTTGCTTGTGTGCACATGTAAGTGTCTTATCTTCAAATTAGTGGTGGGACACAAAAGATTATTAGAGGCTTTGTAATTAATTAATCGCCATTATTTGCATATCAATATTAAACTTAAGAAGCAACATTTTTTATTTTTTTAAATGGATTTTGGTATATGACTTAATGAATACAAACAACAATAACTTTAAACAACAAAATGTGTTTATTTTTATCAGTGAGCACTAACATTTTGTAAACTTTTACGTCTGAAACACATTTGTTTTGTTTATAAAAAATAAAAAAGTGCTAAGTACGGTATATTCAAGAAAAGTGGAAGCCCAACATTGCAAAAATATTTAGAATAATATTCTTTGCATAAAATAGACAGTTAAACATCAAGTGCTTTTTCTCCCATGTTTTCAAAAACACAGAAACAAAATGGATCCATCCACTAATGACAATCCCTCCTAGGAGCGTTGTCTGTGCTAACGTTCGCTGCAACATGTTCGCCGTTGAGGTGGGAGCGGAGGCTGAAGGGCTCCGGTGGTCGGCGAATTATTTCTTGCACAATTTGCACACAACTGTGCAATAATCCACGTTTTCACTTTTCTTTTCGTTTTTTAGAACTCAAATGTCCGCCCACAGCACCCAACAACAACTCATCCTCTTGCTTCTCATCTGTGTCATTTCTTTCATGTTGCGCCCTGTGTGTCAGTATTACGGGCCGGGCGGGAACTCGATAAATTGAAAATTTTTTTGTGGCAACATTTTTTCTGTAATTATTGCGTTGAAGTCCCAGCCCTACTTTAAATATTAGTATATATGTTTCTCTTTATGTTTTAATTTTTAGGGGAAAAGGCTCCTTTTTAAGGCCAAAAAGGTTGTTTCTTGCTCATTTTTCTCACTGACTTTTCTCCCTGTCCAGAATTTGAACCAGCAGCCTTACACTGACAAACCTGCACCAGTAGTATAGCTCATTGTTATACCGGTGTCATATAAATAACATTTCTCTTACCTCTGTTTATGTCCTTCTCCAATAGGAGTTGGAGAAGTGTGAGTCCAACCACCTGATGATCTTGTTTCGTGACGGTGGCTGCCAGTTCCGGGCGCTCTACTCGTACTTCCCCGACACCGAAGAGATACAGAAGCTGACGGGAACAGGACCCAAGAGCATCAGTAAGAAGATGATCGACAAGCTGTACAAGTACAGCTCAGACCGGAAGCAATTCACGGTCATCCCTGCCAAGACTGTGTCAGTCAGCGTGGACGCCCTGACCATCCACAATCACCTGTGGCAGGCCAAGAGAGGTGCTGTGCCAAAGAAAAGCGGGAAATAGCAGATAGCCGGCTTTTAAACCCTCTGTCACCCAAATCATCTCCAATCATCTTGCTTGTTTCCTAAATAGACTGCATTGATGCCCACAGCCAAGTTCACAGCCATGCTCGGCCTGGAGACCTACTCAGGACAGGCTGCACTTATGTGGTCCTCTGTAGGTGGACCCAGGCAGAAACAAGGGAAAAGGTATGTGTGTGTGTGTGTGTGTGTGTGTGTGTGTGTGTGTGTGTGTGTGTGTGTGTGTGTGTGTGTGTGTGTGTGTGTGTGTGTGTGTGTGTGTGTGTGTGTGTGTGTGTGTGTGTGTGTGTGTGTGTGTGTGTGTGTGTGTGTGTGTGTGTGTGTGTGTGTGTGTGTGTGTGTGTGTGTGTGTGTCTGTGTGTCTGTGTGTGTGTGTGTGTGTGTGTGTGTGTGTGTGTGTGTGTGTGTGTCACAGGTGGTCTGAGGGACTGGTGCTTGCAACAAAAACAGGAATGCCGGCTGAATTTGCTTCTTCTCCCCGTGATCTCAGTGCGATCTGTTCGGGTTTCTCTTGGTCGGGCTCCGTTTTTCTACGACGACCACGACCAAAGCATGTGGCATTTTATTTTTCCTCTGTCTCTTTCATATGTGGTGGATGTTCATTTTTACATGAAGTATTTATTAGTTCAGCACTGTCATGGTTGAGAGCTCAGCTGCAGCACTAAAGTCCTTCCTTCTCTCCGGAAACGCCTCTGAAATTCGGACAAAAGCAGAGGACATTGGGGGGATTCTGTCGCTCTTTTCAGAAAATCCGAAGCAAGGGGACCTTTTCACAACCCTTTAGCACCATCGGACTGATCTGCTGTCCTAACAAATATAACAATCTCTTCCTGCGTGGACCGTGGAATCTGTCGAATCAGGCTGGCATTGCCGATTTTGCCTCACCGGGAATATCCAAAAAAACCTGCTGCTCTGAACTGTCTTCTTCTTTTGTCCCGGGGAGCTCCTCAGGTCTCCCTCAGACATCCGTTTGGCCTTTCACGCATCGTGGTACTATCGTCTATTTATTCAACCGCTTTTTAAACTAGATGCTGATCGTGTAGCACTGGATATGTGTATAGCAAAAAAAAACAACAAACAAACATTAAAAAACCCAGAGCAGTCATTTTAAATACTTTTATTTGTCAAAACATCCTTTTTCTTGAGGGTGTCAAAAGAGGGTGAATAATAGGTTTTGGTACAGAAATGATGCATTTTTTTTTTGGTTTTGTTTCAGCTTTTATTTTTATTTTTATTATGATTACAGCAATGTGGTATAGAGTCTGAGCTGATGTTATGTGTTTTCATCATAACGGGAATTCTCTGATGTTTAGAGCTTAGCTGTGTTTTCTCACTCCACTGGGCACTCTTGAATTGTCCTGTATAAAGGTGCACTCATGAACACTTGTCGATGGCTTCTTTCATGCAATGTAACTCCCCTCTCCTTTCCACCCTGAGTGTTTTTGTCGGCCTGTCCCATCTTTAACCCACCAGTGCGGCACACACACTCTTGTTGTGAAGGGTGTTTTCGTGCCGCTCTGAAACCGCTTCAAATGACAGTATTTGATATATCCACAAAGGGGTTTCTGTGTGTGTGTGGGACGGGGGACTGTGGTTCAGTTATGTACCAACATTAAAGAACATTCCTCCCAGGTGTTGACAAACACTGCCACGTCGTCTCTCTCTTCTCTCTGTCTTTTCAAAAGAATCAAAGTGCTTTTTTAGAAAACCGTTTGTTGGCCTAGAGAACAACCAGAAGTGTTGCACAAGCACTTTAACTTTCTGTTTTTTTGTGGGATTTTTAACTTCTGAATGGGCATCAAAACTAAGAACTAATTGAAAACACTGCTGTTGTGCACTCCTAGAATTGTTAAAACTAAACCAAACACTAAGATTGAAAACTGACATGTAAAGCTGAAGGGCCTCGGCTCATAAGATACTGCTGCTGTCTCCAAAAACCCAACAGAATACTTGATTTCTCATTTGCTGCATATTGATTTGTTTTTGGATGGAGGAGGTGGCAAATCCTTATTTGTATGCAAGTGTATTTTTTGTTCACTAAAAGATTGTATTGGCATTTGGTCACCACTTTTGTTACACTAGTGTACTTTTCATCTATGTTGATTTTTATCTTTGTTCCCATGCCATCTATTTATTTAAAAAAATGGAAGCACTGAAACAGAATAAATTTTCAGGTGAATAAAAGTCACACTTTTCATTTCTATTCTTTTCTCATGGCTTGATTTGTCCATTTGTAAGACCTCACTGTTTATTTTATTTTGACACCACACTGATTTTAATCTTAACAGATCACAAACAAGTATTTCTTTTTGTTTTCCACTTTTCTTTAGCAAGAGATGCTGCATCTTTTCACTGAAATGCTTGTTTTTATTAACCGTAACGCCACAGAGTTGTATAAATCTTCCCAAAGCAAAGAAGCAAAAATATCTCGTCCACCATCACACTGGATTAGTCAAAACATCTTCAGGCCCTCCCCTGGTGCTAACTGCCTCACACTCTACCACCCAACTGGAACACCGGCCTCACTGTCAGCGCTCATAACCATGGCAAACTCTGCTCTGCCATGGCAACGGCGTTTCTTTTTCACACCTGTTAGTTCAGGTGATCACAAGACCTCCAAACTTGGTAAAGTGTCACTCCAGGTAGAGTCCAAGCTGAAGTCCTGCAGCCAGCGTCTGTCAGATTGTTCACCATGAAGGGTAAGGGCACGTATTCCTCATTGCTCATACAACATGTAGAAGTGATGAAACGTGGAAGTCAGCACTGATCAGATTCCTCTCTGTCTCCACAGTTGCTTGTCTCGTGTTGATGCTGGTAAATGTGCGTTGGAGCCATTCTTGTGCCGGTGATGGACAAACTTTATTCTGTCCGGAAATGCCACCAGGTAAGGACAAAGTTGATGTAAATTTCTTCCTTACCACAGCTTTATAAATACTTTATAAAAGTGTAAATCAAATCACTTTTCCTCAAAACAATTCTAAATGTTCGTTACCCTTTTATGGTAGAAAAGCGCAGACTTATTAACCGCCATGGACTGAAAGTTAGTGCATTTCTAAACATATTCATGTTTTGTACAAATCAGTTATAATGTGAAAAGTTTATTGTTATAAAAATAGTTTTTTCATGTATGAAGACATTTTCACCTATTACCCAACATGCAAACTTATGATAAATGATATTGTTTTAATGTGATAAATTATTAGATCATGACATGAAACTCATGTTTATATGAGGAAGCAGTGTGCAGAGATTTAGTTCTAATTCATGCTACTAATACAACTTGCCACACACTACTGGCTTTCAAATACAGTGACATGTTGAGGATCCCTTTAATGCACTCATTCATCTTGTATCTGCATTGTTCAATTTTCTCCAACAGAATCAATGTAAGTGTAATTAAACAAAGTGAGAGAGCATGCAACAATTCAGCTGATTTCATGTCAAAACTGCTGTTGACTTCATTAATTTCAATCTCCATGCGCCCCGATGTAATGATAATCCTCTTCTGTTAGCTTTCAGTCCTGGTTTTTCATCTCTGGTGATGTTTCTGAGGGACGTTGGGGAGATAAACTCCACTGTGTTGCGCAGCGACAACCTCTCCTCTGTAACCAGGCTCAGGATCGACAACGCTGGTGTCACAGCAATTGCTGAAGGGGCCTTCAGTTCTTTCCAGAACCTCACAGATCTCAGTTTAAACCAGAACTCGCTGACTGAGATTAACCCAAACTGGTTCAGTCGGCTTGATATTCTCAGAGAACTCAGCGTCGCAGAAAACCAAATTGAAGTTCTGAATGAGTCCTCGCTTAACGGGCTCACTCACCTCGCAAAGCTCAGTCTGAGTAAGAACAGGATCAGAACAATTGATCCAAATACTTTTAGCTCCTTCACTGTGTTGACTGAGGTGGACTTGTCTGAGAACAGGATGACCCGGCTCTCACCTCAGGTCTTCAGTTCTCTCCGGTCCACCAGGATCAGATTAGATGGAAACCCCTGGGACTGTTCCTGTGGCGCTGAAGACTTTGTCGATTTCCTGAAAGGTTTGTTAAATTTATAATGTAGACTAATAACCACAAGGCGTTGTGGAAACCTGAAGCTGCTTCTCTTCTCAGATCTCCAAAGCAGATCTCTGCTGGACAGACAGATGGCGGTGACCTGTGAGAGTCCTCCATCTCTGAGGGGTCGACCGGCATGGGACGTGTCGGTGTGCATAACGTCAACTGTTCACTCTAAACCCACAGATACCCTCACAGCAGTCCCTGCATTCACGTCTGGTACATCTTCTCACTTTCCTTTTTAATATTTGAAGTTTTTCACCAATAAAATTATTTATGATATTTGCCTACTTTTTATCTATATATCTAATTTGAGTACCTCTGTTGTTCCCCACCTCCATCAGGACCACCATCAGAGACACAAACCTCTGTCCGACCCAAACCCACTGATGCACCCATAATGTCTTCACACACTGGTATGTGCTTCTCATCCCAGTTTCTCTTTCTTTAATTCTTTAATATTATTTAATTACATCCGTGCTCAGTGTCTCTGTTGTTCTCTCTAGGAACGCTTCCATCGCGACCACCATCACAGACAAAGACTTCTGGTAAAGGACTTTTACTCATATAGCGCCTTTCTAGTCTTCTGACTACTCGAGGCGCTTCCACACTACTTGTCACATTCACCCATTCACACAGATGGTGGACATCTACATACCATGTAACCTAACCATTCACACCACAATCATAAACCTATTCACAGCACGGGGAGCAATTCGGGGTTCAAAGTCTTGCCCAAGGACTCTTCGACATGTGGACGGGGGGAGCTGGGAGATGAATGGAGGATGACCCACTCTACCAGTGAGCCACAGCCAGCCCTATAATGTGTGCAACCCAAACCCACTGATATCCTCACAACGGTCCCATCACCTTCTTTAAGGAATGGTACATTTGGTTAGTTTTGATAGAATTAGACCTACTATGAGAGATAATTAGGGACAAAATCTGAGAAAAGGTGTGTAATTCTAAGGAAAAAATCATAAGAGGTATGGTAAGGATTTAACTTTAATATCGTAAATCTCTGGGGCGGCTGTGGCCAAGGAGATAGAGCGGGTTGTGCACTAATCCCTGGCTCCTCCAGTCAACATGTAGTGAGTGTCCTTGGGCAAGATCTCGAACCCCAAATCGCCCCTTATCCTGATGAGCAGAGGGAGTGTGCCAATATAGTGTGTACTGTAAAGAGCTCTGAGTGGTCAGAAGAACATGATTACCACGATCATAAGGCACGTGTGTGGAAACCTTTCCCATCCCCGTAAAAACTGACGGACTAATCTCACCTGTTCACTGGAATAATAATCCTGAGACTACTTTTTTTTTCTCAAAATATTTCATGTTAATTCTTAAAATCTGTTTTATTTGTCACGTGGCGCATTAACTCGAATACTGGCAACTAATTTCACCGATGTATTTTTAAAATAAATAACCTGGGACTTAGCAGGATATTGCATATAAGTACCCAACGGATTTCAATTAAATGTATTGGAAAGTGCAGGAGTTTTTATTTGTGGACAGCACCTCCATGTGGTCATTTATAGAACAAGTTAGTCTCAATCACAATCTCTGAACTGTAGATCTTCATTCTAGACAAATGTGTAGGTGAAGCTCCTGCTCATTTCTGCCTCAACACATTCTCCAGTCCTGTCCACCATTTTGGATTTTATGCAAAACATTTTATTGCTCCCACAAATGCCATCCAGTCAAAACTAAAACTGAAACTGAGGTGTTGATAGTAAAGTTGTAGTAGCTATATTCATCATTTCATAATGTCATACAAAATAATTACACTTTTTATTTATACTTACTTATAATTTTACTTCCTCCCCCAAATTATGATGATTTTTTTAAATTTTATTATGACTTCTGACTTAAATTACAGCATTATTTTTTATAAAGCCTGGCCTTGGAAGTGGTAGTTTGCCAAAAAGAGATCTAGTCCCTAGAGGTTTTAGCCTTATTTCATGGCCTTTATGATGACTTTTGTTCCAACCATGTGGCTCAAAGGAACGGGAGACCGGGCGGTTAAATGTATTATTTTGTCTAGAAATGACACCTTTATTCAGCAGTATTGTCCGTAGTAGTCTGATGTGTCTATAACCCGGCTTCAGATAAAACAAATGCTAAACACTTTTATTTCAATAACACATTTAGAAGACTGTGCAGCTTGTGCAGCTTTTTACCGTTGGAAATACAGGTTATATAGGTCAAAATAAGTTGTTCTTTAATTTGTCACCCTTCTGCAGAAAACTGACAAAACCTAATTCTGATTGTTTATAGCACAATAAGATCTGATTTAATGTGATGCAGTGCATTAGGCGACATAATGTATAAACTGTGTATAAATGTGTAATTTACCACAGATGTATGTTGTTCGAAAAGTGGTTGAGTTTTACCGTGGAAACGGTGTAGAAAACCTGTTTCTATCTCTTTGCTTTGTCTGTTGTTTCCTTTAGCGACTTATGTGACATCGCCTCCATCACCTCCATCACCTCCATCAGGGATGGAGATCTCTGTCCAACCTAAACCTTCTGACTGGCCCACGTATACAACACCCACTGGTATGATTGGTTCTTCTTGCTGTTTGATATTTAAACATTTATATAATTTATTCTTCATGTTTCTGTTCCTTTCAGAAACTTGTGTGACACCCCGACCATCATCACATACCAGTATTGTCTGTACACTCGTTGTTTTGATAGGTATGTTTCTCCTATGCAGGTTTCTATTTGTGCTGAAAAATGTGATCAAACGCTTTAAAATGGGTTTTCCTTCTCACATGTTCCTCTGCAGTGGTCCTGTCTTTGCTCCTGTTTGTGGTGTGTTTCCTGGCAGTGCTGCACAGGAGGAAACGCAACAGCAAAGTCGTGATGCCTGGACCTCCAGAAGAAAATGAGTTGAAAGAAGACGGCAGATCGAGCCTCAGTGCTACGCTTCCAGAACACTCTCAGAAAAGAGAAAACAATCAGTGGGACCGGAGGAGATCCTTCACTGGAGTCAGAGCGAAGTCAGCTAATGCTGTTCTCTTTATGTCTCCTATTTGTGCGTCTGTGAAAGATCAGGTGACTTTACAAACTGAGACGGAGGCTCAGCCGAAAGACACAGAAAACCAGGTCGAAGAAAAGAAGAAGCCGGGAGGTGAAAGTGAAGTAGACAGAGGAAATCACACAGAAATAAAAAATGCTAAACAATCCAATGCTGATGAAAACACCCACCATGTTTCTGCCAACACTGACACTGTACCGTATCTGAGCATTGGTACAAATCAGAATAAACCTGACACTGGTTATTTCCACCAACAGTCCAGTGACAGTGCAGGTCAAAGATCACAGATGGGAAAAGTTATGGGGAGGATCTCCACCTGGCCTCCGACCGCAGTTCAGTGGCAGGCAAGATGTAAAAGAGAGGAGGAGGAGGAGGGGTCTGAGATCTTCACTGTTTGGACACCAGAGTTTCCAGGTGAGGTAAAGAAGAAGAAGAAAGAGGAGCGTCCCTTCAGATCTGACCGGGACAAAAAGGAAAAGGAGTCTGAGAAGACGGAAGAATCACAAACTGCTCCAAACCAACATCCTTTAAAAATGACTGTAGCTCACACGCAGCTGAAACACTCTCCGTTCTCTACACCAAATGACAAGACCACTTCTCTCAGTGAGGCTCACACCCACACCGACACAAGGCTAGAGGAGGTGACCGAGAATCAGGAAAAACATCAAGACCTGAAATCTGCAGAAAATCCTGCCCACAAGAACACAGCAGACCCGAGAGATGAACCAAAGCGAGCCGTGACGAGCAGACAGAGGGGAGAGAACAGAAGCAGCGGCTCAAAGGCTCCCTCTGGTGGGGCCTCGCCGGATGACGAAACACTGCTGTCCGGCAACGAGTACGCCTTCATGGACCTGCTGCACGAAGTCACGCAGAACAACGGCCGCTGGACCAGAGCAAGGTGGAAGAAGATACATGCCAACAAGCAGCGGTGTCAGGACAGAGGTACCCAAGGAGTTTAGAAAGTTATGTACACGTCACACATCAAATGTTGTAGTTTTATTCTGTCACTCTTTAAGTAAAATTATTTTGTTTTTGATCTTTGTGGAAGACAAGGTCGACACTTAAAGGAATAGTTTGACATTTTGGGACACAGGCTTATTTGCTTTCTTGGGGAGAGTTGGATGAGATCGATCCCACGCTCATGTCTGTCCAAGGGACACTCGAGTGATTTTGTATGACACTGCAGTAAGGACGGGGGACTCACACAAGACACATTTAACAAAGGATGATTTGTTATATTATACTATGACTTTTAAAAAAACTTTCTCATGACATATCGAGAAATAGGTGTAACTCTGAGTCTTTGGTAATATTTTTAAAGCAAACGTTTTAATGACATATTATACTTTGACTTTTTTGTCACTGTTCTTATGCAGAATTTCGGATGTTTTTATACAAAATAATTTCATTCTACTGTACTTTTTTTCCTCATTTTTGGCATTATTGTCAAGATGAAACTTTAGTCTTCAAAGCTACTCTAACAACACCTCAGAGTATTAATCTCCTCATCAAAGTCTCAGCAAGAAAGCAAATAAGTGTAATGCCTAAAATGTCCAACTACACCTTTAAGGAAAGAATTAACTATACCTGCTGCTGCAGTTTAAATGTAATCTTTGTGATACTGTGATAAAGTCAGTACTTAATAAGAAATAGCACCCTTACCTAATGAAATTACAGATGTACCTACATGTGATTGTCCCCAAATGCATCATGTTGTCATTTGACGATGTGAGCTCAAATAAAAAGGTCTTTTTATTCATCGTATCTGGCTGCATGCAGCATTTATTTGTTCATATTTTATACGTTGAGAAGTACACTCGCTCCTCATAAGAAATAGTACAAAATGGATCAACCCCTTTTTGATGACTTAAAAACATAAAGTGGAGGTAAACATAATACGTAGGCTTTTGATAACACCTGGACACAACATGCATGTTCCATTCATATAAATACACAGTATCAAATGATGGCTCCAACTTGATTATGGGTTTCTCTAGCTATGGGACATCCCACAAAATGTATTGTTCTTGGCAAGCTTGTATATCAAAACATGCTGTTTACTGTAGTGTTTACATGCCCCTTGTAGTATTTGTAAGTATGGACAGTAGGAGGTCTGGAGTGAACTCTTTGTGGAGTGTTGAGACTTGTGAGGAGTGAGGACCGAGGAAGACGTTAAATGAATGGATCGGCACAGCCATCGTTATCTTCCATCGTGGTCGCTCACGCTTTCACTCCTCTCCTGCCCTGTAAACTGACACTTCTGAGGGGCCGCTGAGCAAAATCGACAACGGTACGTTTCAATGGGGACTCTTTGCAAAATATACACAGTTAAACATAAATAAAGGTTAGGTTGATTCCTCAAAATAATAAAAAAAAAAAAAAGGCAGATCGAAGAAGAGAAACCCATCTGAGATTACGTCATCATCATTACACTTGTATCACTTCATATTTCTTTAGATAAATAAGAATGGCACTTGCCAAAATACACTTTTCAAAAATCTGCAAGATAAATCAAAACAACTAAACAGGTCGACATGTACACGTGCACGTTGGACTTGCTTCACAGGAATGGTTGAATACTGTTCGCCGTGTTGTACAGATTCAGATTAAAGGGTCATGCTGTCACGCTCCACACGTCCCCGCAGAGCTTAGTGCAAAAATAGTTCAAGTCCTCTTTCACTTTCATCACACAGAAGAGACTCAAAGTGAAACCCCAAACGATATATAAAGTTACCATTTACAGTGATGAAACAAAACAAACAATACTTGAATCAAGATTATATACTGTCACTGCCTTTTACACAAGGTGTGGTCTGTACAATTTGGAGGGGAGAGCACTTCACGTTTCAGCTCCAGCTCGTTCCAAATAGATGAAGAAACGGATTAGAGGGTAGAAATCGACTCGACTGTGCCGCTCACTGTCTGTGCAAAACGATTCTGCTACCAGTTAAACTGCAACTCCTTAAAGAGTTATGAAACTGGAGGATCTCAATATGAATTAATATTTACCATCAACTTCAAATGCATTAAAGTTAACGAGAGTAAATTAATAAAAACCAAAAACATTAACGCCTGACTGATGCTGAGGGCCAATACTGATAATTGATTTAAATCCAATTTGATAATGATATATCAGTCAAACTTCAGTATACCTTAAAGAAATAGTTTATTATTATTTATTTGGATATACACTCATTTGCCTTCTTTGTGTTAGATGAGAATATTGATACCACTCTCACGTCTGTCGGCCATGTTTGAAGCTACAGTCAGGAGACTGTTAGCTTAGCTTAGCATTAACACCGGAAGACGAGGGACATCTAGCCTGGTTTGCTTTTAAGCTCACTGACACTTAATATCTCGATTAATCTGCACAAAAACTTGTCGTTACATGTTTTTGTACAGATTAAACACGAGTTATAACATCACAGTAGCGCGCTTTAGATGTGCTTCTAGCTGTTTAATCCCCGCGATTAGCTTAGCCTTTAAGCTAAGCTATGCTAATAGCCTGCTGGCTATAGCTTTAGATCAATCATATAGATATGAGTGGTGTCAAGCTTCTCATCTAACTCTAGAAAATAGTAAATAAGTGTCTTCCCCAAAATGTCAAACTACTTCTTTAAATCTGGTTATTAAAGAGCTTTGACCAGGATATGTACTCAGTGAGGCATTTTACATTTGAATAGATAAATGAGTCAAAAGCATTACAAGTATAAATAAAAGCTAGAAACACCCAAAAACAAACATGTTTAGAATCAAGTTCAGCTACGAAAATAAGACTCTAAATAGACATGAAATGAAGTAGAACGTGTTGTGAGCAAACTTGAAATGCGTCATGACCACTTTATCTTTGTAGTAAATCAGCCTTCAGCCTAACGCATCTCTGATAACTTTCAATACGCTGATAATATCGTCCAAACTAATAAATCGGTCCGGCTCTAGAATAAAAAATAATAACCCTGACGTCACGAAACAAATGCAAAATGGCACACATTTTTCAGATATTTACAAAGCAATCGAGTAAACAAAATGATGGCACATACTGTATTAGCAGACATGATTTGGGACACTTAAAATGGTGATAATAAATTAATAATATTTAGTCTTTAACTATAACCACAACAAAAATCAGTGTCCAAAACAACACAACAAAAAGAGAACTGCTCACAATTCTAATATGGCCAATAAAAGAGCCACTACAGTGTGTATATTCACAGATGACTTGTAAAAAAGTTTGTGCTCCCAAAGAAAATGATTATAAACAAGCAAAAACCAAAACAGACATTTGTAATAAATTAAGAATAGTGCTCATGTACTGTAATCTGATGGTAAATGCTTGAATTGTCAGAAATTCATAGCATTGGTAAGATGTAACGGAGGGTGCAGTTGCCCTGAGATTCTTTTTTTTTTTGTGGGTTTAGGCAGAAACGAGCATAGAAGTCGGCCCGAGAAGTGGCACGAGGGCAACTTCACCCCTGAGTGAAATGATGATTTGAAATCCTGTACAGGTGCACAAGAACCTCCTTTCCTCTCACAACATCCATCAAATCCCTCAGTCCTTTGGTTGGCAGGAGGGAGCCGTGTCCTGTGCCTGGTGCGGGGGTGACGTGTGTTAGTACAGAAGGTGTGAGGGGGAGTCGAGGGTCGATGATGAGGCACTCTTCATGCATCCTCCTATAGCAGCTCAGTGGGAAACAGCAGGTCTCTCAGGGACATCGTTTCAAATGTCGATTATTTCTCATCTGAGGCTGAGAGACGCATAATGCACACACACATACACGATGGACTGTTGTTCTTGGCCCGAGACAAGCCTTCATCTGTGTGAGACAGACATGCTCTGTCAGGCCGGGCGGGACCTAGAGGTTAAGGTGTCAGGGTAGAGGACCGAAGGGGGTTTCAGAGGTGGGTCTCGTCTCTCGTCTCTGTGCCAAAGTCCTGCTGGTGCCTGGTGCTGCGGGCCTGCCCCACCTGTGCGTCCTCTGGCATATGTGCCAGCGGGTCGGACCGGATTATGTACCTGTAAAGACAAAATTCATGACATACTACACTACACGCAGCGCCCCCCTAATATAATGGTAGGGGAAACACTGTTTATACTATACGACATTGTGTGTCTAGCTCACCTGTATTACTGATATTACTCTATTAAATTTTGCCTTGGATCAGGCACTCTATTCATTGCCATGTGCTTTGTTCCAACCCAATCTGTGTCAGTTATGTTGCACTAATACAGTGGTCACACAGTTATCACAAACTGACATGATGGGGTCTTAAAATTCATGGAAAAGGTCTTAAAAGGTATTTAATCGAGGATTGCTGCATATAACCTGCTACTGGATGTAAGAGAAAAAAGTGGGATTCTTACACAACGTCATTGAGCTCCAGCATGGTGTCAGGAGGAGGATTGATGAGGACGTAGGACAGCGTGTTTTGGTGGTCGTTCATCTCATCTGGAAAAAAGAGACAGAAGAGACCTTCAGAGCTGCTCCGGAGCCCTCCCTCATCCTGCTCCATTACACAGTACATCAGCCGGGAAATGAGCCCTCTAACCTCTGAAAATATGAGACTCCCTCGTTTTCAACCTTTCAGTGAGGATGAAGGCAAAGTAACCAACGAACAGTCTCAGGGCAAGTACGGGGGACACTCTTTAATGGAAGAAGATGCTTGTTACAACTGTTAACAATTACTATTTAACTACTTTTAATTGCAGTAACCTACACAATAGAGTATTAGAAGTCAAGACGACTATGCTGTTTTAAAATTATTTTAAAATTGGATTCAAGTCATATTTTGATCATAGCACGACCAATACTGGGTTTTTGAATTGGATACTGATATTGATATTTAGAAGTTTCAAAGAATCTGACTCTACTATTACCTTTTTGGTGACATAGTTTTTTAATTACATTTTTCACAACATATTATGACTTATTGCCTTTTGATGACATACTATAGTATGACTTATTTTAATCATATTTTTAACGGCATACTATACTATGACTTATTTATAAAATTTTACATTACATACTACAGTATACTATGACTTATGACATTTAAAAAGCCCTTTAACATGGAAATATTGGCAAACAATAAAAGGTAACACCTCTCGCCTTACGTGTCCCCCTTGTAATAAATTGATAAATTACCTAATTCAAAACTTTGAGCATCCTTTGAATAGTAAGCTGTAAACTGTTTCTGCATTTAATGTTTATTATATAAACAGTAAATATTAACAGTTGTAACAATATTCTTTCATTGCTTTCATAGTATAGTTAAGCTAACCATGGAAACCGTGTGGCACTATGTAGGTCTTATCAAAAATCAATAAGAGGAAGTAAACATTGATTCCCCTGATGAGTCATATCACTGCGTGTGTGTGTGTGTCAGTGTGTGTTATTTATGTCTGTCTGTATGTGTGTTGAGTGCTCTCTGACGGCGGCTCCTACTTGCGTTAATTGATGAACGGAGGAAGGTAAAGGAGGGCACATTTGTCTCCATGACAACCCACCTGCTTGTGGCCCTTTATAAAGCCAGGCGGGGTGGAAGAGAGAGAAGGGCTAACCGTTACTGACAGGGCACTTTGTGGAACAAGGGGAGGCCCATGCTGCCTGTTGACTGAAACAGCACCCCATGCGCAGCTTCAGAACGGAGCCAACATGCAGACAGCGTCCGCAGCTACGCAACAAAGTGATCTCCATCGCATTCCACACCGGACCAAGGCGGCAGGTTGCCATGCCAACGGACGACACTCAGCCCCCACAATCCCCCGCCCCAAGTGACACACCCACAAACACAGAGAGACATGCTCCAGCATCCGTCAAGACTGGACCAAAGGCAGAGCGACTGGAACCAAACTGAGATTGAAGCAGAACACATTGTGAGTGTGAGAGTGGAAGAGGTCGACCTGCTGCTGGATTATATATATTATATTCTATAAAACTCAGTAAATGTTTGCAGGGTTTATGTGAGTGACGTTAAGGACAATGTTATTGTGGACTACTCAGTGTATTAAACAGGGATTATACCATGGTCACATACACATATTCAATCAGTGGTGTTTTTTTTTTATTGTTGTGGCTGATAGACTTAGGGCTGGGCCCTAAATATGGCCAAAATCATTTCATATCATGATAACAAAATATATCGCTATAAAGCATGTTTCATTCAATTAATAAATAGTCTATAGGAAATAACCACATGGTACCACTGATATGTTCACGTGCATGCACTCAAATTCAGAGTAATCAGATTAAGACAATAATATTCCCATAAGCAGAATGATTGGGTGTTTATATTCCCTTAAAATATTTCACTTCACATTCTCTGATTAATTTGAGTTGGTATGTTCTTGGTATTATTAATTTAGACGACCATGATTGTGTATCACGATATCTTGATATGATTTCCTCATGATAGGATTCCATTAAAACACATATCATCATAAATGGTCAAATTGAATTATCGCCCAGTTCTACATAGTTTTGCTTTGAGCTTCATCCAATTGTGTAACTGAAGGTAAAAATCTCCTCAAACAAGCACAAACTTAAGATAATGTATGTACAAATGTATAACTATAAGAACCATTCCTATACTGTGAACCTCATACTATGCAATTCCTCCTACTCTTTGTCATGTTTAAAATATGTTAATTGGAATATTTAATATAAGAAATGAATACTATATTTAATATGCTTAGTGTTATTCAGAACTAGTAATGATATACATAAAGGATATATATTCTTAAATCGTCAGTTTTGAGGTTGGTCTCTTTTTGTCACTAAGTTTGGTCAAGTTTGTATTTATAGAAGTTTCAATCATTTCTAAACTTCAGCAAAAACACCGTTTCCAGACGATGTAGATTATTAAAATCCAAGCTGAAAGTCAACACTATGACATCAATGTTTCACTTCAAGTCCAATGTGCTGGAGAGCAGAGCCACAGTGAGAAAAACGTCTCCTGACAGGTGAACCACCACTCTAAATCAGTGCACAAGCAATATTATATATTAGTTAAGTCTAATTAGCAAAACAGACCAAACTTGTGCATCAAACTAACTACAAACAAGCAAGAAATCAACAATGTAAACACGTCTTTTTGCCTGTGTTTAAGTGGCCGTGGTATAAGTGTGTCAATACACTGTGAGGAGTTCCTGATACATGAAAATAACAGACTATTTCTTTATTTTCTACATCAGGACAACTCTGCTACACACATTAATATTTATACATCTAATGTCTAACTTTAGATTCTGCATCTAACCTTCCATCCACAGACATAATGCGTTCCGCTCCACTCTTCTTTTTAAGCCATACTCCGATGCCCTGCAGTATTCTAGCCATTTGGGACGTCACCTCACGGGAACACAATGCAGAAAAGACCAGGTAGAAAGAGATGGTAGAGCAGGAAAGTGAGAGATTGGCTGCTGATCTACCACTCATTCAGAGTGACACACACACACACACACACACACACACACACACACACACAGACACACACACACACACACACACACACACACACACACACACACACACACACACACACACACACACACACACACACACACACACACACACACACACACACACACACACACACACACACACACACACACACACACACACACACACACACACACACACACACACACACACACACACACACACACACACACACACTCATGCAGTAGAGTTGCAGTACTGTGATCAACCGGCTAACCTGACGGCCTGGTCCCCTCTGTATACGGGTGCTCTGAAATGTCCTGCAACTCTAAGCAACGATATTCACTGTTAACTTCAATGGCCTAATTTGTTCATTTATAATTAACTACAAATTTAATAATCAACCAGAAAAGATCAAACAATGTTGAAAACAAACAACTTGGAATATCTCGTTCTGTGGATACATTCAGTGCACTAAACTTCAGTGGATGCTGAAAGGACAACTTTCTTTCTCCACAAGATGGACTGTAACCACTCACATTGTTGTAAATGAGTTATAAACAGCACACACAATTACCTTGCAAATATCCTAGATTTACTCGATTCATGACATCGCTCGCAGTGAGATTAGAAACATCCTCTACAAGCCAAAGGAGGGAAGACAGGAGAATCAGAGAGAGGAGGAGAAGAACAGGAAGAGGGGGGAAAACAAGAAAAAGAATAAAATCAGGCAGGCAGCGAATGCATTTTGCAGTTTCAAAAAGAACTCTTAAAAAGGTGAGAGCGATGCAAAGAAGCCATGCATTAGTTGTTTGCACAGAATCACTTCCAAATTATTCATCATTCATGTTATGATCCTTTTGCAGTAATCCTCACTGACATTCATGGTTCATAAGATGACCTGGAGCTTTTGGGGTTCTTCCTGAAACGTATTCAATTGACACGTTACATAAATATTTTGCAAGTGCAACACATCTGGAGCATGATTCTGCTTTTGTTTTTGAAGCATGAAGCTGAGGGGGAGAGAAGAACTAAAACAAATAAAAACAGAAGTGAGCAGATAAAGAGTGCAGGCAATTGCAGTCTGTGATCAAATGCAATTGGGACAAGGTTTGGTGCTCCTGCATCTCCATGCATGACGTGTCCACATCCACATGTTGGTATGATCATGACTGAAGTGGTGTGTATGTGAGATGGCACATGGGAAAGTTTAATGAGTATGAAAGTGATGTGAGAAAATTAAGTTTTCTGAAGGTGGATGATGACGTAGTGCTATGTTAATGATGTGATCTATCAAGACCCACAGCACCACATCTTAATGATGTAGGTAGTAAGATGAGACAAAACTGAGTGAAACACAGATTGGAGTTTTTCAAACGCAGCTGCTGTCACATCTGAAACAATGTAATTGGTTGAGAGTGGGTGGAGCAAAAGAATCCCCTGAACTCTGATTTTCTGTAGAGTAAAACGTTCAGAGCTGATGCTTTGCTATGACGAGTTTAGGCCCTTTTTGCATTGATGAATTCGGCCCCAGGCAGAGCTAACATGGATACTTGCATAACCACTGCATACATGGAAATGGAGCCTTCTGCACCACCCATCATCCAAGTGAGGCACAGTGAAAAAGATAGGTCACACATCCATGATATACTTAAAATAGTAAAAACTGAAACATCTGTGGGGCAGTCGCAAAACAACAATTTTCCTGAGAGATCATGTCATTAGGGCTGCTGATACTTCTATTATTGATTCATTATTATTATTGATTCATTGTGGGATCTACAAAATGTTATATATACACATACTTGTTGCTAAAATACACTCCAGCCAGAATAATTGATGTAGATTAGCCAACTGACCCAGACTGAAGTTCTAGCCTGCAGCTGCACATGTAACGTTGGTACTAAGCCTGCTGATCTTCCATGATTATGATCACAAATACAGAAAGTACAACTGTCACATTTATTCTAGTTATCTTTCCTCTTTTGGAGCTCTTTTCTTTTTTTGGAACTTTTTTTTTTTACCTTAAAGCTGAGATTCTTCAGCTCTACCCACTGAAGTTTAACTCAACCAATGACATTATTTCTGCCTTCTGCCGCTGTAACCTTAAATAAATGTTAAAAGTCTCAAACATCCTTCGCATTATTATACATTTTCAGGCACATTATGATAATTAATTCATTGTAAATTAAAGTAAAATAATCATACAGAACTGTGAATAACCACTTATATGCCAACTGTCTTTAGTATTGCTATACAATAAGTAATACATTGTAAACTATTACACTTGAATAGACTGTCAACTTCTATATGGTAACAAATATTTCCTGTCACTTCTCTACATCTCATCTCGTTGTCAGCTGTTCCACTCACCGTATCCCACGGTGGGCAGGCCCAGGTGCTTCATGCGATTCTTGACCAGCTCAGACAGCTCCTGACGCTCGGAGCGTCGGTACAGGTTGAGTCTCTGCTGCGAGATACGCTCTGCTCTGCTGGACGGTTTGGTGCTCTTCCTGCTCAGCCGCCGTGCCCACTGCATGCTCTTCTTCCTCAGCAGCGGGTGCTCCGATTGGTCGCTCGTGGTGGAGTTTCTGTGGGCCGTCTTCTCCTTCCAGGTCTCTCCGCGCTCACGGTGCTCCTCACCGTGCTGCGTGTTGATGGACACCTGAGACTGGGGAAGCAGGACGGCAGTGGTAATGCTGGATACAATGTGTGAATGTGTTTGTGAAGGCTTCACTGTGTCATCCTTATTATTGTTCCACTTTTTTCTTTTTTAAGAAATATCTGTCTGCTTCACAATAAAGTAAACTTCCATCTTTTGTAAGTGTAATTCTCCGGTGCCTGCATTATCAAGATGTGATGTTATCAACTTTACATATTGATGAATGCCGTAAAAATACCACTATGGTATTTTTCATCTTAATGTGCTTTAGGCAAGAAGGGTGATTGAAATATCCAAATTAAAAACAAACACGTCTGGATCTTACCTGTGCATAACTGTCCTTGCACTGAAACCGGAGATGGACAAACACACATCCAAACAAAAAGAGAAGCAATAAAAGATGGGGGCATCCAAAGCAAACTAAATCAATCAAATAATAAATAGTAAATATGGTGTATTTACTATTTTATTATTCACACTTAAATGATGGGAAATTAATACAAGCCAGCAATACATTTCTAATTCAGGCTTGTGAGTTTGTCTCTTATACTAGCCACTTTCTATATTATTATTTTAATAAACACAGTGGCTAATGAAAGAATCAAGGTAAATACATCATAAACTGTAGGAAAACACAGTTAATTTCCTTCTCCTGCTTGGCATAAATCAAATAGAGGAATGCATAAAAGAGCAAACGATGATGAAAAGAACAAGAAGAATAAGTTGTGGAGCATTGGAAGCAGCTTATTGCAGAGATTAAAAAACAGAAGAGAAGAAGAATGAATGAAGAAAAAAATTTGAATTTAGAAAAGAAATATAAATGGGAGATTGAAACGTGAAAAGGAAGAAAGGAAAGACATTTTAGGAGGAGAGAAATGAAAGCAGAAACAATGAAAAGCAAAAAAAGTCACATGAAAAAGACAGAAGGTGAGAAAGGATGAGGAATGAAGAATGAATACTGGAAGGAGGCTAAAGCTGCAGTCGTGCCTCAGCTAAAGTGACGTCTCAGCTGAACTTGCCTCTGAGGTTGAGAACATGTGCGACTCCGTGCGGTAGATCCCGATGGGGATCTCAGCGCTGGAGGAACAGAGCTTCTGGAAGAGTCTGCCGTAAGTCCTGATCCACAGGTCCTCCTCTGTGATCTTCATCTGAGCACGGAAAATGAGAGTCGAGTAGATACAAGCACAGACTCATCTACTCAAACTTATGAATGCTGACTGGTATGAACATTCCTACTTACAGCACACAGGTACCCAGAGCCAGGCGTGGTGTCCAGACCGAGAAGAAGCCTCGCTATAGCGATCATATAGTCCTTAACAAACGACTGCAAAGACAGAGATGTGAACTATTGTAAACAAGCACAGCCAGAGACGCATGTATATATGCTTCCTAACATATTGGGCAAATCAAGCCTTTTTAGTTATTTAAAAAAACAATCAGATGCTGCCACACAGCTTACTTGGATAAATGTTGTTCATCGCAGGCTAGGAATTATTTGGGATTTCCAGCGTTCAGTTTATGACGTAACCTGCCAAATATAATTAAGAGGCTGATTTCTATTCTAATAATCCGAAATGGGTCTTAAAAAAGGACTTTTGATGGCAATGCATCAAAAACTAGAACAAAAAAGTGAGTTTCCTTCTGCTTGTCATAAAACAGTAAAGAAGGAATGATGAAAGAATGAATGACTGCAGAGGAATATAGTGTTGGCAAGCTAGGAGTTATTTTGGATTTCTCATTTATGTGGACCCATTGGGGCTTATTTTATTTGTTAATTTTAAAAACCTTTAATGTTGTGAAATGTTCCTTAGAGGCTTTTCATGAAACATGTTTAATTTAAAAGCTATTGAACATTACTAGAAAATCCTGACTGAGCTGTCATCAAATATACCTGTATACTTTATATCTTTATCTTGACATATTCCATCAACGGACTGACTGTGGATGTTGTCGAGGATTACAAATATCTTGGAGTACACCTGGACAACAAACTGGACTTTTCCAAGAACACTGAGGCTGTTTACAAGAAGGGCCAGAGTCGCCTCTATTTCCTGAGGAGGCTCCGGTCATTCAATGTTTGTAACACCATGCTGAGGATGTTCTACCAGTCAGTGGTAGCCAGTGCCATCTTCTTTGCTGTTGTGTGCTGGGGCAGCAGACTGAGGGCAGCAGACGCAAAGAGGATCAGTAAGATCATCAGGAAGGCTGGCTCCGTCCTGGGGGTCACACTGGACTCTTTGGTGGCGGTGTCTGAGAGGAGGATGCTGTCTAAACTGCACAGCATCCTGGACAATAACTCTCACCCTCTCCACCAGCTGCTGACCTCCAGCAGAAGCACATTCAGCCATAGACTCATTCTCCCCCGGTGTAATACTGTACGCCGGAGGAAGTCTTTTCTTCCGGCGGCCATCAAACTTTATAATTCATCTCCCCCCAGTCAGGTAAGGAACAGTGGAGACACTGTATCCTGAAAATGTCACTTTGTCACTATTTACCATCACTGCATCACTTTATTCAGTTGTACTTTATTCAGTTGTACTGTCACTTACTTCAGTAAGTAATGCTGCTATTCGACACTGTCACTTATATCACCACTACATCACTTTATTTATTTATTAATGGTTTACTGTAACTATCTGCTGATACACTTACTGTGCTTTAGGACATGCTGCTACATTTCACTGTGGTTTACTGTAACTGACTGAAGTACGAAATGCTGCTACACTCCACTGTGCCACATTTGTCACTTAGCTCTGTAGGACATGCTGCTGCACTCCACTGTGCCACACTGTCACTTAGTTCTGTAGGACATGCTGCTACATTTTTAACATTTTTAACACTTATAACTTATCGCTCCTTCTCACTTATCTAGTTTGTACTTATTTTATTTCAATCTGCTGCTAAACTGCACGCTGCGTATTGTTGTATATTGTATATACCTACGCTTAACCACAACGTCTGTTGCACTCTGTCACACTTGGTTCATTGCTTGATTTATCTGATTTATCTGACGTTAGCTTTATTTTGATTTGATTTATGTTTTTATGCTTATTGTTACTCTGATCCTTTTCCGCCTTTGTATGAAACTGTTGCACAATAATTTCCCTCGGGATAAATAAAGCTTCTTGAATCTTGAATCTTGAATGAACCCCAGGTTCAACCCCTGTCAGTCTTTGTTCTCCCACCTGGTAAAGCAGTGTATCCAACATGCTGATGCTGAACACTCTGCCTGCAGCAAACGGCAGCCGGAACATGAAGGCCAAGTTGGAGCCCTTATCACGCTCGATCTGAAGATAGAAACCGACACAAAAAAAGTTATTGAAATCTCAAATTTGCCCATATGGTTGCTGTTTTGCTCCATCTCCAAGAAGACTTGTGGAAAATGAAACAGCTGAGTTTTAAGATTTCAGAGGTGAAAAAAGGCTGAGAGACAAGTTTTCAAAACACTGTGAAGGAAGGTGAAAGTTTTCACTGTAGAAAAAGATCAGGAAAAGAAAATGCCTATGATCGAGAATTCTCCTGTGTCTTTTTCTGTTTTATGCTATATTAGTGCTTGGGAAAAGACCGAAATATCACATAAACACACGTGAAAAACCACTAAAATTGTACAAAATAATAAATCCTGTTACGGTTGTTGACGCTCTACTTGTATTATATTATATTAACAAATCCATTTTGCTCCCTTCTGAAAACTAAATATGCAAAACATAATAATCAAGATTTAAGACTCAGACTTTGTTTCTGTTCATTTATATTCAAGAGAGATTTTGTGACATGTTTCATCTCACAGTAAGAGTTTAGGGTCAGAGGGAAAACAAACCATTCCCTCAAGCTTCATTTTAAACATTACACTGCTAAAGATGATGCCCTATAATCCAGCGCTGATTTGTTTGTTTAACATTAACACCTCCCTTCTCGACAGCTCACCTTCTCGAGTTTGGAGAGAGCGAGTGAGTAGCAGTCCTTGGCTCTGAACTGCATGAACCTCATGTTGGACGGGTGCGTGAGCTCAGTGATGATGCTGAGACTGGGGAACAACCTGAGTCAAAGAGAAATAGGAATGTTAGTGGAGAGATGAGATGCTTTGTGCTGAGGGGAAGAGCCTGTGTGGCAGTGATAAATGCTTTATTTTGCTTGTTAAATAAAAGAGTATTTTTGGCGACTGGAGATGAACTCATTCACCATTTTGGTGAAAAACAACCATTTACTTTCCAGCATCTTACTGATAACAGATGAGTTAATCAAGAGGAGTCTGGTGCCCATTTAATCCAAAACTTGGAAGGCCCAGCTCAGATATAAACAGACAAAGATAACTGTTGTATATGTTTCTACAAAGTAAAAAGCTCTCTGCGGTACCTGAACATAGTCTGGACGTTGACAATGGTCTTTGCGTCCGCCATGTAGTCCTCCTCGGCGCTCATGGTGCTCTCCTTGTCCACAACCACTAAGTTGTCAGCGTAGATTATACCACATTGTAGAAGATTGTCCAAGCTGGTCCATTCACAAAACAAGCGTTTACATGACATGACAGGAAATATAACAACAATGGCGTAACAACATGTTTCTGCAAAACTCAGTGTATTCTATTAATTATTCTTGTGCCCACTTTTCACAAACCTGATTCATCTACTTACATACAATTTCCTACATTTCCTAGAATTAGGATCACCAGCTTAGCCAAGTTATAACTACATAAAGTGTTTACTAGGTGGAGATTCATGCATCACTAAATTTAAAAACTAAACAAGTTGCAGCACAAAAACTAGTTAACTGAGCTAACTGAGGTTGTTGGTGCTAATATCTGAATTGTTTAGACTGAGTGACATAGATAATATACTTGATTTCATCCATTTTAACAAAATTACACAATATATGGTCAATTATGATATCACGAAATAACCAGATGGTACTGTTTACCTTAGCATAACTCTGTAAATGTAGGTATGACTTTATCTGCACACATGGAAAATATTTATAAATGACTGACAGTTAACTTTAATATACAGTTTCAGGGCTTCCCCCAGAAAAGTTGTCAGTCCCAGTGGTAAATGTAATTTTCTTCTGGTGGGGCCCGTCAGATGTTTTTTTCCCGTGTGATGTGAACCCCTGATTCTCGTGTGATCTCATGTTACCGCAAGACTTCAATTGCTGTGCAAGGTAAGGCCTGTTTGGGCCAGCCACAAACTCATGGCAACATTAAGACAGGCCTCTATAGTTTCTGTGATAACAGAATCATGGAGAGAATTGGGAAATTGAGGATTTAAAAAAGACCATAACACAGATCCGGTAGGGCCCAACATTTTTAGGGCCCTATGGGCTTTTAACACAACAAGTGAGTGCTAAATGCTGAAATACGACTACAGTTAAGTTTTCAACCCAGCCGCCCCACTGTATCGGAATAAAAAAACGTCTTAAAAGTAGAGGTTTTTTAAAATTCCCTGATGCTTAGGCCCTATGGGGAATCAATTTAGGCCTTGCACTTTCCCCCTCAAACTGTTATTTTTGGAAATTGTTACAACTTTGTGAGCAACAGTGACTCCCTGTTTGCATAGCTGATTGCATTTAATTGGCCAGCACAACCAACGTTTCCTGGCAAAGAAATCACACATTCCTTAAGTCTTCCTAACTTAACTCTCTTAAGATCGAAAGGTGCAGCCTAATTTAGAGAAATAAGCTAGTGGTCAAGAACTTAGGTAAGTACTTTACACAGAGATTTAGCGATGGATTTACAAACAGCTGGTGCGACCCAATCCACAAGTGTATATAATGCAGAACTTGAGTCTAGAGAGCAGCAGCCCTTTCTGTTATACCCTCAGAGACAATACATAATTAATATCTCAACCAATCACCTGTGGCTGTGCTGGGAATATTATAGCCTGACCCCAGAACTGACTACATTTAAACAGATTCTGTATGTGGGAATAAGAAATTCTGCAAAATGGATCTTGAAATGCAAATCACCAGGAGCTATGGTGTTTTTATGGTGAAGCTTTACCTTAATCAGACTCCACTGAGGAGTAAGTTGTATTAAAAATGGAGAATCTAGCACCAACATGAACATGGTCATTAAATGAGTCAATCGACTGAGCAGGTATTTAATAATCCAAACACATACTTATCGATCGTGCCAGCCATGAAGTAAACCATTGGGAAGCAGCAGATGGCCTCTAAGAAATGATTGTCTGGCCTATGGAGGAAAGAGAGAACATTGTGAAGGAGCCTCACACACTAATTATCGCTGTGAAACTCCAGTGACACATTATGACTTTGTTGCTGTGATTTCCTGAAATCTGTGTGTGTTGATCAGGAAGGGGCAGATGTCGTCTGGACTGAATCTGTTGATGGTTTATTCGGCAACGAGAGGGTGTTAATGTGTTAATTCCTAAATTCAATGGGAGAATTTCACTTGTTGCTATGGAAACCCCAGAGGGTGTCACTTAGCCAGAGCTTTCTTGGCTCTCTGTCTGTGTAGTTTATTGGTTTCAGCGACCGTAGAGATTTTACGGAAGTTAATGAAACAGTGTGGACACACAAAAGTCTTCACACCCCAACACACAAATAGGTTTTCTTATGCAGAGAGAACGGCTGTTTATGAATAATACAAAAGCTATTTCTTTCTTTATCGTGGAGCAAAGCTAACCCAAAGTTCCAGTTGTGCTCTACCGAAGGCAATTTGATGGTTTTAAATTGCAAAAATATAAAGCACTGGTGCATTTTTTTTTTAAATCTCTCAAGCCTACATGTTTGCCCACAAACAAACTAAAAAATACACTAACGTAGTTCCATTTCTTTACATATTTTGAACTTCAATTCAGTTTTCTGCATGAAGAACTGCTCTTATTAATGTTATTATTTTGTTGTGAGGCTACATTGACTCATGTACTTCAAGTTTTAATGACCAAATCATTTGCGGCTAATGCTTTGTGCTTGTTTTTAAAGAAGCAGATGATTTTTATTTATGTCAAAGTAAAATACACAAGACAATAAAAACAAGTTCTTCTACCACTAAATCTTTATCAACATTCATGTACAGTTATATTTGTCTCCTGTCTGAACAGTATACACTCTCATCTTTATTGTGTTAGAGGCCTCTACATAAAACAACAAATAATTACTCTTGAGTTAAAAGATAAACGTCTTACGGGTAGTCCAGCAGCAGCACGATGGGGTTGAGCTCCTTCCGGGGTCGATAGTAGGCGCGCAGAGGAACAATGAAGTTGTAGAGACCGTTTCCCGCCGTCTCTGCAGACACTATAATCAGCTTATTCTTGAAGCCGTACGCCTTGGCATCCTCAAAGCTGCTATGTGTGCAGCCCTGGATGAAGACAATTCAAGAGGAAGTCAGGAGTCAGGTCTAAGTTGTACATCACAGAAGATATTTTTTGTTTTTTGTGGTTTCAGTATTTTCCTGCGTGTGAATTCACCTTGTCGAGGCGAAGGCAGCAGAACGGAGCCTTCTGTGGCAGAAGGTGGCACAGAGTCGGAGAGCTGCCGATGTAGGGCGAGTTGGGAGGGTAGCCCTTCACAAAACTGAAGAAAAAGAAACGAGAAATGCCGCTTTCAAACTTCAATAACAAAAACCTTGACTGACATATTCTGAAGAAACTAGCTTTATCAGGTATCCACCAGTAATAGTTTTCTTCCTCTCTACTGTTGCATAGTCATAATAGTGGTAATTTAATATTGACATTGTTATTTTTGGTGTTATTTCAATTGGAAAATTAACTTAGGCATGGTGTAAAGGGGGTAGCTATTTTCACTCACTCATTCCTGCTCAATACCAACTACATCCACAATGACAATGTTTTTTTAGTCTGCTTATTCCAATTATGTCTCGTTTTGTGTCAATTTGGTACTGTGTCCCCTGATTTGTAAAGTGCCAGCTGCAATTTCCCTAATCATTTTCACAGGGCCCTCTAGTTTGCCAATAAAACACATTCTGACTTTGCTCTTGCGTAGATGCATCTACAACCTGATCACCACATGATGGCACTGTGGGACCTTGAGCAGCTCTCGTGTGTTTCCTGCAGACAATTTAGTTGCCTTTATCTCCCCAACTACTGTGTCTGTCTCTACTCAAGTGTCATGGGGCTAAGTAATAGAGGCTCAGAGGTTAGGCCAAGATATGTCCAACTTTATGAGACCTAGTAACAGTTACTGTTCAAAAAGAATTGTATGTGCTGAGGTACAGACTTTGAGGCACAAACACTCTACCCTAAGTTTATCTCCGTCCAATGAAGCCCTACACAGAGAGAAGAGAAGAACAAAGCTGCTGAGACAAGCTGATCCTCTGACTTGCTTACATGGTGACTCATGAGGTGAAGACATATGTACGGACACACAGCATGAGCTTCCCTCAAGGGGGAAACTGCTGACCCTTCCTGTCATGACATACACATTCATCACCGTCATGTCAAAACCTAACAGCATCATGAAACACAGATTACACACCTATTTTAAACCCATCCATCTCTCCTCCTGCAACCACTGCGACATGAAGGAGAGGAGGACAGGTAACATCAATCAAGGGCAGAGCACTAAAATGTCACTTTTTAACTGCTGTAAACCAAGACAAATCATGCCTCTTTGTTCAACAACGTCACTTACTCTGACCCTACAGAGCCCTCCTCGTCTGACTGGTTCGTCTCATCCTCTGATTGGTCACTGAGGAGGTCGCAGGGCAGAATGGCGGTGGAGTCGGCGATCTCTAGGACAGGTGCGATGCTCGGCCTGCGGCTTCCGGAGCCATTCTCCGTTGGCAAGGTCAGCTTGCCGCTTTCCTCGGGAGGATCGGGGTTCTGGAGATCTATCGCTACAGTGCCTTAAAAATTACACAAGGTTATTAAAGGAGCAGCAAACTACACGGCAATTAAGAAAGAGCACAGGCAGCACTTTTACTGTAATGTGTTGTAAAGTCAACGGAGAGCGTTTTAGTATAAATGTCTTGCTATATTCTCAGAAAACATTCTTGTGCTGGAAAAGCCTTTCTTTTTGCGTATACGTAAAGTAATAAGGCCCATGTTTAGCTTGGTCAGCATCTTTGCCACTCGCAATCCTATCACCTTCTTTAGCTTCTTCAGCTCAGTAGTTCGACCTTGAGGAGAAAATGTATTTTGCTTTCTGAATCATGTAATTGTAATCTTGAGCATCAACAAATGGCACACGAACAGAATTGACATGGTGTGTTTGTCAAAAAATATGTCGCTAAAATACATCATACTGGCTATATGATGTATGATATATGCACAATACATACAGTATATCAGGTATCTCAGATACATATGTTATGTACATATACCTGACATATGCGGAAATGTGATTTTTTATTTTTACTTTTTATTTTTTATTTAACATACTATCAATTGTAAACTTTGTACTCCTTAAGTTACAGGACTATGTAAATAAGTGTGAAAATAGTGAGGCATCATGCACAAACTTACCATATGCAGTGGCCTGATCAACTTTCACAGGTCAAAGAAAAAGCACAACACAATAATGTCAGCCAAGAAAGTAAAAACACATGGAAGAAAAAAAGTCATGCATAACAGTCAGCAAAAGCATACAGCATCACCAAGGCAGCCACCACTCAGAAATGTTCAGTGTGAGCGCAGGTTAGAGTGAAACAACCACAACAAAGACTCCGGTTTCTCTTTGTACATGGAAACCCTTTCAACCAAATACATGTTAAACTGTCTGCCACCTGAATATTTATATTCACACCATAACAATACTCTTCCTTTTGTTACCAACTTCTGAACTGATCTTTCTTTCTGCCTCCGGCTCTAAGTCTCACCCATGCTGGCGATGATGCTGTGCACTGGCAGCCTGGAGGGGGCGTCGTAGAGGCTGGTGACTGTCAGGCCCTTGTTGTGCTTCTCCTCCTGTTTGAAGTTGAAGGCAGAGTTCTCCTCCTTGGTGATGTTGATGTAGTAGCAGGTGTCAGGGGCAGCCATGATGTGGCGGGGGCCAGGGTTCAGGAGGATGCTCTTATTGTCCTCCCTCTTCACTCCGATCAAACACACACCGTATCTGGAAGGTAAGGGACGGTACACAAAGTTTAAAATGGACCTCAGTTCAAAATCTTTCTTGTGTCAAGATTAAGCTGGTGGATGTTTTACTAACTTCTTGTGGGCGTGGAAGGAGGCGTAAGTGAAGCTCTTTCCATCATACTCCCCAAAAAATTTGCTGTCACACAGGCGGATGTGGTAGACCTCGTTTCCAGAGCAGCGTCCGTACATCCTCTGCCACTGCTCTGGAGACAGCTGCCCCTCCCTGAAAAAAACATGGTCAGAAGAGATCGGCTTTAATGACAGCAACATACACCTTCTGACTTCAATGGACCATTGGTACGGACCATTTTTGGTATTTTTCAAACCAGACCGTATTTTCTTCTTTTACATTTTTTTTAATTGGTTCAGAATTGACTGCAAGTGCTGCAGCCTGGTTCCACTGACAGGTTCATATTGATATTTTAAATGTGTGACTGTATTATGGAAAGATAGTGAAGTCTCGTTCTAAAATCTTGCGGGATGTTGCTGGAGGTAGCTTTGTAGTTTTTTTTGTAAAAAACTGTAGTTTTGTTTTTTTAAGATTATTTTTTTGGCATTTTTAAAGCCCTTTATTAGATAGGATGGACAGGAAATGGGGTGCGAGAGAGGGGGAGACATGCAGCAAAGGGCTGCAGGTCGGAGTCGAACCGGCGGCCGCTGCCTCGAGGACCTTCATCCTCTTTACATGGGGCGACTGCTCTAACTGGCCGCTCCATCTGAAAGACAATATGTGGAGCTACTACGTGGTGCAGCTTTGACAGACAAACGTTATCGTAGTTCTGCCTCAAATGGATCCTAACACTCTGGATACACTGAACCTTGCAGACTATCAGGTCTGCAGACTGGGATGAATACTGTCAGCCAAAGTTGAGAAGACATCCTACCAGAGAACAACTGTTCCATGAGTGGAAACACTTGCTCTGGACAGAGCAAAGATAAGATAAAGCTATTAGCTAAAGTTACTATGTTGACCTGCATCAGTAGCTACACACAAAGCATAGCGGTATAATGGCAACTTTCCATAATGTAGTCAGACAGTTATAATTATAACCATCTGAGCCTGTCAGAGGCAAAACCAAATACTTGTAGTGGATATATATTGTTGGTTGAGCTAAATGTCAGACTATAATATAATGCCTTAAATGTAATTACATTTCATAAAGAAAAGCACCTTTAAATAATATCGGACTCAGCAGCTCTTTTTCCCCACAGACTGACAAATCTGTCTGACTTTTCACGACCTGTCACAACCCTATATTCTCTCCCCAGCCACCTAAATTCACTCACAATTATGAAGAAAAGGCTATGAGATCATTTTTTTATGTAGTCTGTTTATGTCCTTCATAACTTTTAATCAATGTGATAACGCTTAGATTAACACCTGCCAAACAGACGTATATTCCTAGTCATGTCACCTTCACAGCCCAAGCCAGTTCAAGTTCTCATAATGGAAATTAAAATGGATGTCTCTTCTGTGAACACCAGTGAAGATATAGTGGTCCCCTTGCACAGAATAAGAAAAACCCAGCCAGATTTATTTCCAAACAAGAACCAGGGTGATGTTTACTGACTTGACATTGACATGTCTCTGCAGCGGTGACAGCACAGTAGTCTACAGAGACAAAAACCAGGTACCGTCTGTGTACCTGTAAAAACTCTGCTGCAGGAGCTTCAGTCATCTTTCTCTAATATTAACCATCAAGTGGGGTTGAATTTGTCCACATGAATAATGACACAAATGGATATTAAACATTAACGGGGAACTCAGAGCTTTGAAAAGTTTACTTAATAAAAGTTTTTCTTGGAGGTCAAGCTGCTCTGTAAGCATAAACAATGTTAGTGGACAGGGCCAGAGTACGACGTCAGTTTTGGATAAGTAATGTACAAAAGTTACAAGAGAACGACGATGTCAAGCTCTCTTGCTATCAAGCTAAACAAAGTTATCTTGGGTCACTAGCGAGTTCAGCTCACTTTTCAAGAACACTGTAAACTCAAATTGCAGTTTTTGCTGGTAAAGAAATAGTTAAACGTTTTGAGAGTTTGTTTTTTAGTTTTCTTTCCGCCATTGGTTGAAAATATTGACACTACTTTCAAGTTTGTCTGGTAGACAAGAAGCTGGAGCCAGTTAGCTTAGCACAAAGACTGGAAACAGGCTAAACAGCATCTCTAAACCTCACGACTTATCACATAGTAGTTTAATCCGTTCAAAGACCAGTTGGTAGGCAAATAATTTGTTAAATAGCTCTCTGTTTGTAGTCCTTATGCTAAGCTAAGCTAACCATTGCTTCATGTCTAAATGGACAGATATTAGAGTGGTATTGATCTTCTTATCCCACTCTCAGCAGCAAAAGTAAATATGCATATTTCCTGTCCATGTCAATATTCACCCAATTAATAATTAATGAATCAATTAATTAACTAACCCAATTAATTAATATTAATATAGATATTAATATTCACCAGTTTCTTTTATTTCATACTCAATTTCAACTTTCAAATCACCTCAAGTGCAATACGCCGTGTATATGACTTTGGAGAAAAGGTGCAAGGTTAAACGATAACTCACACAGTGATAAAAGGACATTCTGACAGGATGCATTAGCTATCACTTAAAATCCATAAATGCCAATATTAAATGTGGTAAATGTTAAATAGCAGGGTGTACTCACTGTCCTCTGGAGGTGTGAACCAGGAGCGTGACTAAGGTAGATGTGGCAGGACACACACAGTTCAGCGCCAACATGGCATACTTAAACTCCTCTTCGCATACTACATGATCTGATTGAAAGGATAAATTACAATAATATGGTTTGTTAGACTCAGACATTTGTGTGTATATAACTGTGTTGCAGTAGGTGGCTAGTTGTCCTGGACTTACCTGCAAACTTAACGTGAAATTTATTTTCTGGTTTGAGAATTTGGACGTAGAGCGGGCAATTTGGAGCAAAATCTTTCGCAGCCCAAGCCCTCAAAATAGTCTGATGATCCTGTGGGATAATAAATAGCTTTATTTTATTCATCCATTCAACTCACTTGAAAATTAAATCTGAACCAACAGAATCACAACATCATCTCAAACTCTCTCGGCTAATTTATAAAGGAAGCAGAGAGTGAAGAGGAAATTGCTCCATTTAAATTATTGTTATCATGAGAGGGTTTGTACTGAGAATGAAATTCACAACTTATTCCTGTTGATGTGACTCACAGCAGCAGTTCGGTCGACCTCGTTCCTGCTGCTGAGGATGAAGCAGGCCTCGGCATCGTCCATCCTGAGCATAGACAGAGAGAGACGGGCACAAAACCCCCCACAAACAAGCAGGTTCACAGGTTAGTGACTGTGCTGTAAAATTCATTATTTACAGAGATTAATGCTTAACAGAAAAGCTACGCATTGATGAGTGCCAATATCCTGTGACAAAACGTTAGCAGCCCCATCCTAGCATGGAAACGATCTGTCGTCATTTGACGTTAGAGCGCAGCGCCAGCGACGCACAAAGTGCAGAGATCATTCATTTGTGACAGAAAATCCCGCAGAGCAATCAGCAATCAGAATAGCAGGGCTGATGCGTCGCTGAGGTTTATCTGGTTGGGTGGTGTTATCTATTATATATCAGTATGTGAAATTGCCATAGCATCTTTTCACCTGCAACACTCTGCACATTAAACTGGGGCTCACTGCCTGGATAAATTTATGATTTTGGTTTCACACTTCCATGTGCTAGTGATAAGTACTTAGCCCCCGTTTCAATGGTATCTCATTAAAGGCAGCAAAAGTTCTGCCAGCAAGCAGCAATTTCCCCCAGAAGCGACATTAGAACAGTGAATGGAAAACAGGTGCTGCAATATTTTGTGGGGACAGAAATAAAATGAACAGGTCAAACACATCCCAATGAGATCAATCACTGTTTCTATTGCTGCCTATCGTACGGCCGTTGATGTGAGCAGATGATCAGTGTAGAGTGAAATCCCATTACACTGACATGCAAGCAGAGGGCAGCCAAGTGGACTTGTAAGTACTTCATCCTCTGATTTCAGGGGTCTGATTTTCCAGTGGAAGACTTTACATTTATGTAATTCAGAGATTCCTATCGAGAACCCAAAGTGAATAAAATATAGATTATATGCTAGAACCTACTCAAACCTTTCAAGGACAAGACCTACACGTTCAGTGAATGACTACGTTAACACAGGGCCCTGGTTTCAAAGAGCCTGATAATCACATTTAAATACCATTTTGTTTAAATAAAACGCATTAAATGACACATGTGCCCAGCAATTCAGTGAGGTCTAAAACCAGGCTACACCAGCCGACCGTCAAAACAGGAGCCATTCATATCAATTCACTTTTCGGTGCAGAAGTTTGGAATCAGAGATGACGTGGAAGCACCAACATGCATGTATTGTGTTTGTTTGTATGCCTTTGTGTTTGTCTGAATGCACTCACTTGGCCCTCATCAGGTCCTGGTCTTTCAGGGCAGATCCTTGAAGGTAGATGACCCTCTGGGACCACAGAGGGATTTGGAGGATACGGCGAACCTGAATGTCTATCTCTGTTGGACACAGGATCACCACATAGTAGTCCTGCGAAACAAAGGGATGTGTACGCATACAGAATGTTGAAGTTAAGTGTGTGACTTGGGAAGTGTATTTTAAATAGAGCTTTTTAGAGCTGGACTGCTACTAAAGAAGTAGCAATAATTACAGAAAATATATATTCTTCACCCATTTACCCTGCCTTGTTATGTTATAAATTGGAACAAAATGTGTACACTCAAACATAAATATGTTGTCGTACTGTGTGTAACATAGCCATGCCTATGCTAATGGAAAAAAGCAGCACTGATTTTTCATGTGGGGTATTTATACTGACAGCATACTTAACTTTCTGAAAAAAAAAAATCCATGTTTTGTTTTCGTACCTGTAGTCTGGGGTGAGCGTAGAACTCGTTGAGGAAATCCATCAGCAGGTCGATCTTCAGCGAGCTGACACACAACACCACATGCTTCTCTGTCTGCGCTCGGTGGCGGCTGTAGTTCCCTCCTAACTTCTGGCTCTCCATCCACAGGTATGCCAGTTCTTCAAACTGACACAATGACAGCAACATGGATGAGATGTCAAATGCAACAAGGACGAGATTAATAATAAAAGAGAGGGAGGTTTGCTGTCTGGACGGGGAAAGCACTGAAGTGAAAACTGCTGATGCAATAGTTTGCCAGCAGCGGGAGTTCATCTAATTTCTTACCCAGAACATTTGAAGTGATGAACATGTTTGTGATCTTCAAAAAGAAATACCGCAGTAAACTAGGTAGATTTTTCATGCAGCCAGTGTGAGCCAGCATGATCTGAATTCTGAGTTAGATTTGCAAACTTCTTCATCAGATAAAAATGTCACAGACTTTATTACATCTTTATCTGCTGCAGCCTGCGACAGCTGTGAGAAAATGTCATTTGATATTTGATGATAGCTCCACAAAGGTCGTCACTAGAAGCAGAATACCACAGACATTCATGATGATAAGACAGTACCTAATACGAGGTTTGTGGAAGCCCTCGCTACACTTTGTAGTATAAACTAACCTTGTGTTTTTCCCAGTAATTACCTGCAGTGGGAGCACCACCAGGGCAACACAGATGAGAATGACTACCAGCAGCTTGGAGGGCCAGATTTGTGGCGTGACATCTCCGTAGCCCACAGTGGAGAAGGTGACGATGCAGAAATAGAATGAGTCAAAAAGGGTCAGGTGCTTCCCGGCTCTCTCTAGATGCTGGATCCCACAAGCTCTGCAGAAAGACGAGGAATTAAACTTGATGGTGCTGCTCAGACATGTCTCCTACGGCTAAAGATAATTAAACTAATTAATTAAACTTTACTACAATATGTTTCAGCCTGGTGGACTGGGTATCAAACTCAATTTTCCAAAGATCAAAGAGCAGTAGAGTGAATACAGCTCAGGCTCATGATCAGTTTGTCACTTAAAGTGACACAATTGATTGCTCTGTCAGTTCCACCTCCTCCTTCCTGCTCCTGCTAATTCATATGTATTGTTTTCATTGATAAATTGGAGATTTAATGAAACCCTGGGGATAATAAGGATGTCTAACTGGACAGAGTGGAGTTGAAAAGGTGGATGCTGGATGCTGGCTAAGGCACAAAAAGGTCATCTTAAGAAACAGCTTTGATTATACAGTAATCCTTTGGGGTTATAAAGGTGGAAATAAATTAAGTCTAAGAAAGGAAGAATGATGAAAGAATAAGAGTGGCATTTTGTGTGTTTCTCCCTCAGTTAACACTCGATGGGTTTTGAACATGTTTCGCTGCTGCTCAAGATGACAAATGTCAGGGTCTACAAATAGTATTATTTGCATTAACCTGCATTTACATTTTCCAGATAGTATTATATTTACTATTTGCTCTTGCCAGCAGCAGTAGCTAAATGGCTTAAATAACATTAATTACGCCTATTGTTTACATTTCTTTGCTTTTCATAGTATCCTTCAGTCAAATGTTATCTTGCCAGAAAAATTGTGCACCTTTGGTCCCACTGCGTCAATAACAGCAAAGTACACCTGCTTACAAGAACTACAATCTCTAGTCCAAGACATGCACTCTACCAACTGTGCTTGAGATGATCTTTTCTGGATTGTGCGGTGCACAGCTCAAGAAACCCATTTCTGCAGTGAGGGTGAGTAAACAAGCCTGAAAGCCTCAACAGGTCAGAGATGCATGTCTAGGATTCAAGGGAACAGAGGTTCACTCACCCCGTGAAAACCAGACACAGTAAGGTGCAGATGAGGATGAACACCTGGTTGAACATGGCAGAGTGAGTCCTCTGGATAGCACGGTGGAAGTCATTCTGGACAGATGAACAGAGATTACTAGATAAAAATATTTTTTTTATACCATATCCATACCAGTGACTGTCAATTTAAATGCATTTTCTATTTACATGTAATTTACCAATACAACATTTGTAAGTTCTCCATAAAAACCACATCAGAACACATGTAAAACAAAACTAGAAAAAGTCTTTATATTTACTAACTTTGCCTCCACCCAGACGATGGTCTGTATAAAAAAATAATGTGCCATACATTTAAAAATTTTTTTTTTTTACACTTGATCTATATCCATCTTCACTCTTCTGTGTTTAGTGGAAGATTTGAAGTATTATATTAGGGATGAGAATCGAGAAACGGTTACAGTTGAGAAACCGTAACAAACTGGAACTGGAACTGAAATTGTATGCCTCAGAGCCTATTAATTCCTGTTTGTTTTTCAAGCAGTTAGGCATTGCAAAACAATGATGTCAAATTCATGTGTGTCACCTCCCTACATTAAAGACCAGCAGGTCCCAGAGAGAGACACACACACACACACACACACAAAAAAAAAACCTTCAAAAACCATGAAGCTGTAGAGGGGCAGAGAGGAAGAATCGGTACAAAGTGTGGTGTTATAATAACATTAGCTCCATGCAGGCTGTTAACTTGAAAACGTAATAACCTAAATAAAAACGAATACCGTAAAAATATTCTCTCACTTCATCTACACTGTGGTTAGACTGTGGTTTAGAGATCTTAAAACTGTTGCTTTGATGCTGAAAAACCTGTGTAGGCTGACTATTTTTTCACACAGGAATTGATCGTGAATCAATAAGTGAATCTATGAAGAATTGCACCGATAACCAGAATCGATACCAGCATCGGTATCAATAGAATTTTATCAGTCCCCATCCCTATACTGTACTGTGGTTTGTCCTACTCCGTCTTGAAATGCAGAATCTCGCACCTCACTTTCAGTTGAACCTTGGTAGCGTGTTCTGCCTGCCACCGCCTCTCCAAACTAGCCCTGCTTTCTCTCCATGTGCTGGTCTGCTTGGCCTCAGCTTCTACCATCTGCCTAACTACCGCTTTGGCATGGCGCTCTTTCTCTGTCATGGCCTCATCTGAATCCCATTGAGAGGACACACTACACCAGTTGGATATCATCTAATTTCTTTGAAATTTAAGTTTCAGTCTCTTTGCATCTGTGGAAATTCACCAGAATTCTGTGCACCGGTTATTTTGATGCCTTCAGTGTTTCTATGCTGCATTGCAGTGTTTTGACCTGTTTTTTTGCCTGCATTATATTTAAAATGTGCAGTATTTACAATGTAGGACTACAGTATATTGAGTGCCTGTAACCCTGAGCTACCGGTGGGATAATGAAGATTATATGAAAGAGTGTGAGTCATAGCTAGCTCTGTAAGCATCCATACAAGATACAACCAGGAAAACATGCAGTAGTCTAAGGGATGTGGGTTTAAACTAAAATCCAAAATTTAATTCAATCCAATTCAATTCAATTTTATTTATAGTGCCAAATCATACCAAAAGTTATCTCAGGACACTTTACAGACTAGGTATAGACATCCATTTAGTCCTTTAGGCACCTGCGAAAAATGTCCTGTATCTTTAGTTGTTTTTTCAGCTCAGCTAACTTGAGCAAATGGTTGGTGTAGGGATTTTAATTAGCCAGCATCCTAATTCATCAAAGTAAAAAGCCTTAATGTTAACAATGTTGTGTAAACTAATGCTATCACTAGCTTCTAAAAGATAAATTGGCTGGTGCAGTGTCAGCTAACCAGCAAGAAGTATATTCCCCTGCTTAACTGAATTCTCTTCAGACAGCTTAATTGTATAAACCCACTCAGCCCCTATAGCCAGTGGTACTCTGGGGGGCTCCAATATGGCTTCCACAGGATGGATGATGTACATTCAAAACCCTCGGTGGTAATAAAACAAAACAAAAATGTGTTCTGAGTGTGCTCATTTATGTAATATAGCTACAGCTTGTAAAGTACAATAAACACATTATTGAAATACTTACGATCATGTTCTCCAGGGCACCTTTGGCTAGCCAGCAGTTAAGAAATACAGGGACAAATATGTTTCTGAAAGGAGGCCAGGCAATCTTAAGGAAGAAAGGAGAGAAAGACAGAAGACAGAAATAAATCAGTAAAATAATAATCAGTCAACACAACTGAGACATTATACGAAAAATCATTTTCCTCAATACAAGGAAGAACACACAGCATTGGGACATTAAGATTAGATTATTGGATTGAACAGAGCAACACAATACCAAAATGACCTTGAGCCTGTGCTAATACATTTTTATGTTTCTACCGCTCAGATGATTAAATTAATTACTCACCGTTATTAGAAATGGCACAGAATTTATCATCTCCAATATGAAGGATATCTGGAAGATCTGCTCCCAAATGTTCCCCTAGAAAACAAATTGATGGGAAATAATTGAACCAGTGAGAGCGCAGGTTGTTTTAGAGAGAACTGTATTTCCAGTTATAACGCCCACTGGAGGCAGTGAGCTGAGACATGAAAAACAACAACAGGCAAGAGGCCAACAGTCTTGTATGTTTTGAGTTCTAAGACCTTGTTACTCTAAAGGAGAAATGCAATGCAACATGCTTCCTTGGTTTAAAGAATTTCAGTATTGATCTGAGCTCATCAGAGCTGGAATGGGGAGTTCAGTAATTAATGTTGGGTCAGGAAACAACAGTCCTTGTTGACCTCTTTTTGTTCTAGAGGCATTCAAAGCAAAAGCTTGTTTGTGGAGCATGTAACTGATTATTACCAGTTTATATACAAATGCAAAATTATTTTCATTATAGCAGAGCTACACAGAGCAGGGTAGCTGTGCACATCCTATTTTTACACAGGCTTTCTACACGCAGCTACGTGGCCCTCAAACTGCAAGTGCAATCTGTTTAAAAAAGGAAAAAGATAAATATTTAATTGCACCAGGGGACAAAGTGAGACAGCAAGGCAACCTAATGACATTTCACATTGAAATCTATCAATCAAATCAATGTGTGTCCATGATCCTGTAAGTTAAAACGATCTAGTTAATCCATGCAGTACCAGTTAATACAGCCTACACTTCTAAATCCTGCAAAACCAACTGCATTATCACTTGGAAAAAACTCAATATGCACACGGTGAAAAGATGTAGGCTTCATTGTCAGAAGGACAGATAGTAAAGTACACACATAAAGCAAAAATATGTCTGCAGCTAATTGCATAATCAGCGAGTGGGACTGAATGCTAATCACATATTGAGAGCACAGCAAAGTTTACAAGTTGTAGTAGTGTGGTGGCTTCTTTTGATTATGATGCAATTTAAAGACTAAGTAAAGAAATTAAGTTTGAGACACCAAAACCTTTCACAAGGCTGCATTTTATCACCGACTGAAAAGAAGGCAATTTACTCCTCATAAAATATATGCAGTCGCTAAACAGTTTTCTGTGAGACTAAAAAAGAGATAAATGGATCAAACCAGACTAAAATTTAGAGGATCACCAAGCATGGAGCTGAAACCTACAGAGCAAAATATCTAAGAGATACTACCAGTCCCAGAGCAGCTTATCTAAAGCTAATATTTCCAAGCAAACACAAGTTTCTTTTGAGACTGGCAGTACTTTGAGGACTCTGTCTGGATGCAGGTTTGACCTACGGTGTTAGTGTTGTTAAAACAACTAGTGTCTACTACAGTACATATTTGATCCCCATATCTCTAAATCCCAAAACAATTTATTGTATTCATATGCAAAGTGGTTGAGCTTTTCTTTAATGTCTAAATGTCTTAATAAAGTAAGAAACCAGTAAACAGAATGTTATGTTACGCAATCCAACCCACAACTATTTAATAACTTGTAAAGCTAGAGATTTATAATTGCTGTTTACGCTGTATCAAAGAGATTTTGCAGGAACATATCTCAGGCTGTTTTTCTGTGATGTACTAGACAGCATTACATCGGAAGGTGTTTTTAGTATGTTCTCCTCATTAACAGACTCTACATTGCTGTATATGAAGGGGCAAAACTCCCTCTGCGTATCCCTCATCATTAGCAGCGGAGGAATCTCATACAAAAACTGACCCTTTCAATGTGTGGAAACATTTTTTCCACAAAATACATAATGTGTCACCACTTTCACACTCCTCCCTCTAAATGCATCTCAACTGAGAACCAATGTGCACATTTAAAGGACTCGCATAAATGAAACAAAAAACAGCACTTCAGCCCTGCAAACTGCTTTATGTAACTTGTTTCTGAGATAGCGTTTGTGTCGTCTAAAATTAGTTGTAAAAAAACTTTGATAGGTGCCTTGGCCCTGGCACTTGGACTGGACACTGAAATCTGTCGAATCCCAAGGGTGAACAAACAGCGCTGGACTTTGATCAGACAGCTGTAAGACATCAGCTTGGTTAAAGAGAGAAACTGTGCACTGTGGACCAAGTTCCTTACCTTGTAGCTGAGATATGTGATAAGCATGGTCTCCAAGAAACTGATTAAGGCCACGGTCACCTGAAGCAGAGGGTAGAGGGAGACTAAGAAACCAAGCAACTGCAAACTCATCTCTTCTGGCTAGTCAACCTTGACTGAACTACTGTGTTCTGTAACACGTTTATTCAATAAATGGTGCTGCTTTTGTGTCTTGCATTAACATTCAGTTCATGCAGTGGAATTTGGTTTATTTGCCCTTCCACTGGATGGTTATTAATCTCACCTGTATCTGCCATAAAGGATCCCTCCTGGTAACCCAGAAAATCAACAACCTGCCAAAAAACAGATGAAACTTATCCTTGCACTTTGGTGCACCTCCATATAACTACAACACAGATTTAAATTACATGCTATTTTGACTGAATCATACCAGTCGATTCCTGCGGAGTCTGTTGTATTGTTGTGCTGATTTATCGTGCTGCGGAGAAAGTACAAAGATCATGAATGTGTGTGTGAATGGGAGCGAAAACATACCCACTGGGATTCATTTCCATCAGTTGGTATGTTGCCACAAAGAACAAACCCAGAGGGTCTCTAAAACGCTGCTGGCAATGAGTACAATACAAAAAAATTGACTACTTCCACATGACTGCACAGAGGGAGAAACCTAAACACACAAAAATGAATAAAATCACTTCCTCAACTTTTTACCAGGCAATCTTAATCTTATCAAAACCACACAAATTGACTCAAATGTAGTCAATTAGAAAAAACCCTCAGATATATTCAAAGAGTTAAAAGCAACATTTGCATATAAATAAGTCTCTGCTCTCGACACATGGCAAGTTATCTGGTTGGTTTAGTAAATAATGAGAGGGAAAAAAATTATAAATGGCAATAAAAGTGATAAAAGCAGCATCTACAGAAATGTTTTTTGGACAGTAACATCCTTCTCTGAAGGAATAAATTTCACACAACTTTTATGAAGCATGAAATATGTTGACAAAAAGACCGCAGCAAATCCTATAATAAAAAGCAACAACTGACAACCGCCAAGTGTGACCCTCACCATGGGTTGTCATTGACCACGGGGTCATCCAGGGTCACTCTCAGTATGTAGAGGGCACAAGTGAGAATCTTCAGCGAAAAGTTGAATAGGCGGATTCTCAGGCCTGTGGATAGACAAACACACATTACTTGATTTGTAAGTGATGATCACTTGAAAGTGAGTTTGTTTAGGTCTCTGAATTTTAGAGAAACGTCAGAACTTGCAGATTCTGTGTCAACTGTTAATCATAACCATAACAAATCAATGTACCTATCCTAACTTAAGAAAGAAAAAGTGCATTAAACAAAGTATCCTAAACATCTTCAATCAATTCTTCTAACTTCTAATTACAGTTGAGCTGTCCTAACTTTCACTTTTCTAGCAGGTAGTGTTAGCTAGTTTGGTTAACTCATATGGCTGCTCTTTATTGCTTTTACACAACCAACTAACTCAGGGGCTTATGGCAGATGCTATCGATACATTGTGTTTGTTGATAAAACACAATCCTGCAGTTAGCTGTGCAACTGTGACATGCTTTGGAGAGGCCGACCCGGAAACATGTTGTTGACGGTTGTGGAGGAACTGACAAATGCATACAAAATTGATTAGTTCAGCGAGGTTAGAAAAGTAGAGCTGGTTGCTAGGTAACAGACATGAAAGTTGATTTGGATTTGGATTGAGTATTTAGGATTTCCTAACCTGATATAAGTGATGAAGGAAGAGAAGATTCCTTCAGGATTACTGATTCCTAAGGTGAGTTAGGATTTGCTTCTGCGATACCAGGCTTTTAATGCCTTTTATTTTTAGGTATAGCTGAAGGCTGACAGGGAATGGGGGAGACAGAAAGGGGTTGACATGCAGCAAAGAGCTGTAGGTGAGCTACTGTGTGCCCCTTACACTTTTTAACCATCTAATGTTCAGACCCTTCTGTGCTATGACCACCTCTGTCATTGTGAGTCCAATGCTCATGACAGCTAAAGACAGATTTCTCCTCAGTAGAAAGTTGATACCGCTTCAACACCAGTTGTTTAGGTAAATAAATGCCTTTAGTGAAAGGCCTAAAGAGGCTAAATCTGTCGAAGCCTTGAAGCATGACTAATGTAGTTCTCTGCTGCTCTGGCACCCTGTCACAACGGATTTTCTCTGACACATAGCTTTCAAATCCTCCAAAAATAATACCACAGCAAGATAGATAACAGAGGGGAATGCAGAGAAAAAGAAAAGTGTGATAATACTGTTGATGGAATAACAATTTAATATGTTAGCGCTCACACGTACTGGTAAGCTCACACACACATATGCAGAACAGAAACAGAAAACTGCAGACATGCTACCTAGGCAGAGGGTGGTGCTAGTTGTATAATCCATTTCCAATGAGCCTCAGCAGCTCCCTAATCTCTCGTGAAATGACCTCTTCAGATGAAGCGGACATTGAAGTTAAAATGATCTGAAGCTGGATAAACAAAACAGCCGTGCAGTGGTATAGAGCAACGGACCCCTGCAGCCAAGTGTGACATTTTTATTAAATACATTTGTTTTATGTCAAAGACTGTGGTGGCTCATTGACAGTGACAAGTGGAGGGAAGGACAGCAGCCGAGGATATGTTAAACCGACATGTTCTACCCGAGACACAGAGTTCCCATAGTGTATATTTTTACAACTAGATGCAAATGAGTGGCTTCCAGACAAAATGCACCAAAACCGCTGAGCTGCACCGATGTCTATTTTAGAGATGTGGCATCCCCGGTCTTATCTCCTGTTGAGAAAAACACTGCAGCGCCGTTTCGTTTCTCAACAAATGAGCCGTACTCTGTCCTTGCTGGGCCACAGTGTAAATATACGGTGTGTTAAAATGAAGCAGCTACTGTAATAATGAAACCCTGTTGAGACACGAATTGGATATGACGGTAATTTCCAACATTATGCTTTTATTTGTTCATTAAGCTCTGAGCAAATCTAGCAGCAGAATGTCTCCACCATTATGGGAAAAGAGGAGAAAGGTGTGATGATCTCTGATGGCTGTACTTACTTGACCTTTGGTTTTTGATGAAGAAAAGCTTCAGCCTCTCCTTGAAGGTGTTTTCATTTACATAGAACTCCACCTGCACCCTGTTGGGAGCAGTGACACCATGTTAGCGTAAATATACACAGGTGAGCATGCACATGGCACCTCCTGTCAACATATACACACACTTAAATGACCAGACAATAGACCAAGCTGTTGTTTTTTTATGGTACAACATAATAATAATGACAAAGCAGTGGATTGCTTGTCGAAATCACAGTCAATTACAATAAATGTGACAATATTTTCCGATTATTGTAGTGTAATTACATATATGTAATTGTCTTTTCATTCAGGCTACAGATCAAGACAATACCAGTACTGATAGCAAAATGATATACTTGGTTTATGGAGAATAAACATGTTTCGCAACAAAACCCATTGTTAAGTCTCAATGCTTCGGTATCCACCCCTGAAAATAGTCCTCAAAACTTTGATGTTTATTCCTGTGTGGATAGCGCTTCCTAAAAATTACAGTGCGCACATCTTCAGCAAAACAATGACACGTTGTTTAATTTGGATCTTTTCACAGGTTTTTTTGACAATAACCAAAACATACGTCATCAACTTTGTAACAATCACACATACAAGAACTTTGCATGCGTGAAACTTGTGATTTGGACCAGAATATATCTAATCAAAGAACAAAATCAAAGACCTTTAATCTGATCGAGCATTCAATACCAACTTTCAATACATGACGTTTAAATACTTGACGCAAACAATATATTTCAGTCAATACACAAAAAGTATCAAGGTTTGATGCCCAGCATCTTGCATTTTGCATCCTGCTATTGCACAGCTATCTCTATCAAATCCTGGCAAATTAAAAAGAAAATAATAACTTAATTTAAAAAATGTTAATTGTTTGGGGAAGCTTTCCAGAAAAATCCACCTTTCTTTGTGGAAAGTCTCCCTCCTGACTAATTCCAATATCCTCCATTTACCGTCAGTCTTTATATACAGTTCTGCTTCACAGTGCAACACAATCAGCCACAAATACATGTGCGCTTGAATCTTAATGTACAGTACTGCTACTTGTTAAATTATATAGACTATTACATAAATGAAGGCCTATTCTCTCATACACTTACATTCTCTAAATTATGCACCAGTGACTCAAACGTATTCTGTAAAGACACGACACATATGGAGTATAAGGTGAGGTAAGGTTTTTTTTAATTGCTCTACTGAGTTATTAATCCAGTTAATCACTTTGTGCATTTAATAGGCAACCAGGCGGTTTAAATACTTTTTATTCACACACTAACCACCCCGCCATAACCTGAAATGGTCTGTATCTCCTGTGCCAAGACAATTTTCTTCACAAACAAGTGAAAACATTGAACAGACAGTCAGGTTTATATTGAGCATTAACCAAAAAGTGTCCATTAATAATTGACAATTTTCTCTCATTAAAAACAACACTATTTGAAATCAAAGAGCCTGTTGTCTCACTTGTGTCAAATACAATTGCAAATCTGAAGCTATTAACAGTATGGGCAGTCATAATGGACTTTAATAGGCTTGGGGGCTTGACCAAACGACCGCTTAAGCACAAATGATGATGTAGCTACTGTAGGTTAGATGAATGCAGGTTTTCAAACAGGCCTATTAACAGCCCCTGTAATACAGAGAGCTTGTTGCCACTAATGAGCATGGAGGGGAAGTAATAATGGTCTTGCGGTTCCAGAAGGGACCCAAAGAGCCTTCTACCTTGTCTGACAAGATGAGTACAGGGTGCAAAAGGACAAGAGAGGAGAGAGCAGGAGGGCAATTACAGCAGCTCAGTCCCACGAGAGCTATGTATGTGTAGATAAAGAGAGTAGGTGGAAGAAAGAACATGAGATATGCACCAATTTTCTGGCTTTATCACCATGGAGACAGCTTCCGAGGAAGGAAACGTTCGCTGACGTTTCTGTGTGTTATATGTGTCTCCAGCATAAAGAATTAGCCGTAGCTACACACATACACACACTGACATCTTCTTGCCTATAGGCACCACACCACACACTCCCATCCCCATGACTCCTTCCTATCCAGACACACAGCCATTTCTAAACCACATAAACCAAGTGTTCCGATTGCTCTATCACCCCTGAAGCAGTAAAACAGTCATAAAGGCTCATGGTGGCGAATCAGGCAATCGATAATGTGTGTTGTCTCCAATGACACAGCTGTCAGAACAGACATGGACAACAGCTAGACAGGCCTCTGGTTTACCCAGCTTGTCAAGAGGCACCTGCAATTAGACTTCATACAGGAAATGTGAACACAGCTAAACCTTAAATGTGGCTCTAAAATAAACTTGCTGTCACAATTGTTATTGTGTTATTTTACTTAAGAATTGTGTTGACATTGGCTTGACAACAAACAAAAGCCTACCAAACCTATCCCCTCTTTGTATTATATTTTAAATGCTTATCTGAACATAAGGTGAGACACCTGGAGTACAGTCACATTTGATTTCAAATGATTATGAGGTTAATGGCTGACCTTTACCCTGGATGAACCGTGTAGTGCTGCAATTGTAGCATTTTTATTGCTTTAGCTCCTTTGCTTTTGTGGTTTGTTTAAGATAATTCAAATAGGAGGGGCTATAAATTAAAATGGCTATGATTCCTACACTTATGGATATGAACACCAAAGTCTGTAGGGCTGCCCCCTCTTATGGGATGTTTTGGTCTTAGTCGACTAAGATGTCTTTAGGTTATAATGCTTTTTTCATCCTGAAAAAACGTATGAGCACATATATTGTAAACACAAGACTTAAAGTGATACTTTTGCCTCCTTTATGGAGAAACTCAGTTTTACAGATCTGTCAACTAAGAATGTCTTTAATTATGGACAGCCTTAGTAGTCCACATTATAATGCCATTGTCATTTGAATTCAAATTTTCCAAGTGCCAAGAACCAAAAAACTAAACTGTGTCCCTATCAGTGTTAGTATTTTTTTGTTATTGACCCTTTACTTTTATTTCAGTTCTCACAATAAACAAGCATAGCACCTTTTGTCATGTTTCTAAGTAGCTTGGAGGCTACAAATAGCACTTCTTCCACACATGAATGCCAGTTACTGCAGCTCCACAGCAATACCTTTTAAGTACTTGTGCTTTTTTCTTTGGCATCTCTGAAGTCTGCAAACCACCAATCTATGGAAATTAGCCAGACTTGGCATATATAAACACGAGCAGTGTGAATATCCAAGACGCTGATCTACAAAGGGCTGGTACTTCTTAACCTTAGGAAGAGACACTACCTTTACTTCTCTAAAGTTTAAAGATGGCAGGCAAAGCATACAGTAAGCCAGGGATGTTTGCACATAGTAACAACCTCCTTAACTAACACCTGTACATGGTATGTAGAGCCGTAAGCATATAACAGCCATTCAGAATATGTGACAGCGTAACAAGTAAATGATCACAATGACAGTGCTGAGGAACAAACCTGAGAGAAAGAGGCTGGTGTTAAAGGGGCACACAGAAAGATTGAGTCTGGTGGAAACATCCTGTGATCAAGCTTACAGTGTTAAAGTGACACACAAATACACAAAGTGCACCATGACCATCGTCAGTGATTGGATTAAAATGTAATGTAAAATGCATCCTTGCATGAAACACACAGTGACATTTTTTTTGTAGACTCAGTACATAAACATCAAAGAGATTGATGACCTCCGGAAGATTTGGCTGAAAGAACAGAGCCTGCATTAATTCTAGTGATGGGAAAAAAAACATATATTGTTGAACAGATGCTCTGTGCCATATGGAATAATTGTCAGAGTGCTAGGGCCAAGCATAGGTGAACAGCAGGATATCATCAGTTAGCCCTATAATGCAACATAACCTGGGGCTAAAATGATCATGGGAACTCTGGGAGGAAGTTGCAACAAATCAAACCTGAGATGGTGACTTTGATAAAGGAACAATCATTTACCATAGATCTTGTATTAGCAATCATCAGCCCAGTTATCTGACCAGTCAGAGTTAAACGGCACATTGTATCACGGTTTACCATAAGATCCAGGGTTTGGGGCACAAAATCCGCGCACATACTGTTTACAAGAGAAAATGCAGAATCACGGCCTGAATATAGGTTTAAATAGAAAATAAAAAACATCCCATGCTCCACCCTCAGACATGTGCCCAATATAAAACCTGCATGGATTCTAAAAATATCACACTTGGTTCTGAATATTCAAAGGCTGTTCCTTCGAGCTGCATCTAAGACTTCCCATGGTGAAGGTACTTGTTCAATAGCTTTATTATTATTACAGTGTAAAAATGGTTGAATGTGATTCATGCAAGACATGGGCTATTGCAACTGTGAAAGTACATTTTTAAATGGATACTGAATACAGGAATCTCAAGAGGGAAATGTAACAGTTTCTGCTATAATCAGCTACAGGGAGGTTAATCACCTCAATTGGAACTGGGTGTGTGCTGTGAAGATCAATTTGAAAGAGCAGGCATATATAATTACTGCTCCCTGAAGACAGCAAGGGAGACGGGCTACACAAGCAGCAGATATATAGCCAGCTTTCATATAGCTAGCTGGCCTTTGAATACGTTTTTAATGCTTTGATGACTTTCTGTTTTGCCTGAAGCCCGTCCCCTTTCCTTAGGAAAAATTATTTATGACACATTCAGGTTGCTTTGTGTTTAAGTGTCTTTGGAGCTTTGATGGTTTTAATGCCTTATTTGGCAGGATTTCACCATATTCAGCTAACTGTGCTTTCATCTCAGCATCAGTGCCTGTCATTATGAATCCAATTTTAATATATTCAGGGTTTCCTCAGCACATGCTTTGGAGGTTTTACTAGTGCAGGGTTGTCTCCCACATGACTTTTTCGTTTCAAAAACCAATCCAATTTGCGTCAGTGCATCTGAGGGAACATTAGCTAGCCAACAGTGGCAACATGTTTGTCTCTACCTGGCGATGTGTTGTGACTGAAGTGATGACATAACTGGGCATAATTAATCTAACCATTTGACAGTGCCTCTCACTAGATTGTTTCTACGGATACTGTTCCACTCACTCTGTAAGCTGCTGTATACAGTTTTAGCATGGGACTTGTGCAGTGTTCTAGCCATTCTGTATGTGCACATGATGTGTTCAAGGACCGTGAAAACCCTGAAGCATTTTGTTCCAAACCAAGTGCTAGTGTAAGTGCACAGCAGCAGAATTTATAATAGTCTAGTCTTGAATCAGCACGTCAAAGATGCTGATTCAAGGCAGTTGTCACGTGTCTTTCAAGGTCTGTCAAGGAGTTCTGGCAGAGATATGTAGTATTAATAGAGAGTGCTGCTCACTTTATGGATGACTACATTTTATGAAGTGCAACAACAAATTGATCTTCTTGTTGACTGAATGGTGAAGAATGGTTAGATAACACACTAGACAGTAGGGATCGACCGAAATGTTTCTGATAGGGACAATTTTTTTTCCATCAGCCTTGGCCAATACGGACTGCCGATTTTCTTAAGCCAATATTTTTAGCCGATTCTACTTTTGCTCCCTCAAAAACCATTTATTTAACTTAAAAAAGGTGAGGTAGCAAATAAACAATAATTAACAAATATTAACAGCAGGTGAGGTAGAACAAGTAAAGGGGTGAGGCTAAAGTCCTCAAAGCAGCAGCCCAGGTTCGATTCCCACCTGTGGCCCTTTGCTGCATGTCACCCCCTCTCTCTCCCCGTTTCCTGTCACTTTCAATTAAAGGCATGAAAACGGCAAAAAATTATCTTAAAAAAAAAAGAATAATAACTAGTTCAGCTTCACTGGCTGTTTTAGTTCACATGTTATGTGACTGCAGGTGAAACCCCGTTTCCTGATTTTGCTGCTTCACAATAAAAGCATTTGAATAATAAAACAACAAGGGTCTTTTATTGTGTAAAATGTATAGGAAAAAAACGTGTTTATCCATTTCTAAGACATTCCGACTTGTCAATATCAACAGCTGACATTACAGTGAAATTACAGGAATATCTGGCGTTGGTCAGGGTTCGGAATGAAGACATTAGTTAAGGTGGCAGGCGTGTGTTGCTTAGGTGGCTGCCTAAAAGTGCTGCGGGAAACCCACAGACTTCATAAAAAAATGGACGTAGCCTCTCCGCAGGGGCCCGTTCTTGAAATACATAGAGACACAATGTCAGCAGTTTTATAGACGAGGCATTCGGCATTCAAGTTTACATTTGGACACACAAACTAGCTTAGCTATAGTTTCAAGCAAAACACATACAGAGCATGCATTTGGCATTTGTGTTTCCACTTTCAGGCCGATAATATCAGCTGGCTGATGTATCGGTCGATCACTACTAGACAGTGCCCGAGAAAGGCAAATCCATTTGAAAAGAGACATTCTTCAAAAGCTCAGAGACAGTAACGGTCCATACCCAGAGTATGCTGTTGCTCTACACAAGTCGATCATACCAACTCTACACGATTGTTGGACAGTTCTGTGAAAGAATCTGAATTTCTATGCCATATCCAAATCAAATTAAGCACTGTAAAAAGTACTTAGATCTCAAGGCCTGCACATATGAGGCTGTCAGACAGAACAAAAGCATCTTTGGGTTCTGCTTACTAAGCAAGATTTAGTTAGATTTACTCTGTCTGAGAAATGGAATGAGATTAGATCAAATCAAGAAGCTTTAAAACCCAAGTAGGTATTTTCTTGTACTGGAAAATGACAAAGCATATTTGCCTGATATCAGACAGAATTGTCAAATAGTTACATTCAGTTCCCATTGGTGAAGGTGGCAAATTTAAAGGTCTTGAGTAAATGATGATGGCAGCAACTCTCATTTGAACGTGGAAATTGTTTCATAACCAAATTAAAATGCAGTAATAGTCAATTTAAAGATTTTGTTAAGAAACTAACTACAAATATTACAATAAATGCATGATAAAGTTGTGTATATCCGATTGACAAAGGCAGAAATAAACCTTTATCAGCGTGTTATGCTGAAAATGTCAACAAAATGAACAAGACGGACAAGAAAGATGCTACATAGGAATAATGTTGTGTTATTCGGATGCTTTAGGAAAAAAATTCATTCCAACTTTCTCTGTAGAGGAACATGACCAACTAGTTTGCCAAACAAAAAGAGACTTTAACATTTGATCGTGATCTAGTTTGTAACCTCCATAAGGGAGCACCACTTATCTGTGAAATGGTCTAAACTGCTCAATTGACGGTACTTTTCAATGAACTGCCGAGAAAATGGTTCTTCTCTTTTCACATGGTATGACAGTGAGAAGAAGTGAAGAAATCTGTACAAATACTATGAAGACAGCAATGATAGCATTCTATTTGAAAAGACAAGGTCAAGGTCATGTAGTGTCAAATAAAGCCTTCAGAAATGAAAGCAACATTTATTTCCCACTGTAAGCGAAATAAATCAATCTTTAGATACCTTTCAGTTTTCACTATAGTACAGGTCATATTCCATTCTGATGCTGAATGCATCCCAGAAAGCATTTTGTTAGAAAACCTGCTACCGAGTGTAGCTACTCGGAAATGTCTTTATTAGAGGAACTAGCTGAGACGGTTCGATTACTACTAAGAGAGCTCCAAGATGAAATTCTGGATTTTATAATGTGCTGTTGCTTAACATGCACAGCATCTGTTGCTCTTTGATTCTGATGAACTGATACATTAACAGACATTGTGGTTTCCATAATGTGCAATGATGAACGTGCTCTGGAACAATCTGAAACTGAAACTCGACATTTCCTGTGATGTTATAGCAGAGCTTTAACTTGTTTTTTGCAACCACAGGAAGTACTTCAATGTCATATCAGGTATATTGTGCTCGGGTTGGGTAATGTTAGCTGAATATGTGTTTGTCAGTGTCTGTGAACTTTAACAAGATAGCACAAAATGCATTATACTCTGTCAGCCTGCAATTCCACAAATAGGATCACTACAAAACATGATAAGAGTGATGAAGGCAATTTTTGCATGTCAGCACATGCTTAAACTGTAGCTCTCGACTTAGCACATCCCCCAGGATCACAATTCACTTTTCAAAAGTAGCACAGCCCAAGCAAACACTACACTCTGCTGTAGGCCGGCTACTGACATGCAGAACTGCCAACATGTATTGAATACATCAAGAGGGGCATGTTTGCTTGATTAACAGATGTCTCAGCCTATCACAGTCAGCCGTTGTTGTTTTTCTTGCATTAGCTCAATACACAACTGGGATTTTGTGGCTTCATTAGCAGCCAAGATCACTGTATGCCCGGAATCCAAACGTTTAAAATGTCCTTTGAGAAAGGAAGAGATGCCTTATTGTTCCTACCCGATGGCTAGACCCATTGCACTTGCACACTTGTAAGCCTGGCAGGTCCATTTTGTCCAGAGCACCTAGGGCCTTCCCAATTTCTCAGGCAACAAATCAAGTAACACAGACCTAATTGGCAGCAGTGGACCACCAATAAGATGAAACACACATTAGCCACATAGTTAACTAAAACATTCTGAATTTTAATCATTAGGTGCACAAACAAAAAAATAGCTTTCCACTGTCATCGATGATGTGGCCATGCTTTGCCCTTTCTACCACCACATCTCGGTTGCTTGGATGAAGTAAAGTCCTGATACTCTTATAAACTTTTGTAAGATCATTGACTCAGCAGCATGCACAGTACACAGTGAGTACAGCACATACATTTGATATTTCCTATCCCATCCCCTATTTCACCAATATAACCAGCAGATTCTAGTTTGTCTGGAGACTCTCCTCACTAACAATGCTTGTAATGCTTTAAGCCAAGATCTTACATTGACACTAGTGACAGAGTGAAGATGGGTGTGCACATTCAGTCAAGGGAAGGATAATACACCTGAATAACACACACAAGCTGCCTTTTCACCATTTATTGTGGTGTGATCGAATGTGACAAAAATCTGCATTGAGCTAAATGTTTCCTTTGAGTCTTTGCCACAACAATTGTTGAAAAGGTAGCGATAAATGAATGTTTTTTTTCTCAGCATTCTACACCATTACTACAACAGTCATTGCAACCTTAACAGATAACATTTAATGATAATATTACCTCCAAGGCATTATGTCCACATCCAGTCTATGCAAAATCCAAACTGAACACTGCTACGTATGTACTTTGGTGAACGCAAATCAGTCCTGTGTACAGTTACCATTGCAGTCACAATCCATGCCATGCAAGCATGATGCTGCCAGGGACTTACTGGGCATTGGTTGAGTCCATACTGTACTCCTCTTGATACCTGGACGCAGCACATATGGACACAGATAGGCATAGGTTAGGAGTGAGTGGGGTTGAGAAAGCAGGAAAGGGAAGGAAAGAGCAAGGAAAGGATACCACTAAGGATGCAACTGCAATTTATGTGCATTCACTTGCATCTTGTGAGTCAGAATGGAACCATTTTATAACCTCGTAGAAGAATCTGAACAGAGTTTGTGCAGCAAGATGGGATCAGATAGGATCTGATACCATGTCAGTTCCTTGATATCAGATTAAAGTTGTATATAAATACCAGAATTTTAAACTTCAGTACATTACTGGTATAACAAAACAATACACGATGCTGCACACAGTGCTGGTATGGAAAATGTCACTTCTAGATGGCAGAAGGGTACTTTACAACAACAGTTTATGTTTCTCCGAGGTGCACCTGAATGCATTGTGAAGTCCCGTCCGAGTCCACGTGCTTTACTGTTTGTTGTTTGTTTACATAACTCATGGGGAAGGCAAAATGTTGCCACAACAGTGACTTCAGAGAAGCTGGTTTCTCTGTCATCTCTTACTCCGACAGTACAGCTGCAGTCTGATGAGCTAATGTTAGCTGCAGGCTACTCGCCAAACAACAGTGATATTTTCGTAATGAAGAAAGCTAATTTTTCCATGTGCTTCTGTTGAGACAAAAATGAATGTCCCAGTCGTCTGTTTCTATCATAAAGTTTCATAAGAAACGACAAATGAATGAGATAGAGGCAAATCAAAAAGAATGTTTATTTCCCTGTTAATCCTCAACAGAGCACATGCAAGGCAAACACTTCACATTAAGTTAATCAAAAACAATGCTTCAGCTGACTTAAGAACAGAGGGGACACTTAATGCAAACCACAGGGGATAAGTGGAGACACACACTTGTGGTCAAGTTGAGTTGAACACGGAGAAAAAGAAGAGTGCATCACTTTCCCTTAGTGTTGCACTCTTCTTTTTCATACACAGACATTGATTTTAATGACTAACACATGGACAAGGGGTCAAAGGTTAAATTGATATTGATGAAATATGATTTAATGCAGAACAAATTTACTTTTTTTTTATCGCTACGACTTCCTTTGGAAACGAATTAATGAGGAGGATTGAATTGTAGTATTTTATGTACAGTGTAGTATAGTTGTTTTTTGTTAACTGTGCACACATTCATTTTCTAACGTTCTTGCCATTTAAAAACACATGTACATATACTGTAAGTTGAGTGAGTAAGATGCTTCAAGGTCCAGTCCAAAGCACATCTAAAAATATGACTTTCAGCAGAAGTGGATGGATAAAAATATAATATAGGTCGATGTTCCTTTGCAGCTTGTAAGTGATCAAAGCCTGTCTGCTGGTCAAAAGTGTAAAGAAGAAAAGCTGAAGGAATCCCTGTTGTAAATAAGGTCATTATCTGGTAGTTCAGGCTGTTCAGTTAGAAAGTTTTTCCGCAAAACAAGGCACGTCATCATCGCCTTTTAAAAACTACTAATGGGATATCCATTAAACCCAGGAAGTAGTAGAGCACAAGAGAGAACCTGTACCATTCCAATAATGAATCAAGAACCTTTTGCCATCTCAACCACAGGACACAGTCAATTATTACAGTCCCCAGGAACCAATGAAATAGTCAGCTGTGGGATTTCACGACAGTGCAATAGCTTCTGGTGGGATTTTGAGAAAATACTATTGTCCACAGTGTTCATTCAGCTGCAACTTTGTACATAGTTACGTTCATAAAAGTAAAGAAGTTCAAAAGCAAATCTTAGGAAAACAATCATTACCTGAAACGAGTCATTCACATGTGGTTCTTGTCTGTAAGTGACGAATGGATGAACTGACAATCATTTCTATGGAGGTTTTAGCTATCAATCATATTGCATTTAAGAGTTTTACATTTTTTAAAGCTTGAAAGATTCAATTCAAGATGCAATCAATTCCACTTAATCTTAGACATTAAGTGCATATGAGAAAGAGGTTTTAGAAAAGGTGGATTGCCAGGCATTTTAGAATTTTTCTATTAACAGCAAAATTCAACTGCATTGAAGGATATCCAACACACTGATGCAACATATGAACATATGTGGCAAAACACTTGTTTTCCTGCTATTTAACTGGTTCAATTTACAGTTTTCATAATAATAAACTGAGTTCAGAAGTAAAAGAGCAATCTTCGCTTATCACAGATACTGTACATCACAAGAGCAAGATCAATCCCTCTGCTGTGAACTCACTGTCCATTTGGTGGCTATTTGACCACATTTTAATGAGCAATAAAGATGCTATCTGGCTTCTAAAAGCTTTAGCCCTATACGCTGAGACAAACAGAGACTCCATGTGCCTCCATTAGCTTACAACCAATAGGCTCAATACACTGACTCTATTCCCTTTTCAGTTTCTTCATCATGAACCAAAGAAATGAAAGAATCCCAACATGAATGCAGTTAGCATCATGATGCCCTTCATGTCTTTCCCGATAAAAATGCATACAACAAAGAAGCTAATAGATTCTCACCTCTTAACAGCAGATCTGGAATCACAAGTATGAGCTGAGCTACTGAGACAACAAGGACAAAATGACCTGCACTTTCAAAGTATGCATTCATTTACACTCACTGAAAACTGCCTCAAGGACTGACTGATGTAAAGTGGGAGGGCCTTACACACATACACCATCTCTGCAGCACTTTCAAGGGCAAATGGGATTTGTAGTTTTCAATCTGTTTACCTGCATCAGGGAGCTTCCTCATATACTACAGTTCCAATAGTGTTTCTCACATGCCAGAGACAGCTCAAGTTCTCCTCTCCAAAAATATGACTAGTCAGTTCCAGTTACTTAACACCTGGTTAAGAAGGTAAACATATGTAGAAAACTAAAGTCCACCAAGGGTTGTAGTAAGGTGCTGATCACTGTAAGCAGACTTGAAACTCTAAGAAAGTATAGCACATTCTAACTTCATATTAATTAATCTTTTTTAAGATGACGTTTCAGCCGAAGAAAGAGAAATGCATATGGTGTGTGCTACACCTTTCCCTACTTTTAATAAGGAAATCTAACAGCAGTAATACGATCACCTAGAACAAGAACAAAAATACTACTACTGTAGATTAATTATTCTGGCCATAATCTATGTTATAGTACTGATTTGTGCATACTCTAGTAGACAAGAAAATCTCCAACACCTACTGTATGTACTCTATTATACCATTCTTACAGAAAGCACCTATTTCTGTCTGGCAAAACCTTATAACCTCAGTTCTAAATCCGTCTACAGGTATATGAAACTGCAAGTAACCATAGCGACAGTGCATTTGTAACTTTGCGCCCCTTTACAAGCTACAGTAACTCTTGCTTTAAAAGTGACCTGACCCGGTGTGGAAATGACTATGAGCACACTTTAAAAGGAAAAAATAGAATGACGTAAAAGTGACTGGAAAAATATGGATCATGATCTAAAATGAGATTTTATTTTTTGCCTATGCCATGGTACAAGTTTTATAGAATATAATGGACTTGGCAGATACAGCATCATCCTTTTTTTCATATAGCAGGACACCTCCTGCCCACTTTTTTGCCCTCATCTGTGTACAAATACCACAAATCTGTGTTTTTTACTTCTCTGCATTGAACATATCTCATTTTCTTCCATTTCTCAATAAAATTTCCAGAAATGTGGGGATGGATCCATTCCATCCATTTTAAGACCTTATCGCCACTTTGAACATGGATGTCTACCTATTCTGTCTATTTTAGTGGCTTGATTTAGGCTCCCTTCAGACATCATCGCAGCCATTTGACGCAATTAATATGTCTTTTTAAAATAATAGGCTCAACCAAATTGAACTGTTTTGTCTTTTCCACAGGTGAACTTCTTTGGTATTTTGCCTCACAGTTATTCCCAGAGACAGGCCTCAGACACAATTCCAACTCCTTATCCTCCAAACATTTCTATGAAAACTTGGCTTTCCCTGTACTCAACTATGTTATTTAACACCTGTGCATAGAGGGACCTTTGTGCACTGCAAACAGCAGTCAGTCAGTGGGTCAGTGAGTAGCAAGCACGCTAACGTTCGTCTTTTTCAGATGACATCAAATCTATTAAATTAACTACACAGAATCTTACTACGTGCCCACGCAATCGTTCTATTCATGCAAACTTTAAGCTACAATCTCTTTGGACAAATAAGCATATTGAAGCTAAGCTACAAAATGTAATACCTTGCAAAATGGGGATTGGCCTCTGGACACCGTTCCTCGCTTTCCTCACAAACTCAGATTACGAAAGTCTATGCTGGCACTACTCTGTACTTTGCATAGCCCCTGTAGTGAGCTTTTTCTAGACATCTAGAACTGACTGTTTTTTGTTTATTTGGCTCCCCTTTAGCTTCAGCTGTGGACTCGTAGCTTCGGACTCGTTGAGATTCGTAGCTTCGCTCGCATTATCCCACACTGTCACAATCTTCAGGCACTGTAATGGAGTTTCTGTTAACTAACACACTGAAGAAGCAGGACAAGGCAAGTAAGCCAATAGGTGTGATTAATGGTTTGGCCGCACACGCACGCACGCATAGACGTGCACACGCACACACACATACACACACACACACACACACACACACACACACACACACATACACACAGAGCTTTAATTAAAGAACCCTTGCATGCTTTTAGATGTACCTCCTGATATCTAATGTCGTTTTAAAGATTTTTTTTTATTTAGGGACATCCATAGCAACCACAGCACTCGTTATTTTCAAACTACAACTTTCAAGTCAACAGCTGAGAGACTTTGTTCTTATGAACAATAATGGCAGACAACATGTAATTTACCCGAGGGCCCACATTTAAACCCCTCATTGAACCTTGGATACTCAAATCAAAATGAGAGCATAATTATTCTGTGAAAGCAGAGCACTATAAATAAACATGAAGACAAAAGGGCTGAGGACAAATACTTTAGCACCCTGTGTAATAAATTGATTATAAAATGTACAAGCATTTAATTGAGCAGGGATGAATTCGAAGAACGTAAAAAAGTAATCAGGTGAAAAACTGAAAAAATGCAAACATGTTTTTTAATGGCATATTATTCTGTGTTACTGTGAGAAAAGTGCCAATAATAACAGTGGGAAAACAAAAAGGTGTGAGTGAGTGGAGGAAGAGTGAACCCTGAATTAGACAAAAGTCAGCTTTGCATGGAAGAAATGTAAAATTAAGGGGGCAACAGTAGAAAGATCAAACACGTACAAATACCTAGGTGTTGTTTTTAATGATAAGTTGACATGGACTGACCATATTTCATCACTGTTGGTCCAACTGAGTCCAGACCTGTACTGTATGAGGAAGTTGCAGGCTTTTAATGTGAGTTCTGAGGTAATGAAAATGTTTGCTCCGTCTGTAATTGTTGTGGGATGGGGAGGGAGTCACCGAGAAGAACAGGATTGATAAATTGAATAAAAAGGGAGGAAAAAACGGCTGGGCTGACAATTAGGTTGGATAGAGTATACTATGATTGTTGGAGAAAATGACAACTAAGATTATACAAGACTCTGGTCACCCTCTCCATACTTGTCTGGGTAACAAGGTTATGGTTCACAGTGGTCGGCTAAGACCACCGGTGACACGCAATAAACGGTATGCTCTCTCTTTTATACGACAAGCTGTTAGGCAGCACAATGAGCACATTTAACGCACTTTTGTAAAACTTATCTAGGTGTATATATGTGTGTGTGTTTAAATGTTAACTTATTATCCTGTAATGTTGATCTATGTTAAGTTATTATATCAGTGCCTCTAACTGTAGGCGCAGATGCATATGCATTTTATCTATTCTCATCGATGTTCTTTTTATATGGGCACGACAGTGGCCATAAGCAATGTCATTTCCTTTGCATTTACTTTGAATTAACCTGAGTTAAAGGTTTTCATGAAATCTGTGGAAGCTCAACTTACAAAGAGAGAAATGTATGTAAAGTTTGAATGGAGTCAAGTTACAGTTTCCGCATCTTTTTCGTCAGTACTGATGGACACTTGCTTGATCCACTGGCTTATTGTCTAACCCTTGTCGAGCAATTAAAGCTTGGCTCCATATACTGCAAAGGGCCTTTGTTACATGATATCTCCCTCTGTGTCCTAGATTTTCCTGTTTAACTGTCAATTAAATGTAAAATGCATGAACAGGAAGCTAAAAAAAAAAGAATGATTTAATTCATCAATCCGTCCAAGCATCAATCCAACAGTGGACAACATGAATGGCAAATATCAAAGTCTTCTGGGTAGCTTTGACATTGAGGAGGTGTTGCCAATTGCACACAACTTCATAATAAAAAACAGAAAGTGCAAAAATGATTACAACTTGATAAAAAGCAGAAGTTCTTTAGACTGACAGACATGTACGCTCTGCAGGAAGCTCAATAGTGCTGAAACATCAGCAAATGGTACAGAGGCTTCTGTATGCTGCATATCAGTCAGTCAAAAGTCCTGCTTTTTATCAAGTCGCTACTCTGCTGGCCTATATCCAGTGAAGTACTCAAATCATCCGGTATAATATACTGGTGTAGCCTTAATCAGTATATGAGTAACAGCTTTCGTTGAGCTCTGAAATTTAGATTCATGGCAGTAAAACAGAACTAACAAAATGCCCATTTTCCAAACAGATTTTTCACGGAGATGCAATGTGGTGGCGAAGCTGGATGAAGCCAAAATAAATCTGCGTGTGCTTATCTGTTGCGACCACATCTTGTGTTTAAAAGATGGTCAATCCTTCTGTTCTGGATCCTCCAAATCTCATCAACTCTATTTACTGCTACAGTATTTAATACTGAATCCTATAAAGATAAAAGTCAAGGGGATGCCCAGGTGCTATAAATTATGCAGAAATAGATACATTCTTTACAAACTGTGTCGCACAATGGCACAGATTATTGATTTTCTCACTGCTCCCTCGACATCCTTTCATTCTTGAGCCAGCAGGACACAAATCCCACGCTGATCACATTTCACAACCAATAAAGCTATCTGATTCCTGACAACATTCTGTCAGTCAGCAAGGGTCAGACAGGGGCAGGGGAAATGAAATGTTGAAAAAGTTGTGTCATTTGTGAAAGAGTAAAGTAAAGCAACAGGAAGACCATTAAAGGAAAACATTAATCTATTTATTTAAGATACAGGAATGTGTTGCCAAGAGTGGCAGCCTAACCATTCTAAGTGGTTGACAGTGGTCCAACTCTGGTTGCCCAGGGCAACTGGCCAACCGATGCATTAGGTTTTATAGCCTCAGCCATTTGAGAATATTGTGTATAAGAGAGAGACTAGAGTTAACTTCATAAGAACCCCTTATCATAGAGTCTGGTGTTGCAATTCGCTCCGAGGAGCCTGATTCGACTGTCAAATCGTGCAAAATGTGAAAATGAAATGAAAATTAAACTACAGTTCTAAATATACCATCAGCTATTGTCAAAGAAAGAAAAGAAAACACGTTTATATTATAACAACAAATACTTTTAATAAGATGCTCCTATCAGAAATCACATCTCTCAGTAACCCTCTGCCCGACACGCGTGACTGCGCAGCGCTGGACTCATATGCCCCCGCAGCGCTGGACTCATGTGCCCCCGCTGCTGTCTACTTCATGTCCATGGCTCCCAACCCCGGATCAGAGCGTTTTTCATGAGCAAAACAAACAAAACAAAACTGACTTGACGATAAGTCGACTATAGGAAAGACGTGACGAATCAGATTCGACTATGAAAAGTTTTAATCGGGACACCCCTAGTATTGCAATATAGTCACTCATTAATATTGTTCGACTTCTCAAAAACCGGCTGGCTGCCAATCTCTTCTACTTTTCATAAGTCATGCTCGATACTGCTGTCTTTGTCAGCTTCATCATGATCATTTTAATTAATGTCAGTATCAATATTAAAGTCTTTTTTTTTTACAAAACATATAATGCAGAAAACTAGGCTTTGGTTGGTTTTGAAATAGCGTTATATTAATTTTTACTTAAATGGTCAGCGATTGACTGATATTTAACAAATAGTACTATGTAGCTATTTATTTTATTTTTATGTATTCTATATTTTCAATGTTCATTGAGAATTAATTGAAAACATAATACACTTTATATATATAATGTATCATAATATTATTGAATAGCATTTAAGTAATTTAATAAAGCATCCCTCTGATCTTTTACCATATAGGGCACCATATCGGTAATCTGTGAAGTCGTCCTGCCTTATAAAGCCCATATTGGTCGGGCTGTAATGATAATTCATGATTAAAAACATCAGGACATTTAGAAGAATGAAAAACATTTAAGAAGTGCCATCTTTTCCTACCTAAGGTGCTGGAGATGAAAGATATAGTGCAAATTGGGTGAAATCATGTATTGGTAAGAGCGCACAATTTCTTTCAGACTGTGCCATTAACATCACAACAATATATTTCCTAAAGAAGGTAATTATAAAACATAAATAAAGATAAATAGAGTGATGGTCATTAACCAGAGTCATCTCAAACTGTATGTAGACCGGACACATCTTTAAGGCCAATCCATCTGCATTCTCTGGGTGTGGGATAACACTGCCAACTCTGCAACACAACATGACATCCTTCTGGGTCTGTCGCCTAAAATATAGCAGCTACGCAAGAGATATTTTCCCCAGGGGAAAGCTTTGCAGAGGCTTCTGTCTGCTTCAGCTTACTGGAAGATTGTTTGGCGTCAGTTGACTATCAAACATTGAAAAGTGCTAATGAGTATTTGTGGTGGACATGCAACCCTGAAAATTTCTCAATGGGTCTCCATTATTGATGAGAAAGTATAGTGAGGGAGGGCGATGATTTTATCATCATTTAAAGAGACACCACCAAGTAGAGCTTTGTGGATATGATTTAAGTGAAAATGTACTTGATTTAAACATAAAATTATCTTTTTGACACTGACTTTATCTATAGAATAAATGTTGCTTTTGTAATCAGCCAATGCATTATTGTTAATGTTCCATGTTTAAGTGAACAGATCCCTCATTTCTGATCACAAAAAGAAGCAAAAAAATGTCAATGCCCTCCAACAAATATTGAAAAGAAAAATGTGAGCTCTAATGCTGTAAATACTGAGAGGCAGAACACACTGCACCACCAGCATATTGGCTGTGCAGTGGTCTCTGAAACACTGCCAAACAAGCACAATATTTCTTGTTTTCAGCCAAACCAGCCTCATATAGCCTACAGATAAAAGTGCCATCTGAGCTTTAACGGCAGCAGTTCTTTAATCTTACTGAGAGGGGGGAAAAACATAGTCTCCCTCAGCTGTTACTGGTTCAGCCCTTCTCACACAAACCACAATCTAATTTGTCTACCAAATGGTAGGAGAGTGTCCTGATGGAGGAAGCCTGCATGCAGATTCTGTTGTGATGCAGACACATGTAGTCTTTCTGAAGGTATGTGTCCACAGCATCTCCTGTGGTTTGCATTTTTATTTCATCTATCAATCTGGTTGCATTATGTCAAAAATAACTTTGGATGCACAGGCATAATAAGATTTTCCCACCCAATAAAAAACAAATCCAGATTCATAAAAGTGTAATGGGAATGGAGCATCCACTGAATTGTGTAATCACTATAGGCTGTACGATGCAGCTATTAAATCAAGCTCAGTGATGCTGAGAGGAAAATGATTGACGGTTAAGTGTTTGCTATCATTCATCTGTCTGTCATGAAACTGACTCATGATGAGGCGCATTGGATGGCTTTATGTTTAACTCCAAGGGGGGGACCTACCACCCGTAACGATTACAAATTCCTGGGTAATATCAATTAACGGGTTACACAGATTTAATGCTAATGGTAAACGTCGCAACTTCTTCCCAAGGATAATCACGCGCTAACTTATTATAGGAAGACTTTATGCAACATGCGCTCGCAGCCTCATGCTATTTCGCGGATGCTGCATGTGTGCAAACGAGCTGCATGCGGAAACTCTGGTGCGGATCTGCGGCGGCTACCTTTGACCGGCATCGCTCCCGAAAGAGCCCATGGTCCGGAGAGGGCTGGAGGGGTTGACCCAGGTGGGCTCTGGGGGTTTCTGCGCCTCGGTCTTTACGTCTGGGTCGATCTCCGAGGGAGAGGGTGTCAGCTTAGCGCCCGCCATGGCACTCTGCCTCCCGTTACCTCCAGCAGAGAGCGGCAAATATGTTTCCTCCTCCTGGTGTCAGAATTGGTTCACACTCTGGAAAACCGCATCCCCGTCTCACTAATGCTGCACGAAGGCGGAGGGAGAGCGTCTCCCTCCCTGCCGCATCACGGGTTCCTGAGCCACAGTGAGAGGAGCATCAGCTTGTCTTCTGGTTATCGAGCGCTCCTCCATCCCTGATGGAGATGTGAGGTCCCCGTGCGTCTGTGAGATTCACATGTCGTCACGATGTAACGTCAACCACACGGCTTAAACCCACGGCCTCCCTAACTGGTTACATAAATAAGATGGTCAAATGTGAGGATCCGCGATTGATGCACAGGTCTTTACCCAACGTGGTCGGTGCATCGCCTGCACGGTCTTCATTTTTACATTTAAGGTCTAGATTCATCAAGATCGAATTAGGTCAATCAAGCCCTCCTCGCCACCGAGAAATCATTACTGAGCGCATCTAAACTTATTGTTTCCGTTTTGACTACACACGAATCACCAGAATAATCAGACGCCACAGACAAATGAGCAGGTGGCCTAAATAAACACTCCATGGTATGATCATGCCTGTTTCCACGGAAACACACGTGACACCTGGAGCACAACCTACATGAGGCTTGTATTATAGTATCCGTCAGTCACTTTCAACAAGCCAGAGAGTTAATAGGCTTTTTTAGGAACATGTCACATCTCTCCTCACATGTAACTGAAATGATGGGGAATACTGTGGAACACAGATACTGAAATGATTATGATTATTATCCATCAGCCATATGGTGCAGCCTTCTTTGTAAACCCTTAATGAGCACCAGTTGTCTAAACAACCTGCTATACTTTAGAACTATACAGTGAATGAAATTTGCAGCAGTTCAAAAGCAGAGGCACAATGAAACAAACATTTCATCAGTTAAAGTCACCATGTTAAATGCAGGTGATAGTTTGGAAATGTGACTTAAATATTTTATTTTATTGTTTTTATTTTTTTTTGTTACAGCCTGCAGGCCACAAGAGCAAACACAGAATCGTCAAACAGAAAGATGTTCTTTATTGTCCCCCAAGGAAAATTAATTTTGCCTGGGTCACTGTATCCGACTGTTCAGTCTGACGTAACACCGTTTCAAAATACGATTTCTGGGTCCAAACGCTCCGGTGAAACAACACAGACAACAACGGACGTACATGTGAACAATTACGATTACCTCTTTCATCAGTTAGACACCTTTTTAATCGATAAGAAAGAGGTAAGATGACAATTATGTTGTTTTTTTTTTAAAACTCAGATCCGTTCAAACAACAGGGAACATGGCACTGCGGCATAATACAAGGCTTGGAGTGGCTTGGACCCAGAAATCATATTTTAAAAGGGTGTTACGTCACGACTTAACAGCTGGATAGGCACCACAGTACAAAACACGACTTTACAAGCCAAGATTATTAAAAGAAAAACAATGCCTTCTATTAATTCTGTGAATGCCTCTATCTTTATATGCCTTTCTTTCCAGTCCTCTGCTCACAGAGCTGCTGGAGGGTTGCACACTGCTTCCCTGCAAAGCTTGGACCCCAGGGTGTCACCCTCCACAGTTTGTCCCATACCCAAAAAGAGAAGGCGTTGAGGCTCTCTACTGTACATGGCAGATGTAAAAGCTGCAGAGAATGGGAGCGCTTCGTCCAGGTGCCTCAACCTCCTCTGCTGGAACCTTTTGACATTAGAAAGCCAAATAAAGTGTCCATTTGATTTTACTGATTCACTGTTAAAGAGAGCTGGAGCATTGCACAGCATACATTAAGCATAAGGTGAGAAAACACCCTGTACAGACTGCCAGACTATCACAAACACAGTCAATTCAACTGGCAGCATTCATTAGCCATGGCTCATTTAATCTCTTTTTTTTAATATCTGTTTATTAGGTTTTGCATTTCTTTATCATAACACAAGCAATGGTGTACTGTATCCTGGTAATTTATTTTCTAATCCATCTGACTTGCATCTCTTTGGAAGGTGGAAGAAACTGGAGCACCTTAATGAAACATGCAAATCATGAAGAACGTCAAACAGATTGGATCGTGAACAACAGCTCTCAAGTGTTAGGTGACGCTGTTAATTATGGGCAGTGCCTGATATATCCTGTACTTAACTTATGAGGAGGGGCGAGTCATGTTTACAAGACAAGAGACAATGCATGGATGAGATCTGACTTATAATTCTCCCTTCAGTTTGTATAAATTGCGAGCTTAGAACATTGTGTGCCAGACATGAATTCAGAGCAGCTCTTTGTACGGATCTGGTTCATATTCCTCATCTCCTTTTGATGACCATCATCTACAGGCCTACTGAGGAGGCAGTTTATTTCTAATGTAGCCGGAACAGCCACATGAGATGAACACTCATTAGTAATGCATTAAGGAAACACATAATACAATCCACATCCACTGCACATGGCATTTTGAGCTCAGCCCTCGGGATACACATTCAATTATCTGTTGATAGTAGCCATGGGTTTATAGAGGTGGGCCTGTGAAGAGAGGGCTGCATATTAAATGCCAGAGATAGGAACATTTTGGGAGATTAACCCCCCACCAAAAGCAAAAAAAAAAAAAAGTCCCCTTTTTCCTAAATAATTGAGTGAGCTTCTTGAACCTGACTGTTCCAGTGGAGCATCTCGGTGGTAGATACAGTTGTTAATGTTCAAAACACATATGCAGCAGGAGAAGACACAGGTGTGGGTCGATGTATTTAATACAATTTTCTATGAGATGAGCGAGTGGCGGTTGTCACAACGCTTCTAAGCACAGACTGTATGTTGACAGGCGGAGGCAGTGACTTTTTGGACAGCGGGGGGTGCAGGGGTTTAGCCTCCTTTATGGGTGTGGGTGCCGTACACCACAGCTAACATGAGCACTACACAAAAACACCTGTAGCACCACCACAACTGTCTGAAAACAACATTTGTCAGGTTTTTCAAAACTCTGCTCAAGTTATCACCTACAACTGAACACAGACTAAACAGAGACAATGCAAACAATAACTGTGTTAAATTAATGTTCATTTAGGTTTCTTAAAGTTTAACTCTGTAACATTTGGGATACGTTGCTTCGAGCAGCCTCTTTGGTGGTAAGATGATAATTGCAGGTGAACCTGTTCTTTCACAGCCCTCCATCGTGTCACATTCTTGGTCACCATGTGTGTTTCCTGCTCTATTGTGAACTCTATTAAAATAAATTTACTGTTCTACTTCCAATCCACCCTCTATATGTTACCCTCTTAAATCCATACACAAACACACACATGTTCCTATTACACTTTTGCCCTTACTACAAGCTTGACTCAGATTATAAGTGAACGCAGCATAACCATTAGTAACGATCTGGGCCAACAGACCAACCGCTGTCAGCAGCGTGGCTACCATGGCAGCGTATTTACATCTAGCTAATTGTTGACTTAATCAATTGTTGTATTTTACTTGATGAAAACACAAGAACAACATGATGTTGGCATTATATATTGTTTATTGGCTGCACTGCTCTCACAATATCGGCAATGAAAAACCCATGTTGGTCAACCACTAGTTCTCTATTGGTGCTTTTACAAAATATTTATACATAAATAATCATCAGTTATGTGGGTGTTATGAGTGTGTGGGTACATGGGTAAAGGCAAATGACAAACTGGTCTGGTAACTTCCGATGGCATCACTTTACTGTACTGCAACCTTTAAAACCAGGAAAAATACAACATATAGGCCTAGGTCATATTATAATATCCAAAACCAACAAGACGTTATCCAGTCTTGTAACAGGATATAATATTAATATATCGCCCAGCTCTATTATCAAGTTCTTAGAAACTGATCTGTCTATTTTCATTGTTCATTAAATGCAATACAATGAGAAATGTGGCATAATTTAATCATGTGCAAAAAGTATTCTGTTTTCGTCCTGCATGGGTTGGTGGACTGGTTTCTTTTCAGTGCAAAAAAGTAAAAAAATTAAATAAAAATGAATGGACAGAGGAAGACAGATAACACATGCAAGAGAAAAGGATGCTGACAAGATCATCAGTAGAAAAAACAGGTGTAGAAGCAAAAATTTGAGCACAGAGACACACTGTGGTGAAGTAGAGAACTGCAGATTGAGCTTGATCTGAAAACATTAGCATGGCAAAAACACACGGTACTACAGGACACAGAGATTGGCCAGTGCCTGAGTAATGTACTGTATACACTAAGTATATCTAATGACACAGATGGCAGTATGGCCCTGGGTTTTTATCTCCTGTGAGGTTGTACTAATGTGGCACCCTCGAACAAGCTGCTCAACCCCTTTACATGCTTCAGGTACATCACAAAAACTGCTGGTACCATAATTTGTCTTATTTTCCTCTGTTTGGGAACAGAGGAAAATAAGACAAATTATGCTCCGATGATGCAAAAAATAAACGTAGAAAACAAAATCTGTATGATATTGTTGTCTTGTTAATACATACTCCTTTTTGCCAGAAATGAATACAAAATATAATAGCAGTTCAAGATCTGTTAATATTTCTCATCTCCAGCTCCTTATTATGATTTTATAGGCCTATTGGGCATGTGCTTACAGGATGCAGCTTATTTCTAAAATATAGCACAGCTCTGTAATTACTTCCACATGATTAGCCAACTGAGTGGTTTCAGATTCACACTGGATATTTACATATATTATTTTAGGTTTAGCTGGATTTTGACAGGACAGCAAAATGCAGAGATGTAAATGACGGAAAGAAAGCAGCAGCGAAGCCTATTAGCTGAGAACTGGGTATAGCATTCCACTCAGAAGTTTTTGGCACATTAACTTGAATCAAATTCTGCAAGATGAGTAACTTCCAGCTACTGAGATAAAAGGAGAACAGAAAAAAACGGAAACTGAGACACCATGCTGTGACAAAGTGCCATTGCTGTCACATTTGAAGTTGTAGAATAATGCAGTTGAGGGCATTGCTCTAAATATGCGATCATATTACTGGATAAAACATGCATTACATAAGAGGGAACAACAATTTATTTACAATTCTCATTGATGGAATTTGCATAGGTTTGATGTCGAGAACATGCAAAAGTGCTACATTTTCTTTATGACTTTAATTTGTGAGCTACATTCGCCTGTGAGAGCACACCAAAGCCGTCGATGAGCCAGATAATTCAAGAAAGTATTGGAGAGCAACCAGGTCTCCTTCTAATGCTGCATCATCATTGGGTTAGCCTCAGCTTCACACTCTGAGCTGCAGATGGGCGTAGAGAGCTGCGATAATGCTTCCTCTATCAAAACATATTAAGGCAGTGAGCTGGCACTGCTGTGGGCGAGCTGTCTGCCTGTGCACAGCATAGCCAGGGAGGAGGAGATAGTCTAGCCAATGCCACTGGCAGGTTTACACACAGGAGTTTACACACGCACATCACAACGCCAAAGGCTGTTTCGTGCAAATAGGTTCATCTACCCATTTACTGGTCATAACCTTATATTCTCTTCCAAAAATGAAGGAGGGATGTTCACTTGTGTAAACTGAAAAAAGAAAGAATCTTCAAATTGTCTGTGGGACCATTAAATCATTTTTTTCAATCTTCTTTATGTGCCCTGAAAAGATGAGAGAGACCCTTTTGAATTGTGAAGAAATACTACTTAAGGTTGTGTAGAAACATGTGTAGCGTTTGCTCATACTGAAGAATATGCCTACACACACACTGCTTTTTGGAGTTTTACGATACAATTACCATTTCCCTTTGGAATTTCTATGAAAATATGCAAGCACTTTTTATCGGGCCACATTAAAGTCAAACAGGCCATGTTCAACAGTTTCATGAATAAAACAAGCGCTCCCAGCATGACGCTGTGCCAGAATGCAGCAGGGGTGTCGTCCTCATTTGCATAAAATGGGACAATCAGGTTTTATTTGTCAGCTCATGTACATAGATGTAGATATAACAGTTGCAAAATTGTATAAAATGATGGAAGCAACAACTTTTAATCACTTCTGTAGTTATTAATCACAACCAAGTATGTCCGGTATTAATTGTTGTACCTCAACTGTTTGAATAGTTGTTTAGTTTGTTTGAATGTTTGCGGTAGAGAGCCTCTGGCAGTGGCTGAAGCCCTGCTGGTGGGTTTTGTTTCTATGACAATGACATCGATGTTTGTCTGGTGGCTAGCCGTAGGGTGATAAAAACTAACACTTACCAGCAACAATTGGTGTGCTCCCACAAATGGGCTTTTCTGTCTTTGTTGTGATATTTCCCTGAACAGGAGTGCTCATAATGACACCAGAGTTATTCTGAAAAGTTCAGATATTTTCAACTGAAATCGTCTGCACAAAGAAGCCGGAGCGCTTGGAAAAAAGAACACTACATAAAAACAGGACCTTAGGAGCTGTATAAAAGCTGAGTTGAATTTTGTTTGACTGAGAGCGCGGTCGCTACGCCATGAAAGCGCCTTAAAAATAGACGAGTATCGACTAATTGACGAAAAGAAATTACTTGATTAAAATAAATGAATTGCGATTAATTGCAATTTTCTTTTAACCTGTAATTCCCCGCCTACAAGTAATAGTCACAGTGTCACACCTGACAGGCCAGAAGCCTCTGTATGTGACGAGCTGCCAACAGACGGTCTTTGAGATCAATGGACTTGGAGATGCACGTGTAAGGCCCACTCATTATGGATAGGTGGAATTTGTTTAGGTAGTCTATTTTCTTGTGATAATATTCTCTGTGTGTGCACAAATTTAGGATGAACAGAAGACGTGACTACAAGGAGCCATGTAAGCATGTTCAATTTAGCTTAGAGTCTATGCTATAAAATATGTCCAAAAAAGTAAGGTGAGGATTTCTTTCACAAATCAGGGATGTTCACTTGGATAAATTTCAATGTTTTTCTGCCAACACATTTTATTATTTGACTCATTCTTGTATTGACAAGAAGGTACATTACTGTAACAGTACAAGAGCAATTAGCCAACAACAGTTGCAGCTTACTAGAATTCAATGTACTACGGTACTGTAATACTCTATATCAATGTCTTAAAATTCCCTGACATGTACATTTTAAATTGCAATGTATTTATAGCTTCTATTAGTATATTGAAAGCAGGAATGACTTGTATTCAAATAAGTAGGTTCCATTGCTAGATAGTGTTCAGTAAACAGACAGTAAGGCTGTCACCATAATAGCATTTTAAACTTTGATGCAATACTTCTTGTATTATAAATAACGATACCTGATAGGATAATTTTCCCACTTTATTGTACTAAGTGCTCAGAAAAGTCACTGAATATAAACAATGCTGCAGATCTGTGATCAGTGAATCACAGCCGTGAACTGATTATGAAACATTTTCCTTACAATCTTGGCCAGGCAAACATCATTCAAAAATAAGTGGCAGATAAAATCACAAATAAGAGAGATTCATTTGATCATTTGTTTGTAATTAAGCAGATAATAATCAATGTAAAAATTGTGTAACCAATTTCAAAACCAAGGAGATGTTTTTCAATTCAAATGCAGCTTCAGTATTTAGACATTGCATATTTGATTGCCTTTCTCTGAATTGATGGAGGGTGTTATCTGACTCCTGGATAATCCTCTATGTTATGCTGTAGGTCTCAACACGCACCCACAACTCTGGAAACCTCTAGTGTGCTGACGACCTCATTACAGCTGTCTATTGAAGTCTGACAAGTCCACTCCACCGATGCAATTGAGTTGGCAAGATAAAGCACGGGGGCTAAGTGGCAAATAAACCAGGGATTTCCAAGTACAAAGATACAACAGCTCAGAAGAGGAACACATTCTGAAAGGGAACATGCATCATATTTTTCTCTGTGCACACCTCCAATAATTCTCTCTTTGCAGCCTTCTGTTAATTGTCCGTCTCATTTGAGACGCCCTTCAGAGACTGTGCGCTCAGCCACTGTGATGTGGATTCATATGAACATTAATAAAACGCTTCACGGGAGATGCAGGCTCATTCCTTTCAGATTAAGCATGCTGTGCTACTTTCACTAATACCTCAACTGTGATAAGGGGAATAATTCTGAGCAGAAATTGTTCAAATTGAGCTTTTCGGGAATGCATTGCCTCAGCTCTCTCTCATTTTCACTGTTTACTTGTTCACATTCCAGTACACTGGCTGCACAAATCCTTAGAGAAACTTACCTCCATACAATGTCACAAAAAAGATGAGTGGACAACATGTTTGGGGCCTCTGCCTCACCGTGATAACAACAGTAACTCCCAAACCGACAGTATGTCACAGACACACGGCCACCCTGCTGCTGATAAAACAAGTCTAGCGGCCCTCAATTGGCGCCCACTCACTCTGTGCTGATGGTGGTGACTAATGCCACCTATGGTCTAAATTACGAGCTCTAGTTGCTAAGCGGAACCGTGCACGTCACCAGTAACAACATTCAGCCGTTCAAGTACATTAGACTTTTTAGTGAGAGGATGTTGGGAGACTATATGCTAAATGATTACGACATTATATGGTGCACAATATTTGCCTGATATCAGATAGAACTGTCAATTACATTTTGTTTCCATCTTCAGTCTGACATTGCCTTCATTTGACTCCGTCACGTCAACCTCACGCTCGCGGGCTGAAAGTGTTTATCCAACACCAATCAGACCTGTCCAAAAATTTCAAAGCATCCAGCAGCAGGGCAGACAATGGCAGACAGTGAAATTGACAGTATATCTATAGTGTAGGTTACAGTTTGCCTGTTTAAAAACACTGCAGCTCCTCAGTGTTCATGTGTCTTTGTTCCCAGCTGCTGGGAAAAAGTGAAGAGAGAGTCTATGCCATAGACTCTATGGGATTAAACTGTTCTGCTCTCTGGCTCCTGCCTTAGCACACTCTGCACTACCCACGTGGCAGAATGTAAATCAACACATTTATTCAGTCTTTCTATTGGCCATGGATGTCAGGTTTACATGCCTATTGTCAAAAAAATAGACTTAAAGTGAAAATTAGGTTATTTATTGGTGCAGACAGATGAATGAATTAAAAAGAGACTGCATCTGTTAGATAGACAAGTGAAAAATGCTTGTGACTCGCCTGTGGTCTTGCGGACTGAGACCGTTAACTTCCGGTTTAGCCCTAGGTTAACTTAAATGGGTATAAAATAATTTACTGACTTTCCAAACGTTATTGGACTGAAACAATAAAATTCTGATAAGGAAAAATGTCATTTTGTGGAGGTTGTGACTCTCAAAACAATGTATCCACCATTTTACATGAAGTAAGCTACAGCAAAACCAAACTATTATTCTATATTTAAAATGAGCAGGGATCTGTTATGAGGGCCTGCATTTCAAGCCTGCGAGCATTCAGTCCTCCGTGACTTATTGGACATAATCATCCTCATCATCTCCATCTTCTTATCAGTGTCACTCATCACTCCGCCTCTTTTCTCTTCCTGCTTCGGTCATGTACTCTGTCATCTTCTGCTTTTCTTTCCTCTGGGAATTTGTGTTCCTTCTGCTCCTCATCTCCCTCTTTGTCTTTGTTCTCCATCTTATCATCAGCCTCCTAAACTCGGATGGAAATCATTCAAGCATCAAATCCCAGCAGTTGCTTCTGCCACGGAATCAGCACAAACAAAACAGCTGCTGCCAGTAACAGTGTACAATTGTTGTCTCTTTATATTCCAGTTGGAGTTTGGTTCTGTTATGTGTTTGGACAGAAAAAAAAGCTATGAAAAAGGAGGCCTCCAAGACATGCAACACCTCTCCTCAAAACAAAACATGACATTTTTGATTAACTCAAAATGTCTTTGGAAACCCTGTAGCTTCAGAACATCAACAACTCTGAAATGTTTCAGAATCAGTCCAACTCAGAAATAGATGATTACCAAGCTAAAAACAAGGCCTCTTTGTGCCGCTATAAAGTTGTCATATTAGAGATGAAACACTTACACGGCAGTATGAGTGAATGATCCTTGTCTGGGACTAGCTGTTGCTCGACAGCAGAGCATGCGTCAGTACTGGGTCACCACCATTCCAAGTACAACTATTTGAATCACGAGGAGGTGTTAGTAGCTGATTCAGTGACCAATTATCACTCCTCATTCTGTCGACATTACTCCCATCAGCATCCTGTCTTGATTAGATGAGAAAAACCCAAACAGAATTAGGCATGCATTAGGAAGGATAGATGTAACCAATTTTCTTCCTGCTCTGTTTCAACCCTGTCAGCTTGTGAAAAGTGTTCGGTGGCTTGTTTCTATTTCTAACTTTGCCCCGCGCTGGCTCGCAGTCCTGGAAATAAATCCACGTACACACACACACTCAGATGTACTGTATAATAAGACACTCAGGGGCACACAGCAGTGTGTCTATACTCAGAGCACATACACCAACACCTGCACAGACAATACTCAAACACACAAGTCGCATGTCAGACTTCATGACTTCAGTGTGATTGCTTCTCTTGAGCACCCACACAGCCATGCCATAATTACGGACCTCTTACAACCAACCCTGGAGATAATGACAGCTCAGGAGGGAGACCCCCCCCCTCCATCCCCACCAGCACTCACAATCATGCTGCACACCCACATTCACACCACAGACTCTAACAGCACAGAAGGAATTATTGCCTTAATACTGATGGAGTGACACGCATTGAGATACTTATAAAACATAAAAACACAAAGAAACATGGTCAATGAGGGCAGGTGCTCCAGACTATTTTTTTTACATTGGCTGCAGTGGTGGACCCAAATTTTCTACTGCGTCTTTGGTGCCACAATAATATATTCAAGCGTGACATTTTTTGTCAGTGCCCCGTACACATTGGTAAGATATTCACACATTACTGTACGTTATTAATTGCAAACAGCAATAAAAGAAAAAAAAAAAACACACGCAATAACCTCAATTGATTAAACAATAAATAATTGTGTCGATGATGTCGGTCTCGCATTTAGTAAAAGGCAGCTCTTCTTTGGCTACATTATTAGCATTTCTGACTCCTCACGGCCTAGGTTTGCTGCTGCCTGGCACTGTTGTGCTGCAGGGAGGGGGCTGCTCTGCGAGCCACACACCTGTCACTGCATAGGACATGTTTCCTGGAGGCAATTGTGCTTTTTTTTAACATTTCAACTGAGAACATCAATGATGTGTCAGCAAAAGCACTGTTCCAAGCCATGCTGTGGCCGCACTCTTTGTATAAAAATGCAATGCATATTAATGTTGGCCGTTTTATTCTAACTGAGCCATCGGAATTGGACATGTATATATTTTGGGCTTTTTGTAATATTATATATATATATATATATATATATATATATATATATATATATATATATATATATATATATATATATATATATATATATTTGTAATATATATGTGTGTGTGTGTGTATATATATATATATATAGAGTATAGTATTTTTTTAATGCAATGGACAGTGGTATTAGAGGGCACGATTTTATAGTCAATTTTAAATCATATTTGTTATGGATAACTAGTAAAACTGCTTTTATTTTAGCATCTGGCTGCTCTTGTTGCTGCTTAACAGGACTCCCCTCTAACAATGTTATTAGAGCGTTATTGCTGTTGGGGTCATTCCACCCACTGCCTTTTACTCTTATAGCCCACTATGACAGATGCAAGGAAAGTCATGCAATAGGCCTTCAGGGCAGCAAGAGAGGGCGGCACGGACTCTGCCTCTGGGGATAATTTGTTTTGAGGCTTTACACTCCACAAGGCATCAGCACAGGAAATAATCAACATCACAAACCATAAGCATGCAATAGATCATCAACCAAGAAACAGAGAGTCGCCAAAGCCCAGTGACATCCACTGCTTCCGTTTCCACTCCAGAGCTCGGAAACTAGCAATTACAGATCCCCAAAGAAATTTAAGTCAAAAGCAACTGGACTTGGTTGTTTGTCTAGGGAGACGTTTCACCTCTCCTTCACCTCCAAGAGGCTTCATCAGTTCGTGTTCGCATCTGACCAGGCTGGGACTGGTCCAAATGTCTGGTGTGGAGATCCAGTTATCTAATCTCTGGTGAGGGCGTTCACAAGGCCGATGATGTCACTGGAACCTTTGTGCTCCAAGTGCCAACAACAGTCGCTGGAGTGACAGTCGTTGATGGGAAGTTGGTTTCGACTTCGTTAGTGCTGTACTGGGTCATAACGAGCCACAGGAGGCTTTTGTGAACAGTTGTTCTTTGATGTTAGATTGTTGAATGAAAGGAAAGGATGAAAGGGTGGCAATGTAAATTGTAAATAAGTGATGTCTCAGACCTCCTATGTTTAGTGATGGTTTCTCTACTTTTACATAGATGGCTTCTTTTACTCCTCTTTCAAACCATCTGTCCTCTCCGTCCAGGATGTGGACATTTTTGTCCTCAAAAGGAGTGGGCGTTCTCCTTGAGATGTAAGTGGACAGCAGAGTCCAGGCCTAAAGAAGTTGTTGTTGTTTTCTTTTTTTTCTCAACCACTAATGCCATTAAACTGGAAATATGTGGTGTTCAGGCATAAATCCAGAAGTTGGCAAATGTAGTCTGGTTTGAGATTTGTTTGATTGTGTAAGGAATTGTCCTGTATGAGCCGCTCTCTTACTGTGGCAAAAGCCTCCATGGTTGTGTAGGTGCAACCGGCGCCCAAAGATGATTGTTCATTTTCTGGCTTAACTCGAACTGTCAGTTTGATTACAGTAGGCCCACAGCCTGTTGGAACAAAGACCTCAAAATGCCTTCACCCCCACAACAGGTCACACCCAGGTGTGAATCCTCCAAGGCACCCAAACTGTTCATTGGCTGAATTGACCCCCAGGTGATGACATCATCCGGGCCTATATAAAGTGGAGCCCCCCATCTCTCGCTCTCTTTCTACTGACTCTTTCTACTGAATCTTTCTACTGGATCTTTTCTACCGGATGATCCTCCTACTCTTCTCCATCTCTACGCGATCACTCAACTCCAGGAGACCAGCTTCCAGCTGTTCCCTCGGCCCTGGACCTGGCCTATGGCGTGGGATCACCACGAAGGTTAACCAACCGGTTATCCTCAACTGAGCACAGCACAGAGCGATCTGTTTCCTCTTTTGCCTAAGAGCCACAATCAGACAAGAACCTCTTCACCACGGAGCTTCCTTTCTTCACCCAGCCACTGGCATCAAGCAACGCAAAACATCTCCCATCTCATGGGCTGGTAATTAATCACCAACTGGGCATTACTACATGTTATAGGACTTTATGAACGACTAGATACCATTGTAACTTTGTCATAAGAACTGAGAGATCAGGCTTCCGGCCTTTGTGTAACAAAGAGAATGTTCACACCTTCTTCGAGCCCCCACCTCTTCTCTTTGTCTCTCTCTCTCTCACACACACACACACACGCACACACACACACATACACACAAACATACGTTTGCTGTTAGCTTTAGGTAGTTTATTGTGTTTTGTTTGTTGCATTTATTAATTTGTTAATAAATGTTTGTGTTTACCATATGTCTGATTATTTAATATTACACAAAGATGAATGAGCCAGCTTCTACTAAGAAAAGAACTTTTTAAATCCTTCAACTAATTAAACTATTACATTTATCGGTGTTTAACCCTTAATTAGTAGTTTAATGTATTTTATGAGACTTTAATATTAGTTATCACTCCGTCTATGACGGTGGTGCCCCGAGGAACTCTGGTTTAACTAGAGTCATTTTTATTATTATCTTTGATAATTATTGGTGATAACTAATATTTCCTTGATTAACGGTAAGTTTATTGAGAATACTCAATCTCATAATCTGAACGTGAGTCAAGGCACTATATTTGATTGGTTCTCCGTGTGACGTTTTTAATAAATTGAAGTTATTAATTTTTAGTAATTTTTCTTTATTAATTTTCCTTATCAAATATTTCATTTGATAGTCACTATTGATCCAATTAAACCCAAAGTACCTACATTGGTGCCCCGTGAGAGGGTTAGTTATGTTGGCTTGGCAATAATTCATAATTGTGTGATATTAATATTCGTCATATTTTTGGACATTTTACAATTTTTGGATTTTTCGTCCAAAATTTTCCAAAAGTCTTTCCATTTAACCCCACTTGTCTTCCACAGGAGTAGACATCCAGCTGTACTTACAAACAAGTACAAGGTGGTGTTATTGGATTAATTCTCCAAATTTAGCTAAAGCGATTTGAGAATATTGATAACCTCTGTAAGCCTGATAGTTACCCTTAAGATTTTGCTATTGCTGCTAGCTATTGAAGTTTGGTTTAGCATTGGAATATCACATATTCAATGCAATCTAATGAGTCTTGTCAGAAATTGTTGCTAAATTAAGTGCTCCTTCCCCTTAACTCATAGCGTGCCCCCGGCCCTATGAACCAGAGAGCGTGAACTGTTGGAACTGCCTTGCATTTCAACCTGAGTGGAGATAGATAGAGCCACAGTGTGCTACCAGCCCTGTGAAATAAAGTTACATACCCAGCTGTTTCTTCCATGTGTCTCAGCTTGAGTAGTACTTTATAGATATTATTCCCTGACTGACTGCCCTGCATCTCAGTTAGTGTAAATTCTGGTCCCAGAACCACATGGTGCTGTAGTTGCCCCTCCCCGCGCAGGAAGCAAGCTACCCACAAAGTGTAGATCAGAGGAACTGTTGTTTTAGGCTAGTGTACTACCCAATTTACATCACAAGGTGTCTGCCAAGCAACACCAGAGCCAAAACAATTGCATTGTTGTACTAGACAACAAGTTTAATCTCACCTTCCATTTTAACACAATGGAGAACCCAAGTGTAGAGAATTTCATTTCTTCCCTAGCACAGAGCCTTAAACCTGGCTACCCTGAGTTCATTAACACATTGAACTTAAGTGAGTGCAGGAAAGAAATAGACTCCCTTCTCAGCGACACATCAAAAGGGTCTGTGGTGAGATGTTTGCTCCTGAACTTCCACCGGCAAATTAACATTGTCTGTCAGAGCAAAATAGCATTAGAAAAGGAGATAGAATCCCTTAAAGCTCAAAATGCTAATCTCATTAGTGAAGTTCAGATAGCAAATCACAAAGTCCTGCGTTATTTAGAAGATTTGCACTCAGCAGAGTCACGGCTCTTCTCCCACAAAAAGGAATTGTTAGAGCTTAGATGTGAAGCTCTTGCCCCACCAAAGTCGTTCAGCCTTGCTGATTCTGGCTTTTCAAATTCAAATTCCTCCCTCAATGAGAGATTAACGCCCTCTCCAGAGCAGACCAAGGAAGTTCAGTCCTGCTCTACCTCCTCACAGCATCACTTTGAGAGTGATGACAGAGCTAGCATAGTCTTGCCTTCACAAACGGTGACCTCACAACGTCCCCGCCTTGAAGAGCTTGAGCTTCTAGCTAAAGATATGGATGTGTTTGATCCAGACAACTGCGATCATAACATTGAGGACCATTTTAGGGAATTAGATCAAAATCTAATTGACCTGCCCAATGCAACACAGAGAGAGAAAGTTAAACTTGTGTGGAAAACCAGCTCAAAAGCTGTCCGCAAAGTTATACAGTCTCAACCTGCCAGAGTCAGAAATGACTACAATGAGCTCCGTCATGCACTGACAGAAGAATTTGCTTCTACTGCAGACGAAATCGCTTCTTTGGTTGCAGCTAGTCAAATAAAACATTCCCGTCAAGAGAGTCCCAGAGACTACTTTAGACGTTTGAGACACGTATACTTCCAAGGAAGGAATGCACCAGGCTTAGAAGAGAACCCAACTTTTAAGTCCCTGTACTTGCAGAATCTTCATCCTTGTATACGTACACACGTTATTCTTGAGACAAGAAAAGATAACCTCTCTCTTAACGAGGTTAGGAAAATAGCACAGGTGGCTTGGGAAACTGTTGTCAATTGCAAAGCAAGGGAAACAACATCTGCTTCCAGCAGCTCAAACACCGTGAGGTCACACAGACCTTCTGTCTCAGAACCCCATCCTCAGAACAGATCGAAAGGGGGGGACAAAACACAGCATAGGGACGCAGAGCGTAAACGCCATGTCCGCCAGCTGCCACGGGATAGTCATGCCCAGAGCAGGAGCTGTAGAAGGCCATATTCTGAGATCCTGGCCCAGCATAATGACCTGCCAAACCACTGCTCAGATGATGACCACAGCATCTCTGACCGCAGTTCAGAACCCGACAGTGACAGCGCCTCTGAGTGTCTTTCTGTACACGGCTACAGGCAGCGTTACAGCCCTGAGCCACGAGTTAAGAAGAACTTCAAACAACAGAGCTCCAGAGTCCGCTCCTCTCGGTTTTGTAGGTAACAGTCCTTCTGCACTGATAGTAAGATTAATGCAATCTCAGCAGCCTTACTTTTCTTACAGTTAAATTGGTAAACCTTGATTTGTTAGCAGCCACAGCAAACTCAATAAGACCCAAATTGTAATTGGACTTAACACCTTGTACAAACTTTGCAAATACTTTTGGATCAACTCCTTGTATTTTGTAATAAGCTCACTGGTAAACACTAGTTTAGGACACATCTTGGATTGACACACCAATCATACAACTGTCCTCATGCAACTGACAGCTGCATCTCATCTGTATCTCACCCCAAGTCATTTACATAACTAACACTTCTGTTCTCACTAACCTGAAGAGTAGCTGAGAAACAATGTTTATTATGTATTTCGTATAGTGCCATTGTCATGTTTAGGTTTTGTTTTGTAGCTTTTGTTCTTGCCTAGTCGAGATATTAGTAGTGTTTAGCCAATTCCCAGTTGGTGAAATAACTGCCCAAAACGTTGCAAACACTAAATGAACTGACAAATGAACTCTGTACATCTATGGACTGTGAAAGATGCCCTTAAAACCGCACATCGGGTGCAGTCTCAAGGACATCGGGGGGATATGTAGGTGCAACCGGCGCCCAAAGATGATTGTTCATTTTCTGGCTTAACTCGAACTGTCAGTTTGATTACAGTAGGCCCACAGCCTGTTGGAACAAAGACCTCAAAATGCCTTCACCCCCACAACAGGTCACACCCAGGTGTGAATCCTCCAAGGCACCCAAACTGTTCATTGGCTGAATTGACCCCCAGGTGATGACATCATCCGGGCCTATATAAAGTGGAGCCCCCCATCTCTCGCTCTCTTTCTACTGACTCTTTCTACTGAATCTTTCTACTGGATCTTTTCTACCGGATGATCCTCCTACTCTTCTCCATCTCTACGCGATCACTCAACTCCAGGAGACCAGCTTCCAGCTGTTCCCTCGGCCCTGGACCTGGCCTATGGCGTGGGATCACCACGAAGGTTAACCAACCGGTTATCCTCAACTGAGCACAGCACAGAGCGATCTGTTTCCTCTTTTGCCTAAGAGCCACAATCAGACAAGAACCTCTTCACCACGGAGCTTCCTTTCTTCACCCAGCCACTGGCATCAAGCAACGCAAAACATCTCCCATCTCATGGGCTGGTAATTAATCACCAACTGGGCATTACTACATGTTATAGGACTTTATGAACGACTAGATACCATTGTAACTTTGTCATAAGAACTGAGAGATCAGGCTTCCGGCCTTTGTGTAACAAAGAGAATGTTCACACCTTCTTCGAGCCCCCACCTCTTCTCTTTGTCTCTCTCTCTCTCACACACACACACACACGCACACACACACACATACACACAAACATACGTTTGCTGTTAGCTTTAGGTAGTTTATTGTGTTTTGTTTGTTGCATTTATTAATTTGTTAATAAATGTTTGTGTTTACCATATGTCTGATTATTTAATATTACACAAAGATGAATGAGCCAGCTTCTACTAAGAAAAGAACTTTTTAAATCCTTCAACTAATTAAACTATTACATTTATCGGTGTTTAACCCTTAATTAGTAGTTTAATGTATTTTATGAGACTTTAATATTAGTTATCACTCCGTCTATGACGGTGGTGCCCCGAGGAACTCTGGTTTAACTAGAGTCATTTTTATTATTATCTTTGATAATTATTGGTGATAACTAATATTTCCTTGATTAACGGTAAGTTTATTGAGAATACTCAATCTCATAATCTGAACGTGAGTCAAGGCACTATATTTGATTGGTTCTCCGTGTGACGTTTTTAATAAATTGAAGTTATTAATTTTTAGTAATTTTTCTTTATTAATTTTCCTTATCAAATATTTCATTTGATAGTCACTATTGATCCAATTAAACCCAAAGTACCTACAGTTGGAATACAGATGAACAAGGAAGTCACGTCGTAGGCTACCATGGTTTCATCTGAAAGAAGATTTTACAGACAAAAAAATGGCTGTGCCATGGGTTCACCAGTATTCCAATTTGTGACAAATCTATACATGGAGGAGGTAGAGGACGAGGCTTTGAACTTCTTCAAAGGAATAACACCGAGCCATTGGATCAGATATGTGGACGAGACATGGGTTAAAATTAAATCCAAAGAGGTGCAACATTTTACCAAACATATAAACTTAGTGGACAGAAACATCAAGTTCACCAGAGAATATGTCAAGGACAATAGTTTGCCTTTCTTTGACTGTGACGTCAATATAGAGAATGTCAGGAGCCTCCACATTGGGGTCTTCAACAAACACTGCATCCCTGTGTATTTCAAACCCAGTAACACACTCAGACAGAGACTAGTACATCCCAAGGACAGAACACCACACACCCAAAAAAGCAATCTGGTTTATGCTGTTCAATGCAATGAGGAATGCAAAGATCTCTACACTGGAGAAACAAAACAACCACTGCATTAACGCATGACCCAACACAGGAGAGCTAACTCCTCAGGCCTGGACTCCGCTGTCCACTTACATCTCAAGGAGAAAGCCCACTCCTTTGATAACCCAGTACAGCACTAACAAAGTCGAAACCAACTTCCCACCAACGACTGTCACTCCAACAACTGTTGTTGGCACTTTGAGCACAAAGAGTTCCAGCGACATCATCGGCCTTGTGAACGCCCTCACTAGAGGTTAGATAACTGGATCTCCACACCAGACATTTGGACCAGTCCCAGCCTGGTCAGATGTGTACATGAACTGATGAAGCCTCTTGGATGAGAGGTGAAACATCCTCCTAGACAAACAACCAAGTACAGTTGCTTTTGACTTAAATTTATTTGGGGATAACGATGACCTGGACAAATGAGAATATTCACAGGCTTAGCAATTACAGAAGAGTGCCATAAGACACTATCAATAATGGTATTTTCCTTTTTTGTATTTTTATTGTGCAGAGGTTTGTGTGAAAAGCTGTAGTTTACAGCTGTTATTTCTTCTGAAGATACAAAGGCTATTGTGTCTTGGCTGGATCTTTGAATTACTGCAGGGCTCTGTGACAAGACCCAGCAAACACACACGTCTTGGTAGCCCAGCAACAAACCCTAATTACCCATTGCAATTGACCAGTGATCAGTAGATCACAGACCTACTGGAAGAGGTTGTGTTTTCTATTATTCTGTAAAAAGGTCAATGTTACTGTATGTTGAATGTATTTATATTATATACATATTATATTACATATACATACATATATATATATATATAATATTTAGTGTTAATCTATACTGAGTTAGTGCTACTTTATCTTTCGCTTCAAACGGCTACATCAACAGTATTTTATAAAACTGGCATGCAGGTAGAAACACAAAGTCAAAAGCATCTGTAGTAGAACACCAATATTTCTGCATCCCTTGGTAGGGCACACGGACCAATGTGTGGGGGGAAATGGTCAAATACTAAGTCACTGAGATAAATGTTATATGTACACAAAAGGCCTTGCATTGATATAAAACATACTGACAGCAATACTGCGGGGAGCCTTGGAGGCAGTGGGAGAGTAAAGAGAAAGAGAGGATGGTGGAAAAACTGAATGCCATGTTGACATTTGGTTAAAAATGAAATTTCACAAGTGATGATATTCACTGTCCATTCATACAAGATGCAGATCAATAAGCTAATTGCAAAACACAAAAGCAATGGCAGGAAATCGACTCATTTCTGAGACATGGCTGCTGCTGCAGAAAACCAAAAGCCTGGAGCTGAGAGATAACATAGACAATGTCTGTCGGATTCAACCGCTGATAACCCCACAGTGCCATTGCAGACCGGGCCTGCTACACAATCAATTAAATAGAATGTTTATTCCTTAATGTAATCCGGATTCTCTGAGTGAGACACTACGCAAGGTTCAAGAAGAAGGGTGTAACAATAGTGTCAGTTCTCTATGTTACAGGAATTATGCTTACAGATTAATCATTTCTACAGGTTTGTAAAGGAAAATAACAGGATGGACGGCAAGTGGACATTTCAGAGGTGGATATCTAAGAAAATCAAACTTCAGCTAGAGTATGTGCATGGCTAGATTAAACTAGGGGTAACTTCAGTCTTTGTGGGGTGGACTGACCACTTCAGTTTAGGCTACTACTGCCTTTTTACTTTATCATTGTCAATTTTATTTTTTTTAAAAAAAGAACCGTGCTAAATTTTGGTCCTTAAAATTAAACAGCCTTTTTCAGGGTTGAAAACACAAGATGCACCGCACTTCCTTTTTTTCTGAAGACGCTTTTGGTTAACGTTTCTTCAACTCGAGGCTATGCAACGCAAAACACAGCGAGCGAAGCGTTTCACTCTTATTGAAAGCAATTAGAAAAAGCCGTCCCAGGCTGCTGAAATGCACTTTGTCTGTCAGGGGCCTAACTCCTGCTTAGCTCTATTTTTAAGTACCTCTCTCCAACAGGTAAAAACCACATATCACTGTGTTTAAAAAATGAGGACAATCTACTGAAAAATGATTAAGACCTTTACAGCTTCCAAACCCTGCATTAGGGAAAGATCCCTCCCAAGCTCATCATTAGAATCAGGTGTGTTTAAGCAGAGAGAAACCTAAAACATGCAGGGCAGCGCCTGCTCCAGGAGCAGGATTGGGCACCCCTGCTTTAGAGAGATAGTTTTAGTCCAGCACCATGGAGAGCTCCACAGTACTCAGCGTCCCCTCTAGGGCAGCATTCAGCGTCTGTTGGTCTGCCTCTCCATCTGCAGCAATAATCAAAAACTTAGGAGATTTCCAAACACTGCTGCGCTCAAGTGACTGTAGCCCTAGTCAAGGACCAAGGGACGGGCTATTTCGTGCTCTGAGGAAAACACAGTCTAAAACTAAAATCTTATTTCTACTAAAGCAGTCAGACCAAATCTACAGTACTTGTAATGTACTGTACCTTGTATTTATTTTCTAAACTTCACTAATGTGACATAAAAACAGGCCAATTCACAGAGATGAAAAAAAAAATATTTCAGTACTCCAACTAGTCCACAGTGCAATTCAGCCACAAGATCTGCGTTGCAGGACTCTACTTTTATCACTACAAAGACCTCACTCCATTTCTATTTCCTTTGCTCTAGACACCTACACGTAAAACCAACAGCTGAATACAAGTCACGCCACATCTCTGGGGGTCATGAGAAGTCATAATGAGAAATGTAGTAAGAACAGTAACCCAGGTAGAAGCAGATGAGGCAGTTCTAAGGGATGTGGGTTCATAAAACATTCCTGGAATGCATGAAATATAACAAAAAGTTGAAAGCAGTTTTTCAAATATCCACGTAGATTTCAACATAAATTAGATGTATGCACGTACACACAAACAAAGTCCCCGCAAGGAATATCTCTGAGCAGCCTTTCGTATACTCTAGTACAATCAGCGTTTTTAATGCTACCTGTCATCATTCTGAAATGTCTGGTCCCCCAGCAGCAAGTCCCTGAAGCGATAGCGAGGTGGAAGAGGAGGCACCTCTGTGTCCACTTCTGCCACCTTAAGAGCCGAGATGTCCAGAATAACGCCAGAGTTGCTGCTGTTGTTCCTCTGAAGGGTCTCAGTGGAGGGCCTGTTGGGACGAGAAGGAGAGCAAAACCTGCTCATCAACATGCCAGTTTTAGCACCTGTTAAATTACAATGGTGACATTTCAGCAAAATTTTTCCAAGTTAGAGACAACAATAAGACGCCTGAGACTGTTTGTATGTACAGCGGTTATAATACAATGACGGAAAAGTCCATTACTGGGGAGAGGATTTAACGTTCTGGGAATTCTACAAGCAGTAACAGGGTTGCATACTGTATAAACAGACTGACTGAAAACAAGACAATCAATGTTCAGGGGAATTATATGTTGTACTGAAATCCCCGGATTCCAATTAAAACGACAGCATAGAAAAAAGGCTAATTCATCACCATTAATACTGATTCCAAGTGAACAGGCACGCATTCATTGAGGATAACATAGGGAGAACAACTGAACTGATCGTGTTTTCATTGTGGGTCATCTCTATACATCACCGGTTGTGCAGCTCTGTGATAAAGCCTGATATGTGGCAACCTCTCATGTGCAAGATGTCAGGCCTCTTCTGCTATCTATTTTGCAAGGGCACTGTTGGCTTAGAACTGTCAAGATGAGTATGATTTGTTTAAAGAAACACAAACAAGCTAGACCATTAGCCAGATAAGCCAGCGTAGACAGCCAGATCATACTCCACAGTGCTGTGAAATATAGTCTGGTAATGGCAGACTGTGGAACATCTATCGCGACACACGTCTGGTACACAACAAACTGTATATACGGTATGTAGAATATTTCACAGAAACGTTAAAAATAAAGATATTTATAGTTAAAGTAAAATTCCGGCGTAAAATCATCCCAGGGTCTTTTTCGGCAAATACACTAATCAAATAAGCCATCGAGACAGTTTGTGTAACAACTATTAATGGAGATATCCAGGAGAGTCGCTTACAGTCGCTAACAGCCAAATGCGACTAACACTGATTAGCTCAGGGCAGCACGGTGAACGCATTAAAACAGCTTTTTTTTTAAAGATTATTTTTTTGGCAAGCCTTTATTATATAGGACGGACAGAGAAAATGGGTTGAGACAGAGAGAAGCATCAATGGCTCCTTCCTTTTGGATTGCATTTGGTAATCAATTTGAATGGACTACCATGAGGAGCTGCTGGGGTAAGTCTTTCGAAACACTCTTTTAATAAACTCTGGGTACACTAACTATGTTGTTGGTGCTTCGTTTTATGTGTAAGGACTCTCATGCTACTGCAGAGGTTTGGTGTTATATTGAGCAGTATTAGTGGTTAAAAAAAGCGGTCACTGTGCCACCCCGAGCTAATCAGTGTTAGCTGCAATTGGCTGTTAGAGACTGTTAACGGATATCTCCATTAGTAGATGTTGCACAAAATAAATTGTCCTGATGGCTTATTTGATGAGTGTATTTGCCGAAAAAGACCCAGGGAGGATTTTACGCCGGAATTTCACTTTAACTCAACATTTGTTTCGGTGGACAGAATCTCAAGCTTTTCTGCCTAAAACAAACATAAATGACACGTATCATGAAACAAAACAGTCTATTATTTATAGCCATTATCATAGGCAAGACTCATTGTAGACAGGCAGGCAGCGCTGCAACAGCAACTGCATGTGTGAATACATGAGCATGCAAGCAGTTTCAGCGAGGCCACCACACACTGCTCATGCAAGATATGGGGCTCAGACATAAGCTGTTCTGTCTATGGAAAAATGTTTCTCCTCTTCCTCATTAAGAAATTCCGGATCTGGCCACGAGCCCCAGCCACCAACGCTGTCATCCATACACTGTGGCATGCCCTAGCCACGAGCTGACTGGTCCCTTATGTATGTGATGTATGAGATGTGTGACGCAGTTTCAAGGCAGAAATGCTCAGCCATGGCACTTAATGCTCTTTTCCCTCATGATGTGTCTTATAGCATATAGAAATAAACCATATAGATATGTTAACATTGGATTGGAGGGGAGTCTTTAAAATAAATTCATTGTAAAAGAAATGCTCAACGTGAACCAGAATCTCTGAGTCAAAGCAAGGCATGCATAAAAGTCTGAAACAGTTGATTTGATGTAACTGCCCTATTTCATATGTTTCATGTATTATTAAAAATATTAAAATGAACATATACAATCGCATGTATTATTCAAACAGAATAACTGACAGTTTTCCATCATCAAAGTAGAAACTTACTGCACATAAGAGCATGTGTGTCTAGTGCATAGAGTTGCAGTTAGCTACATGCAAGTATGTATGTGTTCCCACAATATCACTCAATGTCACATATCGGGGAATGAAGTGCTTTGGGAAATTACCTGTCACCATGGGAACTCGATGATCGGCGTGGTGGGCTCGATGATCGGCGTGGTGGGCTCGATGATCGGCGTGGTGGGCTCGATGACCGGCGTGGAAGGTTCATGGCTGCCTCTTGTAGGGGAAATTAGTGATGAATGAGAGAGGGAGAGGAAGAGAGAAAGGACAAGGAGAGGGAGAAATTAGACAGGGGGAAAACTCACTTATTAAAAATTCACCTCTTTCAGACTTAGCGAGGATGTAACATGATTACATTCACTGCCTGTGTTGCAGCTTTATTCTCCTCAGAGTTCAGCAAGAGCTCGAGAATGTGCTGCTCTTTAAAAAGAGCAGGATTACACCAACAATCAAACTGTACAGTTTAATATTAATGCGTTCACTGTCCCACATGCCAGATTGACAGCGTTTTATTATTCACAGTGTATATTCTGTAAAAAGTGGAAGCATTGCAGATGGGTTAATTAGCTATCTACCTATGCGTTTTTGGAATCACCCAGGTGTAGGCTTCAATGTGTGCAGCCGTGGTGAGAAGGGATTGCTTCATCAAGGTTGTGTTAAATCAGTTTTCTGCACACAAAGCAGTACAGGGAAAGAACATGTATGTTGTATGTTGGCCGAATATGATGAGCTTCATACTACATTGAATATTAATCACGATCACCCTTTTAAAATATAGACTTAAAAAACGACAATCGAATGTCTGGAGCAGAAGAGGAATAACTAGTCCCTTTTGGGTACTATTGTATACTTTTCTTCTAAGAGATTAACTGAATTCAGGTGAAGAATAACCTCATTTTAATTCTTATTTTTAATGCCAGGGTTTATACATTAGCGGTAATGTACCATACTATGGAAATGACTGCAGTGTTTTATTATTTAAATGTGAAAGTGCAAGAAAAATATGTTGTCCGTAAAATCAATAAATAATTGTAGTAAATAATCATGATATCTATATTATCATTTTAGCCATAATCATGCAGCCCTTATTCCTGTGTGTTTCTTCTTGAGTGAATAAATTTTCCATCATATTTCATACTAGATGGTTTTAAAATGTCCGATCATATGATGTATTGGTGTATCCTGTTGAGATTGCTTTGATTTATCCTCTCAAGCCTCTACAAAGGGAACAATAAAGGATAATACAGAGCTATGTAGTGTGTGTGTGTGTGTGTGTGTGTGTGGTTATCATAAAACTGCGTGGGCTGCCTTAAGTGGGCTAATAGCACCCAGTGACATGGTTTCCCTCATTAACGGTGAAAGCACAGACCCTCAGAAGTGCAGACAGAGGATAGAAGAGAGCAGAGAGATGACAAATTAGTGGACTAGAGAGAGGAAAACAGGAAATAAAGGAGGACACTGCATATGTTAAAAGCTTTAGGAAAACAGGTTGAAGAGAACCAAATGACATGATGAAATAAAAAAAAAAGCTGATGACTGCAAATCCATCTTGGGAGTAAAATAAGCCTCACAAATGCATAGTCTGCAGCCTCTGAGGGATGACTTAATGGTTGAAGCAAAGTGACCACAACAATAGGGAACAGAATTGCTCCCGGTATCAGACTGACTCCTCTTAATGGAGAGAATACCGCAGAAAGAAAGTACCAAAGAAAGCAGATGGAGCAAGGAAAAATGCATGCAGGACAGAGGTGAAATCAGTCTCTAAATAAATAAGGAGATCCACTCACTGTTAAGGTCTGAAAAAATATGCAGTCTTACTTAAAATAAGTATTACAGTAGTAGGCCCATGGTAGATGACACACTTCCTGTACATGAAGTTGCAATGCAGAGACCATACAAAATATCATAACCTAAGACAGACAGTATGTTAGAAATATTTCTAATGGTTTTACAAAAATACAGTTTCTTTAAAACCCTAGTCATCATATCCAAAGACACGTTTGTCAGTGACAACAAATTACGTTCATGTGTAAAACAGACATATATTCACTTTTGCTCTCTGACAAAATGGTCATGAGAGTTCGATATAATGCTTGTCAAAATCAAAGTCAGCTTTATTGTCAATTTCTGCATACAAAGGAATCGTTTACGTTTATCTCCAACCCACGATGAAAAAAGTACAGAAGTAATATATACAATAAAAAAATCTAAAATCTAAATGGTGCAAAAGAAATACAAAACAAGAGATTCAAAACGTGCAATATAGAGGACAGACTGTACAATATGTGCAATACACAGGAGACTTAATGTATAAATTGAAAATGTACAATTAAAGGAAAGAAAGACTAAAATAAAATGTCCCTGATGAAGTGGAAAGGGTGTTCCTGCTGATCAACCAACCAAAAACATGTGCAATTAGGTCCAGCATAATTATCAGAGTGACAGAGCAAAAAGCTAGATAACCAATAGGAAGGTCACAATTAACTCCACCTCAGCACCACTGCAAAACAGGTAAGTAGAAGATACAACAACAGAAAATGTACAAGCTTGGTGGCATCATTGAACTTCCATAACATTAAGTTAAGAGTACACAAAAGAGTTACACACAAACCAAATCCCTTTAGAACAGCTGTCAGGCACTGCTATTACCCAGAAACACAACTATAGACAGATACATTTAAGCTGAAGTAAACTAAACTAAAAACACATGGGTTGACCTCTTCCTAACTTCGTTTACCTGGCTGTGTTCCCGTGTCTGACCGAGGTCCCATCATGGTAAACACAGGTTCGGTTTAGATAACCTCCATACTCTCATGCTCATGCAGCGTTGCCTGAGTGACAGAAGATGTTTCCCATCAACGCTCCACGGCTGCGAAAGCTCTGTCATCGTTAGTAAATGGTAACGATAATAAAGGGGGAGGGAAGTCGACTGAAGGGCCAACAAGAGTCCAACGGAGTTACTTCTAGCTTTCCGTTGAATCAAATCAGTCCACTGTAGATCTCCTTAGCGCAAACACTGGTGCTTGACAAGCTAGCTTTCAGTACTATCGGTTTATGTTTTACAGAGAAAAACTAGGCCCGACCCACAGTGCTGATTGGCTGACACGGTTTTAAAAACAGTTGCAATTTACCGCACACCTGACAGTTAATTTAAATATCAATGCGCGAGCCCCCAAAACCACTACCAGTGCCGAAAGACTTCACTGTCGCTTAGCAACAACTTTATTTGCTAGACGAACTACATTCCTCGGCGGAAGGAGGATTAACTGTTATTTTTAGTCCTATTCTGTCGATTAAAACCCCATTTTTTTCCACTTGCCTTCTTCTTTTTTAATTAGCTCGCAAATCTTGTACCCGTTTTCAGCTCCTCATGCTTCACAAGCAATTATATCGCAGTAAGTACCGCTTTTTATGGCTTTCTCCGTTGCTGTCGTGTATCATGTATCAGTGGTGAACAGGACATCATGCGGGCTGGACTCCCTGCTGCTTTCCATGCTTTCCTGTCAGCATCAGCATCCTTTTCCTCCCCCAGTAGGGAGCAGCAGGGGGGCGCTCAAGTCACCTATATTGCTCCCTCGCCATCTACCGGAGAACTCTGCAATGATTTGGTGTGCACTGAGGGAAATTACATGTTTTGATGCTGACAGGAATCTCATCATAAAAGCCTTTTAGTGAAATGAATCAAACCTAAGAATAGATACTGTAATTTTGCATCGTCATGCATTTTCCCATCCCATCTGCTAAATTAAGTCTGTGTTAAGATGCAAGACTGTGGCTACAAGTCTAGACAAATAAGACTGCTCCTTCTGTTTTGTAAGCAGTGAAATGGTGTGAAATGCTAGTGTTGATCCATGTATACTGTGTCCCCATCAGTCACAGTCATATGGTGGTAAGAGGTGGAAAGTGCAACTTTACTGTAGCCTGCTTGTGAATGTCATAACAGGTACACATTAGTCAGTAAAACAAGTATGCAGAATCTGTCTTAAAAAGGCTTTAAATGACTTGAATATACGTTTATCAAAAACATTATATTGGAATTAAACTACAACAGTCCCCACATTATAAGTTATTTATTCATTTTATCATCATTTCCAAAATATCCAACATCAATGCAGCATCTTGGCAACTTCAAGAAATCCACAATCTCTTACTAGGCTACATCTACTATTTGTCCTCTGTAAAAAACATACCTGCACCAGCTCTGTCCTCTGCTATTTGCCTCACAATCGTCCCCCTCAAATTGAAAAAAATATTCATTCTGTTATGTGCGCCCAGGGACTGGCAGGAGACACCGCTGGCTTGTGTGTCTCCGGAATCGCCGTGTTGCTCTGTGTGCGTTCCTTGTGCTCAGCCTCTCCACATTTCAGCCCATTATTCTCCAGGGGAAAGAGCTCTGAGCGTCATCATTTTAAAGCCCACACAGCCACTTATGCTTTCCCATGCCAGCAGTCAGATTTCACTCACTCGCTTATCTCACTCAGGATCTTGATTCCCACAGATTTCTTTTCCACAACTTGATCCAGCTTATTTTTCTTATTTTACAACCCATTCGGTTTTTGCCCCTGCCTGTTGGTGAATGTTTACACAAGCTGAATTCTGATAAATGCAATGGAGTCATTTGTTGACAGTCAGTGCTGAGGGGTAACTGTAAATATGATAGGATCACAGCTATTCACAAAAGCAGATGTGCATGCAAAACAAAGTGACATGATGAACATCATTTTAAAGAAAAAAATGACTGGAGAAAACCAGAAAGCCTCATAACATAAAACATAATTAGTCTGCATCCTTATGCCATTTTACCAGGTCATATGTTACTTTGAAAACATTTAGTACACTTTCTCCACTTCCGACAGCCACCTAAGTTTCTCACCTACAAAACATCCACATCAAGGTTTAATCAGACTCAAATACACACCAGACTGAGTATTTTGTCACTTACAAATCCTGTACATTCTTTAACCAAACACATGCAATATGTCCATGTTTACCTCCATCTCTCTGGCTCATACCTGCAACTCTGTCATCAATAATTTATCAGTACACAAATCAAAATATTTACAAGTGGTACTGGGCTGTTTTGTGAAACACCAGACCACCTTGTCATGTTTAACATTGCAATATATTATGGTCATGGCTGGACCAATAATATGGTGGTACCGAATCCAATCAGTAAATCCAAATCCAAATATTCAATACATCTGCTTTAGGGGGGAAAATACCCCCTGAAATGAATTTGCTGCTGATTCATATCTTTAAAAAAGGTCTCTTTTGTAAGCTAGAAACATAACAAGATCCATAACTTTAACTCGGGTCCTATAATGTGCTTTAATTAAACGAGTGCAGTCATTTTGTAACAGCAGCTCCCAGCTTTGACTAATGCAGTGATGTCTCATTTCGGAGTGAACTGTTCAATTATTCAGTCATTATGCTGCCTTACTTGCACCATATCATAATGTGTCCTGGAGCCTGGCGTACTTCCATTAGACTATTTCTCTCTAACACCTCTGTCCTGTTCATATAATATGAGCATTGTTGAGTCTCAGCACAGCACAGCCACTCTGCCGCCTGGATGCTTGCTCTTCATGCTTCCAAAGTGTCTAAAAACAGATAGAGAGGGAAACAGTCAGACTCAGACATTGAAGCACTCAGATTCAGTAAGCTGCCCGAGGGCGTAACATATAGGAGTCTTACATGAGCTTGGCGCATGAATCACAAAGTGAATCTATTTGTCTGGCTGTAAGCAGCAGACTTTCTTGATGTAAAATATTTTTGTCCTAAGCTTGAAATTTATTCGACGACTGTAGTATTATGGCAAGATGAGCTGTAATCAGTAACATTAATTAATGCAATGTTACATTTACATATTGATGAATGGGAGCAATTGCTCGGGATAACGATCATGTTTTATTTTTCCTTATTTATCATTTTACTTTTTAGCCTGTCTTGTCTTGAATGACTTTGCCCACAGAGAGAGTCAACTATTTTTATATGTCATATTGTATCAAGTCAGATTTCCATGTTTTTTTTAAATTCAAAACAGGTCCAAGTGCTTTATAAATACTGTGAAAGTATTGACAGAGAAATTCCGGAGATTCGCTAGCAGACAGAGATGGCTAACACAGTAGCTCGTTGCGGAGCGCTGAACCATCCAAAAGAGGTTTTTTTAACCCCTTATATTGCTCAAAATAACACCAAACCTCTGCAGTAGCATGCTAACAGTCCCTACATTTATGACAAAGCACCAACAACATAGTACCTGGAGTTTATTTAAAAAAAAACAATGTTTTTCAATGCTACAAGCCTTAGCAGTCGGCTCTGTTCATATTGAGAGGCAGTTCATACAAGTCGTTTACCAAGTTCAGTTCTGTTGAACTATATTGATGTAAATTCATGCTGAAAAAGACTGTGGGATCCAATTTCGCTGGACTTTCCCTTTAAGCGAGCAGTCAGGACTACTGTATGGTTGTGATGTCACAACTATACTACATAAAAGTAAAAAAGTGCTGCAACAGTGCCGTTACTTTCATTTCCCGGCTGCAACGACAGTGCAGAGACTGAGAGCACAGATGCAGAAGAAAGCACTGACCAATCAGAGCAGACTGGTTTTTTTTTTGAGGGCGTCTTAAAGAGCCAGGCGCTAAAACTGAACGGGGTGAATACAGATATAGGCAGACAGACAGTATGAGCAAATTAATGTGTTTTTTGACCATTAAAGCATGCAAACATGTTTAAGTAGAACCCAAAATACAAGGATGAACCTGAAAATTAACATAATATGGGACCTTTAAGGCCTGTTTTCCGCTGCACATTATTGTGTTCTCTTGGCTTGGTCACTGTATCACAGCACAAAGCCCTTAGCAGCATCAAGGATGTCTTGGAATTAGTCTTCCTCTTACCTCCATGTGTTGGTTTCTTGACAGTAAGCTTCTATTGTTTTCAGATTGGTGACACCATCAGAACCTCCCACAGCCATCAAGGCACCATTGAACACTACAAGGGACATCTGAGAAAACACAAGAGAAAATGACGTTAACAGATACGTTTAAATAACACAGATCTGACATGTCCTTTTGACTATTTTTTCGGTATACTGTAGAACATCAAATATCTTGCCATACATAATACGCAAGCCTCGATTGCAGCCTGGCTTCATGGGAAGTAATATTAGTCAGTTGGCCTGCCATTATTTTCCAGACCAAAAGATATCAACAGCTTTTGTATGGATTGCCATTATTTTTGATGATCCCTTGACTTTAATGTGGTGCCACCAGCAGGTCAACATGTTATGTGAAAAGTCTAGACACGATTTGGTGATGGCCTGACTTTCTCTGTGCCGCCACCATGACATTGACATTTGCACTGCAGTTTTGAGTGAAATTTCTTGTCAACTCTTGAATGAACTGCCATGACATTTGGTTCAGGCATTCATGTACCCCTCAGGATGTCTTGTAATAACTTAATGTTTCTTTCGAAGCCATCAACAGTTCAAAGCGTTTATAGCCAAATACTTGGAAAACTAATGGCATTCCCATCAGCCTCATCTAGTTCAGTGTTCAGTGACAAATGGTAACATGCTAAACTAAGATGGTGAACATGTTGAACCTTATAACTGCCAATCCTCCACAGCACGCCAGATATAAAAACCAGTGTTTTTCCTTTCCAGCTTGTCTGTTTTTATGATTTGGCTATACAAATAAACTGGACCTTAGATTAGAGGGCTTGTCTGACATCTGATGTGTCTTCGTGATCCATTACTCACATTGTCCCTCTTGCTCCTCATGCGTTTGACAGGAGTCCACCTCATGGTGTCTGGGTCAAACCTCTCCGCGGCGCAGAGCTCCAGGTTGAGCTCGTCTTTGCCCCCAGCCACGTAGATGTGTCCCAGGTACACGGCGCAGCCGGCGTTCTCCCTGGGACTCAGCATGTGGGCGCATATCGACCATGTACCATCTACAGGGTTGTATCGCTCCACTGGGGGACATTTAGAGGATGTCAGGAGTCATAAGAGGAGAAGATATAATACGCATACACACATTGTATGAGTAACACTACCTTACAGCAAGCAGTGTTTATATTTATATACAAAAATGTCAGGTACATTTATCTAAAGCAATTTTAGATGTACATAAAGAGCTGAAAATGTCTGCTAGAGACGTGACGTGAATATATTTTCTATTATTTATTTTTTCTTAAAAATAATTTAATTTGCTGCCATTTAGCAAGGGCCGTGAAATTGATGGGAACCAAAATAGGTTGTGGGAATTTTACAGACATCCACTTCTCACAGACTGAAATAGTGACAAGTGGCAGCACAACATAACCCCTGTTATCTTTGGCTAGGTCAGGGGGCTTAAGAATGTGTGTATGTGTGTGTGTGTGTGTGTGTGTGTGTGTGTGTGTGTGTGTGTGTGTGTGTGTGTGTGTGTGTGTGTGTGTGTGTGTGTGTGTGTGTGTGTGTGTGTGTGTGTGTGTGTGTGTGTGTGTGTGTGTGTGTGTGTGTGTGTGTGTGTGTGTGTGTGTGTGTGTGTGTGTGTGTGTGCGTGCCAGTGTGTGTGCGTGCCAGTGTGTGTGTGTGTGTATGCTAATGTGAATGTGGGCTACTTCCAGAGAATATAAGGTCAAGCTAGCTATATATGTGACTTAAGTCCTGCCACACGTCAAAAAGCTGTCAAAGAAAGCGGAGACTTTTTTCAAATAGTGGTGGGAACAAGTCTTTCCACAGAATGCCTTGGCCCTCGGCCAAATAACAGTTGACTATTTGTTAATAGCATTTCCTAGTATTTCATTTATTATTCTTTTTAGAGTTGTGTTACTTTGTATGGTTTGTAACAAGTCACATTAAAGGGATAGTTTGGCTATTTTTAAGTGGTGTTTTATGAGGTACTAATCGATAGTCAGTGTGTTATCTACAGAAGATGACGGTTAGCACACTGCCAGTTTTGAGAAGCAGACAAGAGTACCAACAAGGTAGCTAAGCAACAGGGTATGGGGCCAGCAGCTAAATGATTTCACGCATCTAAAATAATTAAGAATTCAATTTAAATGTCCACTTTATTCCGCTTTATAAGAATATGTTTGCAGGCTATCCTCTAGTTTCCACAGACGTTTGCCCTCTCTCATAAAGGTCTTGTCTCCACAGAAAATGGCATTTCATCGTGGCTGTTATCACTCACTTATGTTTTCTTGTAATTTGTTCCATAATAATATACTGTAGTGCACGCCACAGTTGCACTTATGTGTAGGAATACACATACGTTGAAAAAATGTAGTGCCAAAGGAAAGGGCTGTCTGATGCCAAGGTAAAGGTGTGAAGTATAGCATACACTTAAACTGATATGGATTTTGATCTCTTTAACACAAAAAATAAGTTAAAAATAAGTGTATGTGATTCAAATTTAAATCAAGCTTTCGTATGGGAATTTAAAAAAAAATGACAAAACCATTAGTTAGTTAATCAATTAGTCAAAAACATAATCCCTTCCATTTTTGAGATCCAATCCTTTAAGTTATTAATCACAGCTTAAATACCAGGCAGCCTCTCAAATGTGCGGGCTTGATGGATTTTCTGTTTTTATATCATTGCAGATTAAGACATTTTTCAAAGAGGTCTTTTATTTGTAACCACAACTCTCACCTGAGTTCAGAGCCCCATCCCCATCACTCCCTCCGATCACATACAAGTGACCCCCCAGCACAGCAGCCACTGCACTGGTGCGTCTGGTCAGCATTGCTGCCTGCTTGCTCCAGGTGTTCATTTTGGGGTCATACCTAGAGCAAGGGAACAAAGATTAGCAAGACCAATTTAAGAAATGGTCCGTCAGTGATTCGTGTTTTTGCACTTCAATCATATATTTGTTCTTTCCTCTGAGTCAGCCACTTCCGACTGCTTTCCATGTAATGTGAGATGTCAGGTATTGAAAATCATTATTAATATTCTGGATATATGTAAGACACAGCCTAGTTTTGTCTTACAAAGAAAAATGAAAGAGAGAAAATGTTTTTTGCAAGATTTTATGGGGAAAATATTAAATAATAGTCCCACTTAACGCTGATGAGATACCTTGGACACAATGCCATTTGTGGTATTAAGAGGGTTCAGTTCATTTCAGGGTAAGATGTTGACCTTTTGTAGCATTTATGCTGCAGTACCTCTCCACTGTATTTATGGCAGCAATGCCATCGTGTCCTCCAATAGCGTACAGGTATCCGTCCATCTCCACCAGACACACTCCGCTGCGGGGGCTGCTCAAGGGTGCTACATCTGTACTCCAGCTGTCCGTGTCTGGGTTGTACCTGCCATGGTGGGGGTAAAGGAGCAGTAATGTCAAAGTGTTGAGTAAAGTGCTGGTAATTACAATCGGCAGAGCCAACTCAGGCGCAAGCTTTCATAGAAACTTATATATTTTTGTTTTCTGTGTACGCAATTATGTGCTTTTAAGGAACACATTCACAGTAAGGGAAAGTTGTGTAAACATCTGCCAGTGTTTCATCTCCACTGGAAAGCTATTAAAAAAAGTTTTCTCTCTTTTTAAGGCCATTAGTGGAAAAACCCACATCCCAAAAAACAACACATCTTTCTAATTGGCAAATATTTTTGCTAGAGCGGGATGTCAACAATTCCCCAGAAAAATCTCAGCACTGTAACCACCCCTCAGAGATAAAATGCATTCTCGTGACCGAAATGAGTGCGAACTGGTTCAGGCCATTAACAGTGTATCAGTCTGGAGTAGGTCTGGTCTGCAGCCAACTGGGGATGATTATGGGGTCAACTGGCTGGCATTCAGTTGAGGAGTGGCTGTCTGTGGGAAGTGGGAACAGAGCCAGCTCCTTTACAATTGATGTAGAAGGAGTAGAAGCAGAGGAAATGGAAGGAAACATGTAACAGGCGAGCAGAGTACATGTGTATGTGTGAGTGTGAGAGAGGTTCTTTTCACTATAAGGGATTAATAGCGTGGCAACATCAAAAGATGAGGAAAATACAGAGAGTGAGGATTCTGGGTGTCCACTTGCTCACAAAAAAAGATGGCTTGTGGTTCAATGTCTAAAGGTACATCTAATTTCTGTCTCAATGCTGACCTCTGCTGTTCAATGATGAAAATAACAACAAATAAATACAGATCTTTCTCTTCCCCATCCAAGTATTGACTTCAAAATAACTGCTTTAAGCATCAAAATGCTTACATTTGATTATAGTTAAATGGCAAACCTTAAGTTAAAGGAATACTTTTGATGAAGCCAAGTCTTTTTGGCCTTGTTTTTTGCATCATGGGTGGGGGGAGGCCCTCAGCCCAGTCCCATGATCGCACAAATCCTCAGAGTGATTGAGCCATGAACTGACTTTGTTTCTAATACTCAAATTTTCACTATGAAAAATTAGATGGGGTGGGGAGGGGAGAGGATTAACTACATACTGTACATGTGATATTGGGGGTTAAGATTAACATTAGGAATTAGGCTTGGGTATGATGAAAAAATGGAATATGAAAATATGTTTTGTTCAGGACATACTGAACATGTCTGTAATAATCAGTTGCTAGGAACATTTTACATGTGGATATTCCTTTACATTCAGGTTACATTCAGGTCATAGCCACGTCTTTTTTGCCATACAAATTTGTCCTATTTCTTTTGTGTCATCTATGTTCTATAGTGCTGGTTAAAGCTGAAGTTGGTAATTTTCTTTTGAAAAAAACAAACATTTTCTTTTATGTTTGCTGAAAACTGTCACTATATCCTCAGTGTGTCAGAGACTCCTCGGTTCTAAGTGGTTGGTGTAGGTCAGGCTCAGACAGAGGGGGAATAGGGAGCAGACAGGAACAGAAGGTGGAGGTAGAGCTACATTACTTTTTCACAATAACAGTTTCAGCAAACATAAAAAACACATTCTTCATAGAAAATTACCGACCTCAGCTATAAGACTCTCAAAGAAGAGATGTTTAACCTCAGCGAGACCCATTTCCTGGTTAACAGATGTTATATAAACAGTAGGACAGAGGCTGCAGTATGCTCACTTAACCTTTGGTCTTCTCTTGCCCTATATGGTGTCATGCCATAGCACATTCACCGTCACACCTTTTCGCAGTGCCAACACTCAGCACCAAGGTCACAAGTCAATAACTAATGGCTCTTTGATATCTCCACATGACACCTACATTACATTTATACGTCTTCGTCCTCCACTGATCAACCTTGGAGTAGTGCTACGTATAATACCCAGACAGCCAGACAGCTTTTGCTTATTAAGATACCACTGGTATCTTAAATGTCACCCCAGCTACAACTTGCTTTCACTTTCCCCCACTGTGATAACCAGTGTGAAGTATAATGAAATGTCAGTTTGAGTAACCTTAAATCACAAAACACAAGAAACCAAAAGAAATTCTTTCAGCTTCGGCCTTTTGTGAAGTCAGCAGTTGTTGGATGTTTGCATTTAACTGGAACGTGGAATTCCAGTGACAAAACAAACCAAATGTGTTCTAATGATGATATGAGGTTCTGACAGTGAGAAATCCTTCGCCTTAAGGAGCTTAAAGGGATATTACCATGGGAGGGAATTTCAAGTTTGACATTTCGAGATAAGAAATAATTGCCTAATTAAGACAATTATGCACAAATTGTTAGTAAAAGACATTTTCAGATTCTCTCTCACCTTTCCGCACTGCTATAACATCGGACGTTATCTTCACCACCAACTGCGTAGATCATGCCATCCAGTGAGCCCACAGCCACTCTGCCACGATTGTTGACCATGCGTGCTACTGTTCTCCACTCGTTGAACTCAGGACAGAACTGTTCTACCAAACAGGATGGGTCGTCCTTGGTCCATCCCCCGACTGCCAACACAAAACATTTGTCATTTTAATCTCAATTCTCTGTCAAAACATGTTGTTTCTTCTCTTCTTTATGATGCTACCCTAAAAGGAAATAAATGTATTTCTTCATCTGGTGCTGTTTTCCTAGAAAAAAAATGACCTTAACTCACAATATACAGTAAATGTCCCTAATGTCCATCTTGAAAAATCCGTAGCAGTAATGATTTTATGAGAATGTTGCAGTAGATGATCTTACTTTTTCGATATCTCACTTTTTAACTTGTTTTGTAATATATTTATCTTATACCAAGTTATACTATATACTACTGTATGTTATACTGTGGCACTATACCTATACTTTTGATGTTATATTGCTATACTATATATTATATCATTCTATACATATCACTACTTAACTGCACATTATGCTGTATTAGTGTACTTTTTTAACCACACCAACTGTCCCTTTATCAGCACCACTCACCTTACAATTTTCACACATAATTTTATCTTTCAAATACTCTTGTATAGTTTAGATAGTTTCTATTTTTATTCTATTCTATGACGCTTACTATCTATTCTCAACTGTATTAGTTTCTGCTGTCTGTACTGTACTGCAGCAACGTCCTAATTCCCCGCTGGTGATTAATGAAGGTGTATCTTATCTTATGTTATTTCTTTATGTATGCAGAAGAAGCAGTAAAGACATGTAGGCATGGATTCCAAAGTATTGAGCTGTTTTGTCTGGTTGCCATGGTGATCTCTGGCAGAAAGAGGTGTAATCCAGGAAAGTGAAAACTTGCCAAAGTGAACTCAATATGATGAGTAATTTATGAGACGGCAAATGCACAGATGGGTGACAAATTCTTCTGCTGGAAAGATGAACACCATTCTTCCAAATATATTCTTTCATTTGATGTGTTGATCCGAGTGCTGACTGGCAAAATTTCCCAGAATATATATTTTTTTCTTCAGTTGGGTCCAGATCTGCTGATCGCAAAGGTCATAACATTTAATTCAAATGACCTGTTGAGTATTTTTGTGTATCTCCAGTCGTTTTACTGAGGTCAACTGTCAGTAGGTTTTTAACGGTCTTTGCTTTGCCTTTGATGGTTCTTTTAATGTAATAGCCCATATTAGCCCTCCCTTTCTCATACATTATGACCAAGGCTTTAGAGGATGAATTAATTGATACAGTATGTAAACCGGCCTTTGCATAGCATCTTTCCAATGCACGGTTTCATGCTGCCAGCCTATGCAGCCTAAATGGATCTGAGAATTAACTGTACTGTTGTTCTAGAGGCTCTTGGTGGAACCTATAATAACCTTCATTATTAACTGTTATGTAGATAATAAGTTGGTAGATAATTATATGTTGGCTAGTCATTAAATATTAATAGAAGATCCTCTTTAGCACCTGCCTCTTGAATAGACTGGAGCAATTACAGTAAAAGGGTTGGCCACAGTGCTCTCTAGACAGCATGGTATCCATACAGGGAGTGTAAGAAGGTCACACTGATGTATTCATTTAATGAGCATTGCCTGCTCCTTTTAAAAAGATATGGACATGAAAAATAGGACTTTTTTTTTTTTTACAGAAAACATTCCATTTAGCTGCCTCAGCTTTAGGGTCTGTTCAGCTACGATTTATAGCAAACATCAACTCATTTTAAACAATTTAGTTCAAGTTGCTTTAAATGCCCCCTTGATACTTTACCCATTTCAATCAAGGTCTGTGTCATGGCAATGCATGCATACTAAACTGTGGCTCCTATAGGTACAGTTGCCATAATGCAGCAAAGTGACATCTTTATCAGACTTCCCCTGCCTACTTAAAACCTCTCGTCATTATCTGCTCCCATGATACTGTTGCTCCTTTCTTTTCCTCCATCCAGAGCACAGAACTAGAACTGCTTCAACTGCACTTGAAAATAAAAAGTTCAGTACTCTTTTAAATTAAAAACCCCACTCGCAGCAACTGACCCACAAACATCATGTCACTGAAGACGTCTTTGGGGGGAAGTTTGCTGAGCTGTCTGCGTAAGGAGAGTGAGGGTGATGGGAGGCGACGGTGGGGCGACCCTCCTTTGCTCTGTTTGATCAACATATGGCGGGACTCCGGTTCCCCCAGGGCTGCCCTGAAACATACAGTGATGACATAGACATGGACAATTCACAGTGAATATAAGGTCACAACTTAGGAACAATTCACCAAATGCTATCATTAAGCAAATTCGAAGACAATTTTTACAATTATACATTTTTTTAAATGGTCATTCAAGTTCGTTAGTTTCATATGAACAACAGCTACAGAGAAGCTCCTTCAAACAAGCCTCATTAAATATGTATCGGAAGAAAGTCATACAAAAAATGAAAAGTGCAGAAGTCAAAGTATAGGGCTCAAATACACATACAGAAAATACTAAATAATATAAATGTGTGATATGTATATGCGCAATGAGAAGTACTAAATATGTATATAAATACATACATACAGAATATAAACTGATCTGAAACAGTAAGAAAAGAAGTTAAGTTTTTTACATAAATATAAAAGTATCTTACTTTGAATATCTCATTTAAAATTAACTATGAACTTGAAAAAGGATTGATTGCTGTAAAAATATGTGCTAGCGCCTCACAGTCATAATATCATCTCACACTGTTTCGTTCTAATGCTAATTATATTGCAGCAATTACACAAACGACGATAATTAAAATGATGTGAAACATGCCTCAAAGTTAACTCTGCATCTCTTTAATGTACCAGCACAGAGGCTTTTAATCAGGATGATGGACCTTACCCTTGTTCATCGTACACCCCCATGTTTTATCTCAGTGTTTTGCTCTGGGTCTGCAGTCAAGATTTGTGCTTCTGCCTCACAGCAGCACCTTGGCATCAGTCAGGCCTCCTGTGCTTTATCAGTGCACTCCACTCTGTTCCCTTCAGTCTGTCTCAAACACAACTCTCCGCTCAGAATGACATTGTACTTGACCGCTCCGAGGAGTAAACCTCCTCCCCCTGAGCACGCCAACCCCTGCAGAACTTCCCCAAGTGATTCATCCCACCATCCCTGAAGCCTGAAACCCAAGACTCCTCTCACACACCCTAGTTCCAGCTTCTGTTTGACCACTGTCATTCCAAAGACATTTCTGACATGTACATTATAGGGGATCAGACTCCATCAGTGTCCTAAAAGTTACTGGATCATTGGTGTGAATTTAGACCAGGGACAGGCAACCATGTGTCATGGAGGGTCAATAGATTGAGGTCTTGCGCTGCTTACTGTATTGAGGCTTTCCCATCTATTTTACTCTGAACAAAACATTAGTGGTGACAGAAGCATTAGTCTTCACCATTTCACATTCTCACAAGAGGCGTCCAGATATCTGTTACTGTCTAAAAAAGGAACCTGTCAGCTGCTTCCTGCAAATCCCTCACCCATCCCATCACTTCTTCTCGTGACTACCTACTGTGTGCTGCAAGGCGCCTATATTTATGACTTTCCAGCGGAAAACGCCTCAGTTGGTAGTGATTCATCTCATGTAGGTCAGGAAGATAGGTCATATGTAAATTCTATGTAGTCAATACTGTAGTAAGTACATGACCTCTGTAGGGCTGACTAACACATTTGGTTTGACTCGTTAGTATCATGCAGATAAGATAAATAGCTAGCTAGGTAGAAAGAGAGGTGGATAGATACATAGACGGATGGACAGATAGATGGATAGATAGATAGATAGATAGATAGATAGATAGATAGATAGATTGATAGATATTTGGATGAATAGATAGATAGATGGACACTTTAACTTTATTTAAACATTATACTACCTAATACTTCCACTCTACCACATTTCAGAATGGATATTGTACTTTTACTTCACTGCATTTATTTAACAGCTAGTTACTTTAAATATCAGTTTCAAAAATATGAGGCATTGTTAACGATTAACCTACCCAACAGTCTATGAAGCAGTTGGAATATTGCTACTTTTCCTCAGGTAAATGATCTGAGTACTTCCTCCAACACTGATTAAAGCCCAATTAAGATTTAGAACATTTACTTGACCTGTTTAGTACTTTTGATTTTTGAGATTTTGACTTGGTTCTTGGATTTTGTCACATTTCACCCTTTATCTCCATTTCTTTCTTTAGAACATTCCTCATGATGTACAGCCTAAGTAGCATTGCTTTTTCCAACAACTTGAACAAGACACTGGCAGGAATAGAGTTGTACATAGATAGTTCTAAATTGTGTTAGATAGAGAGACAGATAAACACACACACCAGGCGAAGCAGCCGTGCTCCTGTCAACAAGGCCTTCAGAGTTAATCCAACAACAGATGAGTCCGAGGTCTTGAGGTGTAAAGAAAGACAAATTGATCACTCTTATTATCCAGATATGACTGATATAGGTCAAACTTCCCCAAAGGCCCTACTGAGATGATTCGTTTCCTCCTCTGAAATGACCACAACATACACTGGTCAGAGTCCACAGTGAGACCCAAACACTTGGCTGCCGGCTTTGTGACCTTGGCAGCTCAGTCACACCCGCCCACCTGGAGTCGCTTGAGCCATTCGGTTGTAAAATCCCAAATTTTTGTGAGGTCAAGGGTTTATTTAGGTCTGTGAGGATAAAAAAAACTGCTGACCTTATGGACCATAGATCATTCAAGTAAAGTGTCTGTGTTTCTGTCCTACCTTGTCAATGGAGTTGTTCCAATTCAGATACATCAGAAATGCCTCCGATACTGTCTAAAATGCTGGTATCAGGATCGACGAGTACTCGCTATGCACTGATCCGATACCAAATAGTTAAGCCCCAAAAAAAGTATTTTAGTTATGTTCTTTTGCCGTTATGACCCACTATCAAACTAGACAATAAAAGAAAGTTCTATGTCATTCATTCTTCTTATGTTTTTGTCAATGTTTTACAAACCTGAGCCAGGGCATACAACAATCATAGCAATCATATCACATCCATACAGGGTTAGCAGAACGCAGCTGTGATGTATGCATAGAACATTTTTTTTCTAAATGATGATTTATGGTGGACATCTGACCATTTATCAAAGTCCAATATCCTGTTGGTAAAAACTTTTTTAATGGGAGAAGTCATCAATCATACATAATTTGGGCACAGGTTGCAAAGTAAGTAAAATAAACTTGTTCTAAAAGCAATGCATCAAATGAAAGTGATTGTGTAGTGAACTGTTTTTTTTATGTGCATGAGCCAGTGTAAAGTAACTGATACTGAACTGACATTTTTACAGAGGAACAGGTGGTGAGCTTGATTTTATTTTCTGCAATCTTCTGAGGATGGATGTCATGGAAGTGATGAGATAAACTCTCAGGCTACATTACATGTGCTCTTTACCAAGGAACACTTGTTTGCAATCTTATCCAGATTCTTATGAGAGCATCTATATCAATAACCTCTTTTCACCGTCAGTACAGCAAGGGAATCAAGATTCATAACTGTCTTATTCATGTGTGTATTTATTACATTGAAACATGACATGTTATTTTAAAGAAGTTATGTAGCTTATGCATTTGAGCTATTTCTTCCACAACAGCTGGGTCCACTGAATGCATATAGCATTCGAAAAGTCACGCACTCGCATTCATAAATCTGAACAAAAGCCAGGTGACTCGCCTGTCTTTGAACCTTGCTGTTGTGGGTTTGATGGCAAACAAGCATTATACTCAGAATGTCAGCCTCGGACAGTTTGCCAGAGGACATGTATTAATGGAAGTCCTGCCATTTGATCATGAGCCCAGGACCTTTTTTTATGGGTGTTAATGCAACAAATGTCCTCACATTTAGTTCTATTGATCGAGGGACCTCAGGAAAGTTTGTGCGTAAAACATACTCATCTTATCCATTAGGCATCGCAGATGACCCTTAATCCTCTCAGTCAGACATGAGTGACGTAGTTTACGGTACAGTATGGTGGTCATGCATGAGGGAAGACCTCAGGCAGCTGATTCTCCTGAGTCGTTGGATCTTTCACATGCCAGAGAGCCTGTCTGCCGCTCAGCCAGCTGATGACACACTAGCCCTCCTGCAGCTGTCTCTGGAGACGTCCCTGCCAATCACAAGTCATAACAATGAGGGTTTGTAAGTGATCCCTCAACCTTAACACGTCATCCCCCCTCACATTGGGAGAAGATATACTTTAGAATGTCTCTGAGGAGTAAGCAGTGAATGCTGTTTGGGTATTTGTCTTGCTGGGTAAGGTATTAAGACGTTTGATTGAAAAAGGGAGGGATGAGAAAGCAGAGAAAGGGACAATTACATAAATGGATTTACCTCTTAAAGAAATGAAAAGTCGAGAGAGGAGTTTAATATGCCACATCCACAGAAGTTTGTGTTGCTATCATGGTTTTGACTGGAGAGGACCAATATGGAAATGAGTTATGAGTTAATTGTATCCTCCATCAAATTGATGTTTTACGTTGTTTTATTAATATATATAGATATAAAGTTTACTTTTTATCTTATAAAGGTGATTATTACTAAATCATATCAGGTTTGGGTCCACTTAGTGAGGTCTTAGTTAGGTCCACGCCCAAGATACTGTATAAATTCAGCCTAACTAAAACTCTCACATAATGCACTGTACATTTTGAAAAGTAACTGTTGGCTAAGACAAAGGCCGCATTTAACTACTAAAAATATCTACCATTGATACAATCTCACATTTAAAGTGGTTTGGAAGTCGGACAAAAACTCTTCTGCAGTGCTAATGCAAAAACTAGCCATCAAGACAGGTGATGTTAGTAAGAAGTGAAGTGAGAATGGCCATTATATAACTGTGTATCATCCCACATGGATTCCTGAGATGCAATGCTTTCTACTGGAAATAATCATGTTGCTGTGTTATATATGAAAAAATACTTTGACCATGTTTTCAGTCTATCTTCCTTTAAAATAAGCATTAATAACTTGTCCCGAGTCCTGTGGCCAGGCGACCATGAACTTGCATGCCAAGTATGAGCTTTAAAAGTTGTGGACATGTCACATGTCTTTTTGCAGTTGTAAAAAAAGTGCTGCAGTTGACATAAAAACCCAGTGGAGGGGAAAGTGATCTAGAGGTCGTGAAATGGTCCTCAATAAGAGGACACTATAAAGTTAACAGCTGCCTGCCTTCACTTGGTGTCACTTTTTACAGAGGATCTGGTATGAGCTGGATATTTAAGGGGGACGGGGTAGAGTGAACACATCTTAAAAGATATTTGTAAATACTTGGACCTAAAAACTATTCATAGTAGAGTTGTTGCTGAAAGGCCTAGATATGCAGCATGTGTCCTGCTACTTGCTGTTTTTATGGCCACCATGTACAAGCTAATATAACAAAGTTATTTACAATACAGGAAAATATATAAACTATTATGATAATGTCTGCAGCAAAAGTGACCCATCTAACAGTATAGCAAGGTGAAGTAAAAAAGGAGAAGAAAAAAAATGTACAATAGTCAACAGCGAAAGAGACAAATCATTTTTTATTCTATTTGAATTGTGCCAGGAATTACACATGATGTTTGTCAATTTAAAATCTTAATTTGCAAGTCAAGAAAGTCACGGTTTGTAATAAAACTCTTTTGAAAATATGTTATTAAAAATACTTCACTTCCCAAAGTCGTGTTAAGTGACGTCTCGCTGAAGCTATGATGCCTCTGTGTAACATTCCTCACACAAGCAACAGGTGGTTCATTCTTTGGCTTCCCAGCGGGTAGAAGGACTAGTAGTTGCTGGATGAAAGACATAAACAACTTGACATGTGCACACGGAACATAGCTAGCAAGCAAGGTGGTGACGAGACAAGATATGTACTTCACTGAGCAAGTTTCTTGACATACAAAATAGGGTCTCATAGGGGACACCAGATGGGGAGGAACTCTCTTTACTGTAACATTTAAAGAGTGGTGATGTACGGTATCCTGCTTTCATTCAAAACAATAATTGATTTAGATAGTTGGGCAGACACTATGTTGTTACTTTTGTAAACGTTTCAGTCAAATGATTACAGAAAACACCGTGCAGCCACGTGATATGTTGCCTTTGGAAAGTGATTGCAAGTAAAGACACAAACATTCCTAGTTAAGAAAACCACCAACTGAAGTAAAAGTGAGTATGGCAGGTTTACTGGTGCAATGTTTCCTTTTATATCTTAGTTTGCACTGTTGCCTTTTTGAGAGGTAGTTGCTGCATTTTCCCAACTAACAGGGAGAGATCTACAACCTTCCTTTTAAATCAAAGGACAGTAAGAACTAAAACCGTGACATGAAAGAAAACACCACTGGTAGAATAAAGAATTGTCTCAGCAGTCCATATAGATTACCCTTCTCTGAAGCCTGTGCAACTAAAAAACACAAACAGATCCCCACACATCTAGACACAAAATCGTACACTTTCAAGGCAGCTATCACTGCAACCTGACCTGTTTACATAACCATATTGACATTGAGGAATTGTTATTACGGTTATAATTACATCATCACTAATCAATCAACAAACAGCCATCGCTGTTGGAAACCATGACAGGGCCAGTGGGGGCAGCTCTAATGCTGCACAGCAAACCAGACTTCATTAGTGTGTTCCTGAAGCACAGGGGCTTAGTAATCACATTCACATCATTATTGGCTTCACAGACAGGTCTCAGAAGAGCGTATACAGTATCCAGCCCACACACCACTATAAACTCTGGGCTAGTGTTACCTTTAGCTTACATTACACAGGGGCATTGTGAGAGATTACAGGAAAAAGCGTCACTGTTAAATAGCCTACTGTATCATCAAATTATATTGCAGACTGCTAAATTAAAACATTTTTATGTGTCCTCTCCCCCTCAACATATGTTCTCCTTCAGTTGACAATTTCCATCCTAACCTGCAGATAAGACTTTGAACTTGTCAGTAGAATAGCAAATCAGTTTAGTAGCAATGTTGCATTCTGGTCTATCAGAGCTGTAAATGGAGAAACTGATACCTCCGCCTCATAGATGGTATGATGGGCTTCTTCCTGTATGCTACACTGTGTCAAAAAAAGAAGATTTTGATGTTTACTGCAGAGCTTTGGTCTCGATGAGCGAGGCTTGGACTTCTAGACGAGTCACAAAAATGAGCGCCTGAGGTCTGTCTGGCTTAAATATTAAAACCAAACCAGCTTGATTATTTCATTATTAAGGCTATGCATAGGAAGGACTTGTTCTCACTATTCTCACGGCTTTAGAAAGATGTTCAAATGCTTTTTCATGTTAATTGTCAGCGTTCACAGACCTGAAAGACTTGCAGTGTGTTTGGAGAGTTGTGACTTGACTTGAAGCTTGCTCTGAATCGAAACTGAACTTTTCTATAGTGTCTTGACAATTGACTTAAAACAGCTCTGCTTGGGGTTTAAGATTAATGCTGTCAAACATATTTACTGAATTGTAACATTGGAAATATTTCAATGAGGACATCAGTAATGCCATTCAACCAGAAATGAGAAAAGCAGGTTCCTTTTATTTGAATGTCCAGATTTAATACTCAGCTTAATATCAACAGATAACTGAATATTATAATACTCAGAAGTCATAATTTCACACATTTGGATAAAGTGTTAATGAAAACCCATCACACAACAAATTTATCTTTGACATGCAAGATACTTAAAAGCTATTTTCTTTTTTCAGTTTTGATCATTATTAATGTAGTTTTTTTTCCCAAAGAGTCCTATCATTCTTTCTTCCACTCAGCCTGTTTGGGAAAGGAGAAAATATATTTGTTCTGTGAGGACACTGCTGTGTGATAAATGGAGATACAGACCCAAGGAGGCACACCTTTGTGCCAGACGCACTGATCTCCTGTCTGTAACACTCCAGCGGGGATTTACAGATGACTGTTTTTTTTTTTAACCTCCCATCAGGCAAAAATCCTCTGAGAGCGGAGAACAGTCGGAGAAGGCCTGTCCTGGATTTATCTGTTTTATGTCTTATGCACTCACTTTTTCCATTGTATTTTGGGATTGAGTGCTGATATATGAGGATTTAACTCTTGATCTCAGTTGGGGGAATTCCAAAGAGCGCTACTATTTCTTTAAGGGCATATTTTTTTTGTTTAATTCAACATTCCATTGCATTTATAGCTCAAGTTAATCAGCACAAAGTATCCACTGATAAATAATGACCTTGGTCTAATCATTTACCTTGTAGTCTCTCTTAAAACTCTCTGTAAACTTGTGATTTGCGCTCTTAGGCCAGCGGAAGGTAATGTACACTATTACCACAGTGGTTTCTCAGGTGTCTTGGAAACCAAGGTAAAACTTACAGCAGTAACAAAATCACCCCTCTATTCTACTTTCAGCTTTCAGCATCAATCATTCTTCCACAAGGGTACTGTACAGGATAGAGTTACTAACAGATTTAGAATCAGATCTACTGAAATCATAAACGTAATTCTGTCAACCGTGCAGACAGGCTTGAGGATAATAACGCAGTAAAAAAAGGCAACTGAGGAAATATATCATGAAATACGCAACCCCCATTTTAATTAAACACGTACGACATGGATTAATATAAAATGGATATGTGGATTTTTATGCCAAAGCTCTTTGCAATGTGGCTCTTATTAACCCCCACACAAACTGTAAGGCACTGGCTTGGCCATCCGGAGCAATTTGGTGTTCAGTGTCTTGCTCAAAGACACCTCGCCATGTGAGCAGGAAGAGCTGGGGATTAAACCAGCAACCTCCGGGCGACAGATGACCCCATACAGGATGTTCTGATTAATCCATATACAGCATATTTTCCTGTTCTGGCCCATTGGAAGGGCAGAAGCCAATTAGCCTCGCATGACCATCCTGATATCTTGAGTTCCATTGTATTTTACTCGCAGATCAGAGCAAATGCGAATTATGAGAATCAATCCATCCGGCGGAGTCAGGTTAGGAGCCTATATCCCAGCATGCATAAGCACATAAACACTCTGAACTAGTTGTCTTTTGTAGGGCTAACACATACCTAAACAGACGTATTCACGTATAGAAAAAAACACCTCATCTGACCTGTGAGAATATATCCAAGCTATCCCAGCACAGGGAGAACATGCAAGCTACTCACAAGCTAATTTCACCCACACAGTTCAACCCCTGAGCGCGACCTCTATAGTGTATAATATTAGCAGGTGATTAAGATCCGAGCCGGAAGTTTGTTTGTAGTTCATTTCCCACAGAAGGTGGAAGGAAAAGCAACCAAGATACAGGCATAACATGCACTGAGAATAGAATGAAAGACATGAAATAACTACTGTGCAGTGTGGAATATAATTTACACACAAATCTCAGCAAGCTATGACAAGCAATTACACATAAGAAATAAGGGTCAGTATTTCTGTGAATGCAATGCATGAATATTTTGTCATTAGTGGGCAGGACGTGAACAGTACTAGGTGGTTTTTACACTTTCTATATCCATAGTAACAGGCTATTAAAGACCAACTTCACATGCTTTGATGAAACTTTTCTTCATTGTTTATGTTTAATGAATAATGGACATCATTTTGGGGGTAAGCAAACATTCTTGCTGCATTATTTCCTTGTTCAGCTACTCCCTCAAACGCTGTCTGCACCATGTCCTTGATGAAGAGGTGCCAACATGGCCACATGGTTCTGTCAGTCTCCAGCTGGGACTAGCTCCGGCACCCCTGCTGCTCTGCACAGATGGGGTAAGCCCCTCGTGCCATCCACTGATGGTACATGGATGTTGTGTTGAGTTAAGATCCCAGGTGGTATCACATAAGGTCCCATTGTTAAACCTTATGTATGGTGAGCTCAAACACACTATTGTTATTAACAGGAATTCCTACACTATGCACCCCGTGAGAAGGCAGGTTGTCTAAGTTTTATAAGCAAAAGCGAGAACATAAATAGATTTTTAAAAAGTGGAACATCACTACTAAGCTGACCCAGGAACTGACAGGGAAAGGGCAGACACTTTCAAAACATAGGTGGCAGACGATGTATAAACGCTTCTGGTGCATGCTCTTGTGTCTTCGTCGACTGTAGCTCCTCACAGGACGCAGACACTTTTGCTCTGAACACAAACACATTAATAAAGTTATTTTAAACTAAACAAAGGCATTGATTGCCCAACAAAATGGATTTTCGCCTGACAACCAGCAATTCTCGTGAGAATTCAGCTGATGTGCAAGCTAACAATGCGATGATGCATAAAAGTATGTTAAAACTTTTTTATTTTTTTATTTTCCAAGTTTGTTGATTTCTTACTTTTCATTTTAATTTAAACTGAAAAGAACATGTTCCTTTATGGGATGGGGATCTTAATCTAATAAATTTAATTTATGGAAATTTTACATTTTGGAGATACATATGATCTTCTGACCTGAACTTTTAAGAAAAGGAGCATGATAGCTGTAATTGTGATTCATACAGTAGCTGTGATCTTCTGGAGAGGATTAAAATAAAGGCAATTTGTCCCTTCTGTTTGCTTTAATTGATGTAAATGCATAATGAAGCAGCTAACGAACCATTATTCTTTGTAAAACTGGGTGAATTTGTGATGCCAAATATAGTTTTTGGTCCCA